>NC_133130.1:139237456-139550544 GCF_048418815.1 Hemitrygon akajei
TTCTGTCATTGCATAACTACAATGTGACCATACCCACTCCAAACTGGCTTTCCAATACTAATCCATTTTCCTCCAGAATCCTATCCGATAAAGCTTGCCCACCACCTGGGTTATACTGACCTGCCAGTCTTTGCTGGCTTTATGCTTACTTCCTTTCTGAACAAGGGAGTAACATTTGCTACTCTCCAGTTCTCTGTCACCAGCCCAATATTCAATAAGTATTGGAGCATAATAATCAGTGCCCCAGAGATTTCCTCCTGTAATTCACCTACTTAACTTAAGGCACCTTTTCTAATGTCTCTATGGAGATGTGAAATATCCAAAGTCTCCTCCTCTGCTATCACATCACCTTCTTACCTGGTGAAGCCTGCTCTAAATTTACCACCTAAATCTCCCCTCAGCATCCACAAGCAGGTCCCATCTTTGCTCTTCACTCCTCTGTGGAACTGTAGGTTCCATTTGTGTTGTAGACAATCTTCTCTTGTACTCTCTTTATTCCAGTTACCTCCCTTATTTCAATTTTCACTTTATGTCTGATTCTTGTGTAATAGCCATGTTCTCACAGGTATTTACAACCTGACAATCGTCCTAAACAGCCACGTTTTTGCTTTATTGTCCTTGCAGGGATCTGCAGAGCTCGGGATGTTTAGTTCTTCTCTTGCTCTTCATGGGAATTGTCCATCCTCATCCCTTTGAAATTAGCCTTGCTTAAATTAAATCTTCATATACTACTAAATTATTATCTAATTTCCTACTTTGCATTGGAGTATATGCCCCCCTAACTGATAACTGTCAACTGTGCTCCTCTCGGAGCGAATATAAAAGTCTGTATATTTTTATATACCTGGATGATCCCTTGAATTAGTATTTCTAATTAACCTATTCTTATCACATGAGATTAATTTTGTGAAAAGGAAAAACTTTTGGATGGGATCTGAACCACTGCGGTTCTTCTATTGAATATACTCCCACGGTATAGTATGGGAATGTAGAGTCTATGGACTGATATATTCCAGGTCAGGGGAGAGAGTGCGTGACTCGGAGCAGAATCTGCGGGTGATGGGGTTCACATGATCTGCCTCCATTTTCTTCCCTAGTTTTGGAAGTGCTGTCGGAATAGCCGAAGCAAGTAACTGGAATGCATTTTGTAGGCGGTACCGCACAGGGATTTAATGTTCAGAGTGTTCATTAAGTAAGCTGGTTTGTCCTGGGCAATGTTGAGTTATTTGAGTATTGGAGCTCCACTTACTTACTTAAGCAGTCCGATAGGATCAAGAATGACTTGGTTCCACTCCAGTTTTGAAGTGACGGGTGAGACTAGTGTGGGTACCAGATGTGGAGCTTGGAGGTGCCTGATGAAGCTGGCAACTGCTAATTTGTGACGTGGTAATTTATGGGTTGCTCCTCCCCTTCTCCTATATACACAGCACTTCTTTGTGTTCCTAGTGCATGTTTATGATCTCAATCGCATCCTGTGTGCTCCGCCTCTATTTTGAGGAGTGGGGGCCAAGTGTCCCCAGGAGTCAGTAGAGCGATTACATTCTTTTCAAGATGCTTGGAGTCCATCCTTGGATACTGTCACCTGTCTGCCTGGTAATCTCTTTCTGTGATAGAGCTTGGAGTAAAGTATCGGTTGAGGGACTCCAGTGTAATCATGGCCCGTCTAATAGAGTTAAGTGTAGTGTATTGGGTGAAGAATTATAAGGCTTTGACTAATTCCACAGGAGACTGATTGAGACTCCTGGTCAGCTTGATGGTGAAGCTCATTCTGTGATGACAATCATTTTTAAGACTACCCCCAAACTATGAAAATAATGTACCCATTCCTTTCTTCTTTGATCAGACTACTCCTGGTCGATCGTGTCTTACTCAGGGTGACAGTGATCAAGTCAAAGCATCTGAGCTCCCAAGCTATGACAGCAGAGAGACTTTGAGATCTGTTGGGATTATCCATCAGGGTTCTGACATTCCAGGTCCTGAACTTCATATTGTGGAGCAGAATTTGTCTGTGGCTTCTGCTATGTGGAGTGTCTATGGCACACTATATACCGCAGGCTTCACTGGGTGTGCTCTTAATCCAGTGGCAGTGAGACCAAGATAGCTGGAGACCAGATTCTGCTGCATGGATGTTAACACTCACATGTTAGAGGATACGTGCCTAGCTGCCACCCCACATATACCGTGTGCATATGCTGCTCTGTGTGTATGCAGGAACACAAGTAATTATGTTCACATATTCCCTAATTCCTCTTCCCAACTGTGGCTACACACCTTGCCCATTGTGCTGACCCTGCCTCATTCCTGGCCTGCATCTAGCCGTACACCCGGTCCCATTCCCAATGCCCAGTTCCTGCTCCAGACCTGGTTCATTGCTGACTCGTGATTCCAGCTGCGCACTTGACCACGTCCCTTACCCTCAGCTCTTCCTGCACACGTTCGTGACTCTGGCTCCAGCCATGCACCTGCTGCCATTCCCAGTCTGAGCAGCGTCACAAGTGAACTTGGAACAAAAACCATTTAACAAGATCATAATGGATCTGACTGTAACCTCCATTGTACTCTTTGGTCTTCCTACAATAACTTCTCACCTCTTTGCTTGTCAAGTATGTGTTTACCTCTGCCTTAGAAATGCTCAAGTTTTTTTAAGATAAGATGAGCTTTATTTGTCACCTGTACATGGAAACATACAGTGAAATGTGTGTCAATGACTACACAGTCTGAGGATATGCTGGGCGTAGCCCACAATTGCCGCCATACTTCAGGAATCAACATAGTACAACTTGCTGTAACCCTAACCTACCTTTGGAATGCGCTAGGAAGCTGAAACATCCGGAGGAAACCCACGTGGTCACTGGGAGAACATACAACCTCCTTACAGACAGCGATGGGAAGTGAACCCTGGTCACTGATTGCTGGCGCTGTAAAGTGTTGTGCTAACTACTCCGCTACCGTGCTGCTCACCCACTGTCACTGCCACTTGGATGAAGAGAGTTCCAAAAGCTCACAATAACTTCCAAGGAAAAGAAAAATTCTGTCTTGAGCTGGTGATTTTTAAGCAGTGGCCCTCAATTTTAGTGTCTCCCAGATTTGTATCCCCTCCATCAGGATGTTATAGGATTCAGTATTGTGGAAGGTATTCCATCATACTCCTGATTTATGCCTTGGGTCAGTGATGGAAAAGCTTTGTAATGTCAGGAGATGAGTCACTTGCTGAACGATACCCTTCCTCTGACGTTATTTATATCCCTGGTCTACTTAAGTTTCTAGTCAGCAATTACCCTCGCCCCCCCCCCCCACCCCCCAGAAAGTTGATAGTGGGAAACCTAATACAATTACATTGCAAAGTTGGTGAGTCGACTCTCTCTCTGATGGGAACGCTCGTTGTCTGGCACTCTTGTGCCGCAAGTCTTACTTCTCATTCATCTATCCGAGTTGTCTAGGTATTACTGCATGTTTGTTGGTGGGAAATATTGAGCAAGCAGCAATGATTTTCCCTGCGTCAGGCCCATGATGGAAGTAAGATGTTGGGGAAGCCCCTGATATAATATTAACCCATTCCCATTACATAAAATTCATGTTTTTTTTTGCTTGGCTATTGAAATTGGTTTCTGTGATGACTGAACCAAGGAAACTGAACTTTTGCAGTGATCTTCCAGCCCAGTCTGGGATGAATGCCCTTCAGTATTTTCCTTAGTGTGAGGCCACGGGAATATTCTCACACTGATACCATATACTTCAGTTTTACTGGCGCTGTTTGAGGATGCATTGAAACAAACACTGCCTTGATGTCAAGGACTATTGCTCCTACCTCACCTCTAGCATTCAGTTGCTTGGACAGAAGCAAATGATATATGGACAAAAAGTTAACTTCTGCTGCCAAGTGCTCCTGGAGAAAGTCAAACTGGACACCAATGAGCAGATTATTGGTGCAGCACAGTCGCCATAATCTCCGTCACTTTGCTGATGTCTGAGGTAGACTGATTGGACAATAAATAGCCAGTCTGGATTTGTCCTTTTTATGGACAGAACATAGCTGGACAATTTTCCACATTGTTGGGTACATGGCAGTACAGTGAATATATCAGACAGCTTGGCCAAAATTGTAAGTAATACTGGAATGCACATCTTCAGTACTACAACTAAGGTGTCATCTTTGATGTATCCATTACTCTCAGCCATTTCTCAGTATCTCATGAAGTGAATCCAGTTGTCTGGAGACGGGCTTCGGTGGTGGCAGAGATCTCAAGGGGATGTAGGGCGGGATTATCCACTTGGCACTTCGAGATAAACATGGTTCTGATGCTTCAGCTTTGTTGGGGCCCCTGCCATTGTTGAAGCTGGGCTTCCTCATCCAATAAGCCTTGAGTCAGCACTGACCACAGCAGTGACATCAGATTCCCCACGTATCATTGCTCATGAACCATCCAGATGTTAGATTCAACACTAACCATTACGGGAAAATGTCTAAACGTAATGAAGTAATAACTTACTAGCGCTTCTCACAGTCTAATGTACTGCATTCAGTGTAGTCTCCTCTACACTGGAGAAACCAAATGGAAGATTGTATTGCAGAGCTCCTATACACTCAGAGCACAGGAGTGAGCCTGGGCTAACCATTGCCTGTCACTCTAATACCCATCCCAATGCCACTCTAACCTGACCATGGCCTCCTGTCAAGTTTAAATGAGGCTCAGTGCAAGCTTGGGACAGCACCTCAACTTCTGCCTGTAGGAATCAATTCTGGATAATCTAACTTAAGATCATTTGCTGTCTATTTCTGTTTGTATCAGAATTGACCATCTTTGCCTTCCATCTCTTTTTTCCTCCTCCTTTCATTTATATATTCAGGTGCTTTTGCAAATCCCAGTAAGCCACACAATGAACTATTACACAGACTCAGCACATTATACAGTCAAAGCAGTTTAGCTGACCTTTAACTACATTAATTGATCCTATCACCACATTTCTTCCTTTGTCCCCTTCTTTGTTACTTAGACTAAAGTTTCCCTTCTTTTAAACCAAAAGACATCAAAGTACAATCAGACCATTTGGCCCATCGAGTCTGCCATTCAATCATGGCTGATTTATTATCCCTCTCAACCCCATTCTCCTGCCTTCTCCCCATAAACTTTGACACCATTACTAATCACTAACATATCAACCTCTGCTTTAAATATACCAAAATCAGTACATAATTCCTCTCAATTATAGGTTCCTAGTTATTGAACTATAACACTTTAGCTCATCTGTTCTCTTGAGGAGAGTGCACTCCACTTTGGTTCTGACGAAGGGTCCCAGGACTGCAACATCAAATGTTTCTCTTTCCACAGATTCTGCCCGATCTGCTGAGTTTTCCCAGCATTTTCCGTTTTTATTTAAGATAAAATATATATTTAATTTCTCTGCCAATTCCTTAATTTCCCACATTAACTCTTTCTTTTTGTATGTTGATGGAAAGTTTGCAGCCTCTTTTTCTCACCTATTATTTTGCATTTTCATTGCTGCAGTTCTTCCTCACAAAGCTTTATATTTTCCCACGTTCTCTAATTTACTGATTTTATTTTGGCAATATTTTCCACTAATAATATCTCAATTTTTTTTCAATAACCTCACAGCTGTTCCAGTTTACCTGTTTGGGTTTTGCTGTAAAGTGCTTGAAAGAAGGAGCAATCTTCCGGGACTAATGAAGGGTCTCAGCTTGCACCGTTGACTGTTTATTCCCCTTCATTGATGCTGCCTAACTTGCTGAGTTCCACCAGCATTTTGTTGGTGAAGCTGTCTTCCGAGGTTGGGGGAGCACTGAGATTGTGAAGAAAATAATGAAAAGTCTGAACATTCTGTAATGAATTTGAATGTTTAGATCACTGAAAAAGTTGGCCAGTAAATCTCCTTAGCTTTGTCCATCACACTGATGATCAAGGTTTGCTGTTTGATGGAGTGACTTTGAGGCTTTGAGAGAGGGAATGTTTCAGAGGGTGGACTCATTAAAGATCTCCATCCAGATTAGAAGTGACTATACTTCAGGCTGATCAGACCAGGACGGATTAAAGTTACTTCATAATTTGTCAGATATACAGAGATACATTGGAAAGCTTCCCTTGCACACTGTTCATAGAGATCAGTTCATTACGTGGTGCAAGGTAAAATGATAACAGGAAGCAGAATAAACTGTAACAGCTACATAGAAGGTGCAGTACAAATAGACACTAAGGTGCAAGACCATAATGACCCTTCTCATTGTTACCACGAGAAAGGAGGTACAGAAGCCTGAAGGCACACACTCAGTGACTCAGGAACAGTTCCTTCCCCTCTGCCATCTGATTTCTAAATGAACATTGAACACTATCTCACTTTTCTTTTGCACTACTTATTTTAACTTAACTATTTAATAGACATAGAAACTTATTGTAATTCAGTTTTTTTCTCTATTTATTTATCTATCATGTATTTCATTGTATATATGCTGGTGATATTAACTCTGATTCTGATAATGAGGTGGATTGTGGGGTGAAAAGTCCATATTACTGTACTCGTGAACCATTCAATAGTCTAATAACAGCTGCCCTTGAACCTAGTGGTACGTGCTTTCAGGCTTTTAGATCTTTGCCCAATGGAAGAGGTAAGAAGAGAGATTCTCTGGAGTGGATGGGGTCTATGATTATGTTGCTACTTTACTGGAGCAGTGAGAAATATAGACAAGAGTCCACGGAGAGAAGGGAAGGGTGATGTACTCAGCCTTGTCCACAATTCTCTGCAGCTTTTCATGGTCACAGGCAGAACAGTTACCATGCTAAGCTGTCGTGCATCCACATAGGATGCTCTCTATGGTGCATCGACTAAAAAAATTGGTAAGGATCAGAAGAGACATGCCAAATTTCTTAGCGTCCTGAGCAACTGGAGGCCTTGGTGAGTTTTCTTGGCTGTAGCACCTACGTGGTTGGATCAGGACAGACTGTTGGTGATGCTCATTCCTAGGAACTTTGAGCTCTTAACCATCTCAACCTCAATGCCATTGATGTAGACGGGAATGCACATGCTCCCTTTCTGAAATCAATGACCAGCTTTTTTTGTTTGCTGATATTGAGCAAAGGGTTGTTTTAATGACACAGTGTTACTAACCTCTCTATCTTCTTCCTGTAAACTTGAAATCCACTGCAAACTTGTACAGGCTGAGTACCCTTTATCCGAAATTCCGAAGTCCGAAAACCTCAAATTTTTTTGAGCACTGACATGACGTTGCAGATGGAAAATTCCACAAGCTGCTGGGAAGGTTCTCAGGCAATGCACAGGTCTCTGCACACCACAGACAGTTCTGAGAAGCGACATCACATATGTAGTCAAGTCAAGAAACGTACTTTTTATTGTCATTTCGACCATAACTGCTGGTACAGAACACAGTAAAATCGAGACAACATTTTTCAGGACCATGGTGCTACATGAAACAGTACAAAAACTACACTGAACTATGTAAAAACAACACAGGGGAAAAAAAACTACACTAGACTACAGACCTACCCAGGACTGCATAAAGTGCACAAAACAGTGCAGGCATTACAAAAATAATAAACAGGACAATAGGCACAGTAAAGGGCAGTAAGTTGGTGTCAGTCCAGGCTCTGGGTATTGAGGAGTCTGATGGCTTGGGGGAAGAAATTGTTACATAGGCTGGTCGTGAGAGCCCAAATGCTTTGGTGCCTTTTCCCAGATGGCAGGAGGGAGAAGAGTTTGTATGAGGGGTGCGTGGCGTCCTTCATAATGCTGTTTGCTTTGCGGATGCAGCATGTAGTGTAAATGTCTGTAATGGCGGGAAGAGAGACCCCAATGATCTTCTCAGCTGACCTCACTATCCGCTGCAGGGTCTTGCGATCCGAGATGGTGCAATTTCCGAACCAGGCAGTGATGCAGCTGCTCAGGATACACTCAATATAACCCCTGTAGAATGTGATGAGGATGGGGGGTGGGAGATGGACTTTCCTCAGCCTTCGCAGAAAGTAGAGACGCTGCTGGGCTTTCTTTGCTATAGAGCTGGGGTTGAGGGACCACCAGCTGTTCTGCAATAACAGAAGTTAAAAATAGAAAAAGTGCATAAAGCGAAAAATGAAGATCTAGGTCATGTATTGAAAGAGTGGATTCATCAGCATCAGAGTAAATATGTGCCGTGTAACAGTATGCTAATCATGAAACAAACAAATATCTGTCATGACAAACTGAAAAATGATGGTAATTGTGAATTTCAGCAGGCTTATTACAGAAATTTAAGAAAAGGCACAGCATCACATTTCTAAAGATTTGTGTTGATAAAGCATCTGCTGATCATGAAGCAGAGAAATTCATTGATGAGTTTACCAAGATTGCCACTGATGAAAATCTCATACACTGAGCCGCTGAATCAGTACATGTGTATGATGAACAAATGAAAGACAAAGACTGCATACCAGTAGCACATCAATTCAGAGATGGAAGTGATGGCGATCCCAAGCTTTCTCATTATATATTCCAAAATCTGGGAAAAATCTGAACTCTGAAACACTTCCAGCCCCAAGCTTTTTGGATAAGGGGTACTCGACCTGTAGATGGGAGTTGGAGCAGACTCTGCTCACATAGTCAGGAGTGTAGAGGGAGCAGAGTAGGGGACTGAGGACGAAGCTGTGTGGAGCACCCGGGTTGAAAATAATCATGGTGGACATGTTGCTGCCTTTCCTTACTGATTGCATTCTGTTGGTGAAGAAGTCGAGGATCCATTTGCAGAGGGAGGAATGGAATCCTAGGTTTCGGAGTCTGGTGTTAAGTTTGCTTGGAATTATAGCATTGAAGACTGATTTGTAGTCAATAAGCAATAGTCTGATGTATCTGTACTGTGTAGGTACTCCAGCGGTGAATGTTGGGCCAGGAAGATGGTGTCCACTGTTATAGACCTGTTTTGGTGGTAGACAAATTATGGGGGTCGAGGTTGTCTCTTCCCGCTCAAAGAGAAGGTTCGGTATAGTGTCATGTAATAGTTATCTTAAGTTCATGAAGGGCCTTAGTTGAACTGATATAGAGAAGGTGTTTTCACTTGCAAGTGAATATGTGGAGCAGGAGTAGGACCTTGAGCAGGCTTCATCATAAGTCAAGTTCCAGGCTAATTCAGCCTTGGCCTTCACACCACTTCCATGCCCTCCCCCTGCACCTCAACTCACATAGTTTATGATCTTTCACTTCATTGACTCCCTGCTGGAGAAAGCAATCTACTTCCTCTCCACATGAAATGGGTAGCTCGTGGTCCTGAAATATATCCTAGGCTAGCAAAAGAAAAAGGAAGGAAACTGCAATTGCTTTGGGTGTCATTTATCAATCCTCCGTGACTACAGGAGTGGTGCCTGGGGATTGAGACCTGCTGAATATTGTATGGTTGTTTTAAAGGATAAACCAAATTACTATAGGCCATATGGGTCAAATTATTAGAATTCATACCAAGAGCCAGTATGAACCTTAATTAGAGAAGGCACCAGTTAATCCAAGACAGCATGAATTTGTTTGTGTCTGATTAATGATTGAATATTTGGAGGACGTAACACTCAGGGTTGATGAGGGCAGTGGATTTGTTATACATAGATTTTAGAAAGATTTTTGACAAAGTCCCATATCAAATCAGTAAAGTGGTAGGAGTGGTAAATTGGATTCATAATTTACTCCGGTAGAAAGCGAAGGGTAATGCTTGAAAGATCATAAGAGTTGTACAGAAAAGAAATATGCCCTTTAGGCAAACTGTCAAGACACCAGAACCCATCTGTACACATCCCATTTTTTAGCACTTGGCCTGTTTGCCTTGTCTCCCTTGTGATTCAAATATCCTCTACATACTTGTTCAACTTTGTGAGAGCACCTGCCTCCACCATATCTCAGACAGTGTGCTCCAGATTCCAACCACTCTCTGGAGAAAAAATAACTTTCCTCAGGACCCCCTTAATTCCTGCCCCTTAAACTTTAACTGTATACACTCTGGTTTTAAATGCCTCTACTCTGGATAAAAATTTCTTACTGCCTCCTATGCATATTGCCAGTAGTTAATTTTGTACCTGAAGACTTGCGCAGAACTCAGCTCCTGCTCTTTGTAGCATATTTAGACTCATCAAGGCAGACTAGGACTGCGGTGAGACTGAGGTGTACAATATTCAAGACTGGCATGAATAGGGTGAATGAACACTGCCTTTTTCCCAAGGTGAAGGAATCAAAGACTGGGTTTGGAATGAAAGAGGAAAGATTTAAGGAGGATCCGAGAGGCAGTTTCTTCTCACGCCGGGTGGTGGGTATATTGATCAAGCTGCCAAAGAAGGTGTTTGAGGCAGGTGCAATTACAAAAGTTAAAAGTAATTTGGATGGGTACATGGATAGGAAAGATTTGGAAGTATATGTGATATATGCGGTCAAATAGCTCTAGCTCAGATAGGCTCCTTGATCAGCATGGACAATGGTCAAAGGACTTGTTTCTGTGCTCTATTCCTCCATGACTAAATGTACAGGCATGATAGTGCAGTTTGCAAATGATACTAAAAATATTAGTATAGTTCACCTTGGCAGAAGCTTTATATTTGTAGGAAACTCCTGTTGGCCTATCTGGCAGAAAAGCATCAAATGGAGTTCAGTCCAGGGGATTATGAAGTAGTGCAATTGTGGAGAGGCAAACAGGGCAAGCAAATTATACAGTAAGTCTGATGGTACTGAGTGGTATAGATTAATGGAGGTACCTTAGTGAATATGTCCACAAATGCTTTCAGGTCGCGGGACTGGCCACTGACGTGATTAAAAAGGCACATGGGAGGTGCTTTTCTTTATTCATGGAGGTATAGAATACAAGAGCAGGGAGGCTATACTATGACTGTGCAATATTGGTCAGTACGTTGCTGAGTTCCATGTCCCTGTCAACCCTATTAAAAGGAAGTGATTACATCTGAGAGAGGTTATGAAGATAACATTGCAGATGTTGGAATTACTCAGCAGATTTGACAGCATCTTCATGGAGAGAAACAGAATGATATTTCCTGTTGATGACCTTTTATCAGTTGTGGCTCTGAGAAAAAAATGGATTGGGTGGGGTTTGCTTTCTTGGAAACAAAGGTGTTGGAGCAAAAAGTGAAAACACTCAGCCGTTATACTCAGACAGCGTCTGTGGAGTGAGAAACAGAGTTAACATTTCAGTCAACACTCCTTCATTGGATTTGAGGACACTTAAACAAGGTGTATGTATTATATGGAGCTTAGATGAGACCAGTTTCCCTCAGTAGAGGGATTGCAGTCAGGAAAATAGAGTTAATGAAGGATTAATAATGAGACTAGGAAATACTTGTACTCCCAGAAGGTAGGTGAATCTGGCTGGAATTCTCTGCCTGCAAGGATTGTAGAAACAGGAACCCTCGTCTTATTTTCAAAGTACTAGATATATTCTTAAGGAATGGTGATCTGAAAGGTTATGGTTCTGTTAGTGGAATGTAGGATTAGACTGGGGCCATCTTCAACTGGCACTGATGGGGCCTTATTCTGCATCATAAGTTTTCAGTGATTGTATAAATTACAGAAAGTGTTTGAAATGTTTTAACATCATTTGCTGGCTGTTGTTAAGAATAGTATTTGTCCTACCTCAGATGTGGCCCAACGTTGTTTAGCAGGGACTGGAGACTGAGCTGCGATTGGTAGCCAAGGCCAAATAGATTATACCTGAAGCCTAATACTGAGCTAGCTGCAATTTCAGCAGAATTGCAACTTGGGTCTTTCTTCCAGCCCTCGTGTGTTGAATGCAATGATCCCTCAGTCATAGAGTAATAGAACAGTACAGCATGGATAATGGCCCTTTGGCCCAACGAGTTCATACCAACCATGGTACACCCAGCTTGTCTCAATTTCCTACCTGTGACCCACATTTCTCTCAGTCCTGTCTGTCCTTGTACATGCCCAAGTGCTTCTTAAATTATACTCTTGATTCTGCCTCAACCACTTCCTCTGGCAGCTCATTCCAGATACTCACCACCCTCTGGATGAAAAAGTTGCCCCTCGGGTACCTTTTTAAAATTTTTCCCTCTCACCCTAAATCTATTGCCCTTTGTTTTTGACTCTCTACCCTGGGGAAAAGACTGTTTCTGTTAACCTTATCTATTCCCCTCATTACTTTACACATTTCTGTAAGGTCGCCCCTCATTCCTCCTACATTCCAAGGAATGAAACGTAGATCTAGCCTGGCCAGCCTTTCTAAGTAACTCAGGCCCTCTAGTCCTTGTGAATCTTCTCGGCACTCTTTCTTTTCCCAGAGAGAAGGAATCAAAGACTGGAGGGTGTAGTGTTTGGAATGAGAGAGGAAAGATTTAAGGAGGATCCGCGAGGCAGTGTTTCCTATAACATGGTGACCAAAACTGTACACAGTACTCCGTGTGACCTCACCAATTATTTATACAACTGCAACATAGATGTTCCAGCTCCTACACTCAGTGCCTTGACTGAGGAAGTCCAGCATGCTAAATGCCTTCTTCACTATCTTGTCTATCAGTGATGCTGCTTTCAACAAACAGTTTGTCTAAGTCGCTCTGTTCCTTTACACTCCCTAGTGCCCTAGCATTCATAGTACAAGTTCTATGCTGGTTTGACTTGCCAAAATGCCTCACCTATAAAATTTCCTTAGCCTGGGAGGAACAAGTGAACCCGTGGCATCACAGCTGTAATGAAGGTGATCAGATATGGAAGGTTTTTTCTTGTTTCTATTTTGTATAATGTTGATCGTGTCTTTTTCCTTGAACGGGTTCCATGGTTTTCTTTGTTTCATGGTTGTCTGTGGGGAAGACGAATCTCGGTGGTATACTGCACACATACTTCGATGGTAAATGTACTTTGGATCTTTTTTTAACGTACAGACATGTGAATGCTGTTGGTGCTGAGGTCACCCAGCGGAGTTCCATTGTGCAGACAATTATCTAGCACAGGAAACAGCACTGGTTTATCTGGTTGCCGTTTCAAAGGTATCATAGGACGGGCAACGGGTAGGAAGGAATGCGTAAAGGAACAAATCCATGAAGAGAATCAGCATCAAACTTTGGTTGCACCACCAGGAACAGGATGGAAAATGAAAATTGGACTAAGCCGCTGCGAAAGCTTGGATAGTGGGGGTCTGTAAAACTAAATTCTTCTTGTGGAATTCAAGATGGTGTAGGATTTGGAACAAAAGTGAATAAATCATGCTGAGCTAGAGATTTGCCCTGATTTGTTGAATGGGTTCCTCTTGCATGTAGAATTGATAAAAATTCAAGGAATGGCGGGGGGTTTGTCTGTGCTGTGTGTGAGATGCCTTCAGCTTCTCCCACCCCTTTCTGCAGCAATAAGTGCCTGTTCCCCTGTCTGCGAGATTGTACAGATGCTGCTGGGATTTGGGAGGTGGGGGGGATGGGCAGGAGGCTGACAATACAATTTGTGATGAACTTGGAGCAGTGAGAACGAGTTCCATGACCTAAACCATCTGTTCCGCCTTCTCAGGCTATATTTTTTCTCTTCTCTGAGCAAATCATGCCTGAACTCGAGCCAGCCTGCCTTCAGCGTTTCAGCTGCAGTCAATTAGTCCACATGTGTCCTCCCCCACCCGCTCCCTGCAAGCGCAACCGTTAACACTTTGATGCCCAAAACAACTCCCAGCTGGTTTGTTGCCACAGCCAGCTTGGACGCTCTCCAAATGGGACCAAGGATGAAGGATTCGGGTTACAAGAGAAACAGGGATGGTTCTTGGAGTGAAAACGGTTATTTCCTACAGAGACAAAAGCACGGGTGGTTTTAATGGAGAAAATGAGGAAAATGCTGTTGGAATGGTTAGCAGACAGAGAATTTTAACTTTGTAACAATCAGCACCAAAGGTGGAAACGGACTCGGAATTAACTTTCAGAATCAGATCAGGTTTATTATCAGACCGTCATAGAGTGTTACATAACAGAACCAGGCCCTTTGATCCATCTAGTTTGTTTTGCCTAGTCCAATCAACCCACACCTGGACTCAGTACCCCACCAATCCATGTATTTATTTAAGCGCTTGGACAATGACTTCCATCCGCTCCATAATGTACTGGTTAGGCACAGGAGTACATTCAGCCAGAGACTCATTCCACCGAGATGCAACACTGAACGTCATAGGAAGTCATTCCTGCCTGTGGCCATCAAACTTTACAACTCCTCCCTCGGAGTGTCAGACACCCTGAGCCAATAGGCTGGTCTTGGACTTATTTCCACTTGGCATAATTAGCTTATTATTATTTAATTATTTATGGTTTTATATTGCTATATTTCTTCACTATTCTTGGTTGGTGCGGCTGTAACTAAACCCAATTTCCCTCGGGATCAATAAAGTACGTCTGTCTGTCTGTTTCTTAAATGTTACAATAGAACCCACTTCCCTGGCAGTTCATTCCTAACTCAGAGCACCCTCTAAGTGAAGAAGTTCACCTGACATATTTCACCTTTCACCCTTAACCTATGACCTTTAGTTCTCATCTCACCTAACCTCAGTTTATAAAGCTTGCTTGCATTTACACTATCTATACCCCTCATAATTTTGTATACTTCTATTGTCTTCCCTCATTTTCCTACGCTCTAGCGAGTAACATCCTAACCTATTCAACATTGCCCTATGACTCGGGTCCTCAAATCTCTTTGACATCTACGTAAACTTTTTCTGTACTTTTTCAATCTTATATCTTTTCTGTGGATGAGTGACCAGAAATGAACACGATACTCCAAATTTTGTCTTCCCAACATCTTATAAAACTTAAAAATAGCATCCTAACTCCTGTACTCAGTACTTTGATTTATAAATGCTCTCTTTACAACACTGTGCACCTGTGACACCACTTTCAAGAAATTACAATCTCTCTTCCCAAATCCCTGTCTTCTACTGCACTCCTCAATGTAGTATCCTTCACTGTAAATCTTACCCCTGCTTTGTACTCCCAAAGTGTAGCACCTCACACGTGTCTGCGTTAAATTCCATCTGCCTTTTTTCTAGCCCATTTTTCCAGATCTCACTGCAAGTGTTGATAGCTTTCCTTGCTGTCCACTACACTCATGATCTTGGTGTCATCCGCAAATTTGCTGATCCAGTTTACCACGTTATCATCGAAATCATTAATATGAATGACAAACAAGCAACAGGCCCAGCACCAATCCCTGCAGCACGCCACTAGCCTCCAGTCAGAGAGGAAACCATCTACTACCGTAATACTGTCTGGCTTCTCCCACGAGGTGCATTGTGTTGAATCAAATTTACTACGTCACCCTGAATGCCAAGCAACTGAACCTTCTGGACCAGCCTCCCATGCTTGTCAAAGGCCTTGCTAAAGCCCATGTAGGCAACATCCACTGCCTATCCTTCATCAACTTTCTTGGTTGAAAAACTATAAGATTGGTTAAATTTGATCTGCCACGCTGAAAGCCATTTTGACTATCCCTAATCAGGTCATGTCTATCAAAGAAGTTATATATCATGACCCTTAGAAAACCTTACAATAATTAACGTACTGATGTCAGGCTCACTGGCATATAACCTCCTGGCCTTTCTTAGAGGTTTTCTTGAACAATGGAACAATACTGTATTAGTTATCCTACAGTTCTTCATTACCTCACCCGTAGTTAAGGACGTTTTAAATACGTATGTCAGGGCTTCTGCACTAGACTCACATAAGGTCTGAAGAGACACCTTGTCAGGGTTCTTGGACTTATCCACACTAATTTACCTCAAGGCAGCAAGTACCTCCTCTTCCGTCATCTGGAAATGGTCTGAGACCTCACTATTGTTTTGCCTTATTCCTATAGACTCTGTATCTTTCTCTCAAATAAATACAGATGCAAAAAAAAATTTAAGATCTCCTCCATCTCTTTTGACTCCATACACAGCTGATTGCGATGACCTTCAAGTGGACGAATTTTGTCCCTTGATATCCTTTTGCTCTTAATATCTCTATAGAAGCCTTCGGGATTCTCCTAAGGGCTTATATAGATATATGAAGGATTCTGAATTTTCTCTTGTGTTCTCTTGCATTTCTTGTACTCATTTGCTCCTTGCTGCCTAAAGCTGTTGTGCACCCTCTTCTTTTTAGCCAGTGCCTCAGTATCTTTCGAAAACCAAGGTTTCCCAGACTTGTTATCCTTGCCTCTTATTCTAACATGAACATACAAGCTCTGTACTCTTTTGAAGTCCTCCTACTTACCAAGCATCCCTTTGCCAGAAAACAACCTGCCCCAACCCACTCTTACCAGATCTTTTCTGATGTCATCAAAATTAGCCTTTCTCCAACTTAGAACCTCAATACAAGAACCAGGCCATTCCTCCGTAACTATCTTGAAACAAATGAAGTTATGAATACTAGATCCAAAGCTTTTCCCTATACACTCTTCTGTCTCCTGCCCTATGGCATGACATTTGTTGTTATGTGGTACCACTACAGTGCAAGACACAAACCGTTGCTATAAATTACAATAAAAATATTAAATAATGCAAACGTGGAATAGCAAAGTTGTGTTCATGGATTCATGGACCATTCCGAAATCTGATGGCAGAGGAGAAGGAGAGTTCCTAAAACATTGAGTGTGGGTCTTCACGCTCCGGTACCTTTTCCCGATAGCAGTCATGAGAAGAGGGTAATTTCCAAAGGAGAGTGATAAATGATTAAAAATTGAAAAAGGATAACCAGCACAGGCACAAATGGCAGCATCCTATTCACACCCCTCTTTAGAGACGGGCCTTCCATTGACACCGAAATGCAGCAAAGCTGTGTGTCTCATCCACCCCTCCAGGCTCTATTAGTTTTGTCAGTCATCAATCCAAAATTGCTTCAGGGTGCAGTTATATGCCATGGTCTAAATGTTATAGGTCATTAGTGCAGTACTCAGAACCCTGGTTCCATCAGAGTGGCAGGGTAGTAGCAGGGTCACACAGAATAGGAACAGGTCATTTGGCCCACTCTGCCCACACCAAGCAGTGGGGCCTATCTATATTAATCCCATCTTCTAGCACTTGACCCAAAGCTTTCTTTGCCTAATTAATTCAAGTGCCTACCTAGACAACTAAATACTGTCAGTGACCGTTTCCATCATAATCGTAGTTAAGTTCAGTCCTGATGAAGGGTCTCAAAACGTCAACTCGTTACTCTTTTCCACAGACGCTACTTGACTGCCTGAGTTCCTCCAGCCATTTTGTGGGTGTTGCTTTGGATTTCCAGCATCTGCAGATTATCTTCTGATTTGCATAGTTGAGTTTATTGTCATATTCGCAGGTACATGTATGAACAGGTGCAAGGAAAACTTGTTTTCAGCAGCATCACCAGCAGATAGCATCACATGAGCAGTGCTCTCAAGAAAGACAAACATAAATTATTCACAATTCTTATAAGAAAGAACACAATTGGAACAAAAAAAAGTTGATTTTAGTGCAAAGTGGTACATAGTAAAGTGGCTATTTTGTTTCTAAACTAATGATTTGCATTTGGCCAGTGAGTTCAAGAACCAAATGGCTGAAGGGAAGTAGCTGATCCTGAGTTTGTGGTGTGGGACTGCGGACTTCTGTGCTTCCTGCCCAGTGGTAGCTGCAGCATATTCCGGGTACTCACCACTCTGGGTAAAAAAAGGACTCCCTCAGATCACCTCTAAATCTTACACTAAATGTGTCCTCTAATTTTACCTACCTCTGACAGGAGGAAAGCTTTCCTGCAGTCTACCTTATCTATACACACCCATAATTTTATTTCCATCAGTCCTGTCCACTCTTAACCTCCTCCACTCCAGGGAAAACAGAACTAGCCTCTCCATTCTCTCCTCAAACCTAAACACTTCATCCCTGGCAACATCCTAGTGAATCTCTTTTGCACTCTGTGCAGTGCCAGTAGTGTGGTGACCAGAACTGCAGGCAGAACTCAAACTGAGGACTGACCAACATTTTATAAAGTTGAAGCTTATGCTCTCTGTTCTTGCATTCAATGCCCCAACAATGAATGCCATATCCCATATGCCTCCTTATCTACCTAAGCTACCACGTTCGAGGAAAGGGAGGTGGAAGAGGAATAGGGTTACAGAGACTGGATGGTCAGGGTTTAAAGAGATATGGGCCGAATGTAGGAAAATGAGAATAGGTTAGATGGAAAGCCCTGTCAAAGGGTCTCGGCCCGAAACATCGACTATACTCTTTACCTAGATGCTGCCTGGCCTGCTGAGTTCCTCCAGCATTTTGCGTGGGTTGGTTAGATAGGAATTTAGGCTAGCATAGACCAGTTGGGCCGAATGGTTTGTTTCTGTGCTATTTGATTCTATGGTCAGGGAATTTCAATTACCCCAATATTAAGTGGGATTATCTTAATGTGAAAGGATTAGGATGGGTGGCATCTATAATATGCATTTAGGAGAACTTGTAGTGGTCCATTTGGGTATGTGATCCTACTCAGGATAGGGCAGAAATAGAAAGAAGCAAGTGGATGAAGTGTCAGTGTTGAGGCACACTCGAGATAGTGACCATAACTCTGCTAGTCTCCAAGCAGTTATGGAAAGGAATAAGGATGATCCAGAAATCAAATGTCCAAATCAGGGGGAAATCAATTTCAGAGTCATTTGGGACCTCACAAGCTTGAACTGGGACCTGATACTTGCAGGTAAATCTACACTTGAGAAATGAAACCTTTTAAAAGTGAAATAGTGAGAGTTCAGGACCAGCACGTTCCCATAATGGTGAAAGGAAAGGGCGGCAAGCCCAGGAAACCCTGAATGTCAAAGGCTATCGAGGGGTTAATAAAAAGAAGAAAATATTATAATGGATTTAGAGCTCTGAAAGCAGGGTAACCTCAGGTGTTGACTGTGTGGAGTTTGCACGTTTTCCCTGTGTTGCATGGATTTCCTCCAGGTGCTGAGTTCCCTCCCACATCCCAAAAACATGCTGGTTGGAAGTGGAATTGGTTCATTATTGTCACATGTATTGAGATACTGAAAAGTTTGTCTTGCATACTGTTCATGCAGGTCAAATATTTACACAGTGCATTTTGGTAGGACTGGGTAAGACAATAAAAATGCACAATAAAGTGTAACAGCTACAGAGAAAGTACAGTGCAGTAAACAATAATGAGGTAGATTGTGAGGCCGAGAGTCCAATTTATTGTAAGTAGTCTTTTAACGGGGGGTTCAAACTCTCTTTGAGGCTGGTGTTTTTGTATGGTCTGCCTGATGGATGAGGGGAGAAGAGAGAATGTCCAGGGTGGGTGGGGTCTTTGATTATTGTAGCTTCTCTACTGATACAGCGAGATTGGTATGTTAAATGGCCAGTGTAAATTGGTGGTAGAATATGGGTGGAGCTGAAGGGAATGTGGGGAGAATTTTGTGGGACTAGTAGAAGATCTGTGCAGACTTGGTGGGCTGTTCTGGGCTGCACGACTCTGTGAGTCTAAGACTATGATAAAGGATAAATCTTACCCTGTTAAGTATTGACCCTGGTGTGTTAGTGAGCGGTCATATCTGGAGGGGAGCTGGTAGAAAATATGATCAGTATAGGATTATTGGTCAGCACCGACTTGGCTATATGACTCTTTGATTGTTTGAAGTCTAGAATTTGCTGCCTGAAGCAGTGGTGAAGGTAAAAAAAAAAATCAGAGTATTTAAAATAAATTTAGATGAGCAATTAAACCACCAAGGCATATACTACTTGGGGCACATTGTGGAAAATGGGATTAGAATGGAAGGTAACTGATGGCCAACATTGACACACTGAGCCAAGGACCGTCTTCCATTCCCAATGTATATCCAGCAGCAAGCTTTTTGCTCAAGATTCCAACATCTTCAGTCTCTTGTGTGACCATTTTCCATGCTATGGAACTTAGTGAACTGAATACTTTGTAAAGTGGAAGATAAAGAGAAGCAGACATTGAAGTTGATATTTCATCATTTTTGTCAGAAAATAAATCCTTTTGGGAATTAAGACTCTGCAACAAGGGAAGCTGTCTGTGGCTGACTAAGGAAGTTGAGGCTAATTTCAAAATCAAGGCAAGCCATTCATGGGAAGATTAGTGATAAGCAAGAGGATTGGGAAATATTGAGACATCAGTGAAGGATGACTAATATAAAATAAAGAAAATAGGGATTATCAGATGAATTTAACAACTAGAAGCCACGTACTTGTATCCAGCAGCAGCAGCAGGGAAACAGCATGGAATTATAGTTCCATCTCGGGTAGGAAAGTTATTAAAGAAATAATCGAGGAATGGGGTGAATCCAGACTTGGGGTTGGATGAAGGATGGTTAAAAAAAAAAGCATGTTTAACTCATGTGTTGGAGTTTTTCGAAGAAATAACAAAATTTATTAATGATGTTACTTTACATGGACCAAGTAAGGCTTCTGAGAGAGTTCCACATGGAAAGCTGGTTGGAGTCCACCAAACTTACGGCAAATTGGATCAAATGTTGGCTTGATAACTGAAGGCAGAGTGTGATGCTGGGGAACTGCTTTGTGATCAGAAGCCTGAGATCAGTGGTATTCCACAAGGTTCATTGCTGCTAACCTTGCAATCGTTGCTTTGTTATAAACGTAGGAGCTGGGATTAGCAAATGTCAAAAGACCATCAGGGATGCTGATATGTGAAGCCGCAGGAGATGGGTGATATTTCTAAAATCTATTTCTCCTTAGCGTGTACTCAAGAGAAAATCATGGGTGCCTAAGTAAAGAGGGTAACGGCAGGGGGTACTTGCAGCCTTTCAGTGTATTAAGTTGGGCAAATTCCTATAACCTGTCCACGTGCATCCCTCAATCTTATGGGAGGCCAGGGAAGAAATCGCAGAGGCACCTGTAGAAATATTTGCTTCATTGTTAGCCACTGGCAAAGTTCCAGGAGACTGGAAGGTGGCTAATATTATTTCACTGTTCAAGAAGGGTAGCAAGACCATGGTTTCTCATTGGGTGCATTGCTGTTGCTTGTAGGATGTGAGTGCTGGCACTTATTTGTTGAAATGGATGGAGGGAAGGGGGAGGTTGATGTGTTAAAGCTTGCTGCTGCTTGCACTGGGGAGGGGGGAAAGGGGGCTTTGGGGTTCTTCTGTTTTTTTGTGGATGTCTGTGAAGACTTAAGTATTTCAGGTTGTGTACTGTAAGCATTCTCTGATAATAAACAGAACCATATGAACCCCATTTGAAGGACATTGTAGGGAGGTTACTGAAGGGAATTCTGAGGTACAAGATCTACCATCACTTGGATAGTCAAGGCCTGATCAGGATTAATCAATATCATTGTAAGCATGGGAGGATGTGCCTGACATACCTTTTGAAATTTTTCAAAGAGCTAACTAAAGGGGTAGATGAAGATGTTGCAGTAGATGTTGTCTACATGGATTTAGTAAAGCCTTTGATAAGTTCCACATGGCAGACTGATCTGGAAACCAGGGTGCCATAAGATTCAGAATTGACTCGCTGAAGGGAAGCAGAGGGTGATGGTTGTAAGTTTGACTGAACGGAGTGTCCCAGGAGTCAGTGTTGGGACCTTTTATTCATGACTTGTGTAAATGTTTTGCATGTGAGTGTACATTCAAGAGTAGAAAGTTTGCTGATGATATAGGGGGTCTTGTATGTTAACATGACTTGCAATAAAATCTTGATCAGTTGGGGAGAGAGGCTGAGGAATGGCAACTGGTCAGGGGAGGTGAACCTTTGGCACGTGTAAACATTTTGTTGGCATGCATATGCGTCCCTCAATTAAAACTCCACCCGTAATAAAAACATACATAACTATTATCTTTACTACCAAATGAAGCAGTGAATAATTTTTTTTAAACCTGACAATGATAAGATGTGATGTTTTCACAGGAAACATCACATGCCAGCTAGATAGTTGTGAGACCATGTAACTTTGGATGATACAATTTGAAATCCTTGCATATCTGGTGTATACACCAGTATTTAATCGTAAGCAGTTACAATAATAGTACTATTCAGAAATTGTTATTTTTTAATCGTCTTTTAAAAGTTTAATATTAATACTTCTAGAATGTTTTCTAAAATGCTTAATTTCTTTCAGTCTGTCTCTATTATACTTATATTGAAGGTCAAACAATGAATACGTGTAAATAAGCAACAGAACTCATCCTTTTTCCTTAAAAAATGTTCATAATTATGATTACTAATTCATGAATTGGTGATCATCTCTGTTCAAAATTACGATATCATGTGGGAGAAACCTTTAGAAGATTATTGCCAATTTGGATGCATGCTCTCAAAAAGATTTGCAAACCCTGGCAAATGGATTTCAACTTAGATGAATGTGAGGTGATGCATTTGTACATTCAAACCAAAACAGGACCTATACAGTGAATGGAAGGGCAACGACAAGTGTTGTGGAGCAGAGTGATGTAGGAGTACATGGCTGAAAACAGCCACGGAAGTAGACAGGGTGATGAAGAAGGTTTTTAGCGTACTGGCTGTCATCAGTCAGTTTTAACTCTAACCCTGAGGCCTCCGTTGGTCTAGGTCGGCCATGGATGTTGCGTCCTAGCTGTCTAGATACACAAGCCTGGGCAGTATGATGTGCAGAGCAAGTTGTTGCCTATGTAGCAAGCTTCCCCTCTCCACGCATCTGAGCTTTCCCAAAGGAAAGGCAGAGACTGATACAGTTTGGTACCAGCAGCATCACAGGAGTTGCCAGTCAACATTGAACTCAACATAGGACTGTCTTAGGGACTCCAGCTCCAGATTTTCCCCTCTGGGTTAACTCCTGAAGCCTTTCCCATAAGCACGACAATGTAGGTTTGAAATCAGTGTTTTAGATGAGTTGCCAACCACAGCTGACGAGCGCCATCTGCCCTAACCTAATCACGGAAAGATTTACAATAACCATTTAACCTACCCAGTACGTCTTTTTGGATGGTGGGAGGAAACGGGAAGATCCTGAGATCCACAACTTCCGGGGAGGATGTACAGAGACTCCTTACAGAGGATGCCGAGATCGAACTCCAGACTCCAACACCCTGAGCTGTAATAGCATCTTGCTAACCACTGCACCATCGTGGCACCCCAAAATTGTATACTGTTCTGATCACCCTGTTAGAGGAAAGACACTGTCAAGCTGGAGAAGGTGCAGAAGTGATTTACGTGGATGCTGCCTGGAATAAGGGTCTGAGTTATGGAGAGAGATTGGCCAGTCTGGATCTTTATCCCTTGGAGCGAAGAATGAGAGAAGAGCTAAAAGAAGTTTATAAAATCATGAAGAGTGTGGATAAGGTGGGCAATCACAGTCACTTTCCTAGAACTGGAGATTCTAAAACTAGAGGACACAGATACAATGGGAGAGATTTAAAAGACACCTGAGAGATAAATTTTTTTACACTAAAGGTAGTGAACACGGAATGAGGAAATGGTTTAGGTGGGTAGAATTACAGCGTGTAAGAGGCTTTTCCATAGGTACATGGAGGCAAAGGGCTTGAAGGGTTCTGGGCAGAACACAAGCAATTGGGGCTAGCAGGGAGGATGCTGTGGTCAGCATGGACCAGTTTGGCTGAAGGGCCTGTTTCCACACCCTATAACTAAGCAAATGCTAGACACTGAATAAACATGTCAGCTTTAGAAAAAACATTGAACATTGCAATAAAAATGGGAAGTCAAGGGGCAAAACGCAGCAGGAATTTAAAACATCCAGTAAGAGAAAGAAGAAGTATGAAGCATACTGACGGTGCCAAAGGGCAACACATCCCCTGGAAAATGGTCAGGAGAAATAAATCATATTAAAGAGACCAAGCACATTATGCTGGGAATTTCTCAAGTTTCTGCAAAGTGATGAGGATATATTAAAATTTAATTGGCAACAGATTGATAGATGAAGTATAATTTGGGAACGCATGTAGGCATCCACTCTGGCAGAAACAATAGAATGGGGGAATGTTGTTGAGCGGGGAGAGACAACAGTACTCTGAAGTCCAGTGGGATCTCGGAGACCTAGTCTATGAAACACAAAGTTGGCAAGCACATACATTGGTGTGGCCATTGCTGGAATATTGTGTTCAGCTCTGATCATCACAGAATACAATAGTCAAGATTGAGTAGGAGGAAGTGCAGAAGAGATTCACCAGGATACTGCCTGAGTTGAACCTGGGAAGATTAATGGAATATTGGATTTTTTTCTAAAGTATTAGGAATGGAGTTTCAAGGTAAGGAATTGTTTCTACAACCGTCCAAGTTAGTTACAGCAAACAGTTTGACCTTTTTTTCCTAAAGGTGGAAAATGCTTGTATTGGGATCGGGTGGAAAGAAGGCTGTCGGGGTTATTACAAGAAATGTGAAATACAAACCAAACTTATTGAGAAAGTTAACTTGTCAGATCAGGGAGCAGCGGTGGAAAACAAAAACACCTCAGGTGATTTTACATGCCAGATTTAAAAAGCGC
This sequence comes from Hemitrygon akajei, assembly GCF_048418815.1. NCBI lineage: Eukaryota > Metazoa > Chordata > Chondrichthyes > Myliobatiformes > Dasyatidae > Hemitrygon > Hemitrygon akajei. Next base: position 139,261,852 of record NC_133130.1, read on the forward strand.
CTGAGGCCTGTCAGGACTTGTCTGCCCAGCAGGAGATCGCAGAGTGAGTTGGAGACAATTCCTTGTGGGCTTTACTCACCAAGTTTAAAAAGAGCCCAAGGCCTTTTGGAGCTTCTCAGTGGGCTGCAATCGTAAAGATTGTTTAGGCACTCAGCAGGGGCCAATAAAAAGAAGGGTTTGTAAGCAAAGTGGCCATAGTTGGCGTGGCTATTGTTGCAGTAGACAGTGTTAGATTGGTCAGGCTTTGGCTCAACAGGCTAAAGCAAGATCAGGCAGAGGCTAGAAGTTAGAGGTACAACATGCGTAGGCAGGATGGTATTGCAACACTGCTCCTGTGAGATGTGGGATTTCAGGGTAGTTTAGAGTCTCCCTGATGACTACCTCTGCAGGAAGTGGATCCAACTTGCTGACTAACAAGTTCAAGGAGCAGGGTCTGGAGCCTGATGCCCTCAGGGCCAGCCAGCAGCCTGAAAACCTCATAGAGGTGGTTGCAGCCTGACTGCAGGCGTCAGATAGTAGATGGATGACCACCAGGAAAAGGGAAGAGAGTAAGCAGTCAGTGTAGGGTACTTCTGTGGCCATTCCCCTCGGCAAAGACTATATTCTTTTGGATGCTGTGGGGAGGAATGACCTTTGAAGGTACAGCAGCAGCAGCCAGGTTAGTGGCATTGTGGCTGTCTCTAAGCCTGAGAGGGAAGGGTAAAGTCAGGCAGAGCGATAGTGGTAGGAGACTGGACAGTTAGGGGATGGGCAGGAGATTCGTGGATGTAGTCCATCAGGTCCAGGTGACTTATCCACCTTCAGACCATTCAGTTTCCTAAGCACCATCTCCCTAGTAATAGCAATTGCACTCACTTCCACCCCTTGACACTCCTGAACTTCCTGCATGCTACTAGTGTGTTCCACAATGAAGACTGATGCAAAATACTTACTCAGTTTGCCTGCTATTTCCTTGTCCCCATTACTATCTTTCCAGCAGTCCAATATCTACTCTCGCCTCTCTTTTACTCTTTATATATCTGAAAAAATTTGGTATCATTTTTGATATTATTGGCTAGCTTACCTTCCCATTTCATGTTTTCCTCCCTTATGGTTTTTTTTTAGTTACCTTCTGATAGTTTTTAAAATCTCCCAATCCTTTAACTTCTCACTAACTTTTGCTCTATTTTACACCCTCCCTTTTGCTTTAATGTTGGCTGTGACTTCCCCGGTCAGCTGCGGTTGCATCATCCTGCCTGTAGAATATTTCACAAACAAGAGAAAATGTGCAGATGCTGGAAATCCAAGCAACACACACAAAATGCTGACGGACCTCACAGACCAGGCAGCGTCTTTGAAAAGAGTATATTTGACGCTTCGGACCGAGCCCCTTCATCAGGACTGGAGAGAAAGATGCTTGTGAGTACATAAAGAAACTGCAAGGGTAAGAAGACCCTATTTACAGCACCTTTTTTCTCCAGTTCTGATGAAGAGTCTCGGCCTGAAACATTGAATATGCTCTTTTCCATTGATGTTGTCTGGCCTGCTGAGTTCTTCCAGCATTTTGTATATATTGTTAGAATACTTCCTCTTCTTTGGGAGGTATCTGTGCTGCACCTTCCAAATTGCTCTCAGAAGTTCCAACCATTGCTGTTCTACTGTCATCCCTGCTAGTGTCCTTTTCCAATCAACTTTGTCCAGCTCCTCTCTCGTGCCTCTATAATTCCCTTTAATACTGCTACATCTGACTTTAGCTTCTCCCTCTCAAATAGCAGGGTGAATTCTATCATATAATCACTGATTCTTAAGGGATCCTTTATCTTCAGCTCTCTATTCATATCTGGTTCATTAGACCACACCTAATCCAGAATAGCTGATCTCCTAGCGGGCTCAACCACAAGCTGCTCCAAAAAGCCATCTCGGAGGCATTCCACAAATTTTCTCACCTGGGATCCAGCTTCAATTTCATTTTCCCAATCTATCTCCATATTGAAAACGCCATTGCCTTTTTGATGTGTTTTTTCTATCACCCGCTGTAACTTGTAGACCACACACCCTGGCCACTGTTCGGAGGCCTGTAAATAACTCCCAATAGGGTCTTCATGCCCTTCCAGTTTCTCAACTTTACCCATATGGATCCCACATCTTCCGATTCTATGTCCCCTCTTTCTAAAGGTTGGATTTCATTTTTATGCAGCGGAGCCACTCCTCCTTCTCTGCCTTCCTGCCTGTCTTTTCGATAGATTATGTATCCTTGGACGTTAAGCTCTCAACTACAGTTATCTTTCAGCCATGACTCTGTGATACCCACAGTGTCATAACTTCCAGTCTCTAACTGCACTACAGGATCATCTACCTTATTTCCTATACTGTGTGCATTCAAATATAACACCATGGATCCTGTATTTATTGCCCTTTTCAATTTTGACATTGAGATGGGTTATACTGCAACCCATCCCACTGACTGCAATTTTGCCCTATCATCTGCCTGTCCTTTCTGACAAATGCATACACTACCTCTGTTTGTAAACCAACATCCCTGTCCTCAGCCCTAACGTTCTGGATCCCATACCCCTGCCAAATTAGTTTAAACCCTCCCCAACAGCTCTAGCAAGCCTGCCTGCAAGGATATTGGTCCCTCTCGGGTTCAAGTGTAGCCCATCCCTTTTGTACCTTTCCCAGAAGAGATCTCAACGATATATACATCTGAAATCCTGTCCCCTGCATCAGTTCCTCCGCCACGCTTCATCTGCCATCTCCTCCTATTCTTGCCCTCATTATTGCGTGGCACAGGTACCAATCCAGAGATTGTTAACTTCTACCTAGCTCTCTAAATTCTCTCTTTAGGACCTCCTCTCGTTTCTTTGCTATGTCATTGGTACCAATATGTACCAAGATGTCTGGCTGCTCACCCTCCCCCTTTAGAATGTCATGGACTTGATCCAAGATGTCCCTGACGCTGGCAGTTGGGAGACAACATACCATCCTGGTCTCGATCACGTCCAAAGACTCTCCTATGTACTCCTCTGACTATGGAATCTCCTATCACCATTGCATTCCTCCTCTGGCCCATTCCCCCAGCAGTAGCCAAGGTGGTGTACTTATTATTGAAGGGAATGGCCACAGAGATACTCTGTACCCGCTGCCTATTTCCCTTCCCTCTTGGGCACCCTTTCATCTGCCTCCTGCAACCTAGGGGTGACTACCTCCCTGAGTAAAGTGTGCTTGCATTGGAGATGGTCCAGAGGAAGATCGTAAGAATGATTCTGGGAATGAAAGTGTTAGCATTTGATGGCCCTGTGCCTGTACTCGTTGGATTTTAGAAGAATGTTGGGGGGGGGGATCTCATTGAAACATATCTAGTACTGAAAAGCTGAGATAGAGAGGAAGTGAAGAAGATGTTTCGCTGAAATGCTGAGAGAAGAGAGAATCTGTGTATAGCGGTGGGATCTTGTTGGAGCAGAAATTGCAATGGTTGGTCCACTGATTGCAATACCTGGTGGAATACAAGGGGGTGGGACTTGTTCTGGCTCTTGTCTGGAGCAGAAGGTGTCAGAGCAGAAGCGCAGGAAATAGATGAGATGCAGTCTAGGGATCTCTATTCTACTATGGAGAGAAGCCATGGTCAAGGAGGAAGTGAGGCGCTTCAGAGGAATGTGTCATCGTCAGAGCAAATGTGACAGAGAAACTTGCAGAATGGAATGGAGTCCTTATAGGAGGCAAGTTGGGAAGTAATATCCAAGCAGGGTACCTATGGGAGCTTGTGGGCTTTTAAAGGATGTGCTAGCTATCCTGTCCTCCCAAATGGAGAAAGAGAAATCCAGAAAGGGAAGGATCAGAGATGTGTCAAGTGAAGGTGAGTGCAGAGTGCAAATTAGTCGCAGAAATGATTCTTCAACCAACAAACCAGCTGCTGGGGGACCTCAGCGGTTCGAGCAGCATCGGTGGGTGGAGAGGACTTGTTGACAAAACCCTGCATCAGGAGCTTGATGTAATTTTTAAGATCTGCATGAGTGCAGGAAACATTACTGATGCAGTTGTCGATGTACTAGGAAAAGAATTGAGGAGTGGGCTCTGATAGGACGAAATTAATCCCTCAAAAAGACGAGTGTAGCTCAGCCCATATGAATGCCCATTGTTACACCTTTGATTTCAAAGTTCAAAATAAAATTTATTATCAGAGCACATACAACCCTGAGATTTAGAGACAAGTTCCACCAAGTGAATGTGTATGTTGGTAGAGGAAACGTTTTTCAGGAAGAAGCGGAGGGCCTTCAGACTCTCCTGGTGTGGGATGGAAATGTATATCATGGTGAGCAGGGAAATGGAAGTTGTCAAATTTTCAGAGGTGTCAGAAGTGTCATCAAGGGGAAAAAGAATCAAATGGAAAACGACTTGAAATTTGTTGTTTTGTTGCCGCAGTACAATGCAAAAACAATTACTGTAAATTATGTAATGAAATAATGAAGAAAAAGAGATTAATAATAATGGATTGTTCAAAAATCTGATGGCGGAAGGGAAAAAGCTGTTCCTAAATTGTCGACTGTGGATCTTTAGGCTCTGTGCCTCTTTCCCAATGGTGGTATGTCCTGGGATGGTGAAGGTCCTCAGAGATGGATGTTGCCCTTTTGAGGCACCACTTTTTGAAAGTGTCCTCGATGGCAAGGAAAGAAATCCCTGCGATGGAGCTGGCTGATTCTATAAACCTTCTGCAGCCTCTTGCAACCCTGTGCATTGGAGGTTCAATGCCAGGCTGTGATACATCTGGTCAGAATGTTCTCCTCCGTACATCTGTAGACATTTGTAAGGGTTAGTGTAGGATAGAAAGAAACAAGTTTAGTGAGGCAGGAACAGGGTGAAACAGTTGGTTTGCTCACACAGTCCTTGTGGATCTTGAGCAGAAGGTAAAAGACGTCTCTGCGTGGCTGGGAGACTAAAATGTTGGAAGCTGTGGAAGGAAGAATTCCTGAACAAGTAAGTTCTTCGATTGTGTGGCAGGCAATATTCTCATGTTCATTGGTGGAGTTCTGGTCCAGAGGAAGATATGAGGAGGTGACATTTGGCCTCTGTGATGCAGTGGTCAGTTTGGAAGACTACAACAGCACACCATTATCAGCAAGTTTGATAATGTCTATTTCATCTACTTTGCCTCCAACTTTCCCCTGCCTTTAAATTCACTTGGTCCATTTCTGACATATCTCTCCCGTTTCTCGATCTCTCTGTCTCCATCCCTCAAATTAGAAAGTTATCTTTGATTGATATCTACTGATACCTTTTATAAACCTACTGACTCCCACAATTATCTTGACTACTTCTTCCCACCCTGTCACTTGTAAAAATGCCATTCTCAAATTCAGAATCAGGTTTAATATCACTGGCATATGGTCTGAAATTTGTTAGCTTTACGGTAGCAGCACAATGAAATATGTGATAAATATAGAGAAAAAAACTGAATTGTAGTAAATGTATACATGTCTATTAAATACTCAAATAAGTAGTGCAAAATAACAAATAAAAAGTAGTTAGGTGGTGTTCAGGGGTTCAGTGTCCATTTAGAAATCAAATGGCAGAGGGGAAAAAGTTGTTCCTGAATCACTGAGTGTGTACCTTCAGGCTTCTGTACCTCTTTCCTGATAGTAACAATGAGAAGAGGGCATGTCCTGCATGGTAGTGGTCCTTAATGATGGATGCCCCTTTCTAAGGCAGCGCACCTTGAAGATGTATTGGACATTACAGAGGCAAAGATGACAGAGCTGACTGATTTTATAAGACTCTGCAACTCACTTCGATCTTGAGCAGTAGCACCCCCCCCCCCCCAAACCAGGTGGTGATGCAGCCATTCGGAATGCTCTCCACAGTACAGTAGCAGTTTGTAGAAGATATCCACTTTCTCAGTTCCTTCATCTCTTCGCATCTGTTTCCAGGATGAGGTGTTCCTTTCCAGAACAGCAGAAGTGTCCTCCACCTTTAAAGAACAGCCTTTCTCTTTATTTACCATTGATGCTGCTCTCACCAGCATCTCTTCCATTTCCCGGACATCTGCCCTTAGCCAATCTTCCCACTGCCTTAATGGAGTTAGAATTCCTCTTGTCCTACCTACCATACCATGAGCCTCCGCATCCAGCACATCATGTCCCTCAACTTCCGCCAGCTTCAACAGGATCTTACCACCAAACGCATCTTTACCCCTCCTCACTCTTCAATTTCCTCAGGGATCATTCTCTCCATAGTTTCCTTGTCCACCTCCCCACTGATCTACCTCCTGGCACTTATCCCTGCAAGCAGAAATGCTATATATGCTCATTTCCCTCCTCCCTCGCTACCATTCAGGGCTCCACACAGTTCTTCCAGGTGAGGCAACACTATACTTGCAAAGTGTTTCAGGGTTATCTCCTTTATCCAGTACTCCTGGTGTAGCCTTCTCTACATCAGTGAGACCTGATGCAGATTGGACGATTGCTTTGTCGACAGCCTTCGCTCCATCCAGAACAATGGCCATCCATTTTAATTCCACTGCCCATTCCCATCCTGACATGTCAGTCCATGGCCACCTCTACTGCTACGATGAGCCACTCACAGCCTGGAGGAGCAACACCATCTGGGTAGCCTCCAACCTGACAGTATGAACATAAATTTCCCTAACTTACATTAATTTCTCTTCCCCTCTCTCCCTCCTCTCTTTTCCATTCCCCTTTCTGGCTCCCCTCTTACCCCTTCTCTTCTCCTCACCTGCTTATCACCTCTCCCAGATCCCCTTCGTCCTTCCCTTTTTCCAATGGTCCATTCTCTTCTCCTATCACATTCCTCCTTCCTCAGCCCTTTACCTTTTCCACCTATCACCTCTCAGCTTTTCATTTCATCCCCCCTTCCCCCATTAGCCTGGCTTCACCTATTACCTTCTAGCTTGTCCTCCATCTTTTCCCCCACCGCCTTATTCTAGCTTCTTCCCTCTTCCTTTCCAGTCCTGATGAAGGGTTTCAGTCCAAAGCATCAACTGTTTATCGTTTCCATAGATGCTGCCTGACCTGCTGAGTTTCCTTAGCATTTTGTGTCTAGTGCATGTGCAGAGCTGGGCTGAGGAGTGGCAGATGAAGTTCTGTCTGGGAAAGTATGAGGTGATATACTTTTGGAGGCAGAATGCAAGGTTCATGGCAGGATTGCATCTTCCTTTTATTTCAAATGTGGTTCTGCAACTGTTGGAGTCTGCGATCTGCATTCTGGCAGTGTGTTTTCGGTCCGATTGAGCGATCTGGTGCTTTGCTGTCTTTGAGAGAGTTCCACGAGGCCGCGAGCAAAGCCAAGAATCCTGGAGATGGCGCGGGGCCACGATCAAATCCATTTCTCATGATTCTCGCCAATGGAAGCACCGAGGAAAGTTTCAATCATCATACCCGGCAAGGTTTCAGTGCCATACAGCAGCCTCTCACTCGCTGCTGCTGGAGGAAGGTGGCTGCCTGTGGCGGTCTCTCTCTCGCCCACTGCTCGTAATGGAAAGTTCTTGCGTTCAAATGATCTCCCTCTCCCTCTCCTCCCCCTCATCCCCCTCTCTCTCACTGTCCTGCAACACTGTCAGAGGATTGTGCCGGAGCAAGGTTAACCCGACATCCTTATGGAAGGTGGACTGAAACACATTATTTATGTGTTTCTAGTTTTTCTGGTCTATATGTTTTGATTATGTGTTATATTCTGTGTTTTTTCACTTTTTTTGTTGCCATTTGCATGTTTTTTTTACACATGGGGGAAAGGAGGAGAGTTTTTTGAACAGGTTCCATGGTTCTTGTTTCGTGGCTGTCTGTGGGGAAAACGAACCTCAGGGTTGTATGTTGCATAAATACTTTGAACATAAATGTACTTTCAATTCTTTGATTCTTAGCAGTGTGGAAGAACAGAGAGATGTTGGGGTCCAAGTCTGTAGATTTCTCAAAGTTTCTACACAAGTTGGTAGGGTGGTTAAGAAGGTAAATTGTATGTTGAACTTCATTAGTTGAGTTCAAGAACAGTGAGGTAATGTGCGGTTCTATAAACTCTGGTTAGACCACACTTACATCATTTTATTCAGTTCTGGTCACCTCATTATAGGAAAGACGTGGAAGCTTTAGAGAGGGTGCAAAGGAGATTTGCCAGGAGGCTGCCTGGATTAGAAAACTTATCTTGTAAGGAAAGCTGAGCAAGCTGGAGATTTCCTCGTTGAGCGGAGGAGGAGGAGAGATAACGTGATAGAGGTGTGTAAGCTAACAAGCAGCATAGCTAGAGTGTTCAGTCAGTGTCTTTTTTCCAAGGTAGTACGAGAGATCCTACTTTTAAGGTGATTGGAGGAAAATGTGGAGGGATGTCTGAGGTAGTTTTCTTTTGCACGGAGAGTGGTCAGTGCGTGGAACAGACTGGCAGGGGTGGTAGCAGAGGCAGATACATTAGGAACATTTAAGAAACTCTTAGGTAGGCAAGTGCAGGAAAGAAAAATGGAGGCCTTTGTCAGAGGGAAGGTTAGATTGATCGTGGAGTAGGTTAAAAGGTCAGCACAAGACAATGGGCCAAAGAGCCTGTACCATGCTGTACTGTTCTATGTTCTCTAAATGAGAGAGATGGTTAGTGTTCCCTGTCTGGGACCATTCATTGGAACTGAGGAAAGGAACAGGCCAGTCTAGGTAGCAGAGATGGTGGGGAAGAGCAGCGGGAACACCAGAAGAGATTTCTCTGGAACAGTGAAACAATGTGGCAGTTCAGTGGCAGGTAAAATCCAATTAAGCACACTGGGCTTTCTCTGTGAAATGAAGAAATGTTGACATTGGAGGTGATCCAATTTAAACCTACATGATCCTGCAGGAATTTGGGCAGGATGGATCCTTCTAGGAACTGGTGGAGGTCATATTTTCAGAATAAGAGGTAACCCACTTTAGATACTGGAGGAGGAATCGTATCTGTGAACAGGAATCTTCCAATTTTTTTTACATCCCATTGAAGTTTTGGAGGGTGAATAATTGAATCTGTTTAGGCCAAAATAACAAATGAAGGTTGTGGGGACTAGGCAGGGAGAGCAACTGAGGCCAAGATCTGGTCACCAGAAGTTACTAAATGGCTGAGCAGGCTTGATGGGCCAAATGACCCACTCCTCCTTCGATTCTTTCTATTCTTGCATTCATTTAGCATGCATTGTTGTCTTTCACACAATCCTTCACCAAATGACCATTCATGGCCATTAAATAAAGTACTGCTGCACAGCTATTAAGAGTGGTGAAGACTGAGGTCCCTGTGTTGAAACATAATGAGATGGATGGCAGACTTTGTTCAAATTCTGCATTGTGTTTACATTCCATTAAATCTGAGAAGGTCTAATTGTCTTGTGACTTTGTGACTCAACAGCTGAAATGCCTAAAACAGTCTGTGCATTTATGTGGAAGGAGACATTGGGGTTAACAGATTATTTAATTGCAAACTGAAGTATTGCCTGCTGACTTCATCCCAATGTATAAGCCAAGGTCTAGTCATTCTCCTTCGTATTTGTTCAGGATTCATTGTGTAAAGTGCAGTTTAGCCCCGTCTATCTGTTCTGATTTCTGCTCTTCAGCGCAGATGGGACGAGTTGTGTTTTCGTACATGAGCTGACCAATACCATCAAATTGGTCACGACCTTTTAGTTTGCGAGTGTTTTGGCCGAGAGAGAACGTGAAAGAGATGTTGAGGAATTTGTGGAGTGCTGCCAAGTCCATGCATGCACAGTGTTGACCAGAGTTATTACATCCATTGGTGAGTCAGGGGAGACTCGGGGCCTGGGCAACATAAACATCAACAGGATAAAAACAGAGCTTGTTATTGTATAGCTCCCTGGACGCAGACTCAAAGGCACCCTCGGGCTTCTTGCTCTTGGTTGATTTTCCTGGCAATTATTCCTTTCATTCCTTGCTATCTTATCCTGATTGTTCCCCTTCTGATGCTTCAACAGATTGTTCCCAATTTTCTTATTATTTTCTCACTAATCCCTCAAAACACTCTTTTTGTCTTTCTGGCGTTACTAGTGACATTCCTAATTCATGATTAATCTCTGCAATCTGTTCCTGCGGATTAATCCATTGTTCATGTAGCCGGTGAAGATTGCGTGGTTTATGTTGTCAGTGATTCCAATGTTTATTTTATTTATTTTTCTTTTTCAGAGATGTAAACCTCCTTTGTAAGAACCTCCTTTGCTGCAAAGCCAACTTCCCGAGCAGTGCCTTACTAACAAGAATGCTTTGGTGCTTCCTATTGATACTTCATTACCTTGGGAATTCCAAAGCTCAAGTCAATCCTGGTAAGAAATTGTTGGGTCCATAATTATCATTCAGTTGATTTGGGGGATTTATTTAGCAAAGAGGTTTGCTGGTAACCTTGCGAGTGACTTTACTGGGCAGGAAGAGAACTTCCTCTCCCTAGTCAGTGCCTGGTGGCGGCTGGTTGGTCCTAAAGTGGTGCTTAATCCATAAGACACAGGAGCATAATTAGGGCACTCAGACAATCAAGTCTGTTGTGCCATTCAATCACTCAAACCCATTCCCCTGCCTTCTCCCCATAACATTTTACGATCTTACTAATCAAGACCCCATCAAACTAAATATACCCAATGACTTGGCCTCCACAGCCATCTGTGGCATTGAATTCCACAGATTTACCACTCACTGACTAAATAAATTCCTCATCATCTCTGTTCTAAAAGGAGATACTGTTACTCTGAAGTTGTTCCTTCTGGTCCTAGACTCTCCCACTACTGGAAACATTCATCCCCAATGTAACCCAGTTACTGACCCATAAACATTGATTAGCCTGTTGGGAATCTTTCTCCTGTTGTATTTCTTGCTAGCAATTGTGGTCTCTGGTAACATAAAGTCAGAATTAGATTTATTATTACTGACATATGATGTGAAATGTGTTGTTTTGCAGCAGCATATAGTGCAAAAACACAAAAAATTATAAATTGTAAAAATAATTAGTGCAAAAAAAGAGTAACAAGATACTCTGACAACAAGGGTCCGAGGAACATGCAGAAATCAAATGGCAGATGGGAAAAAGCTGAATATTAAATTATTGAGTGCATGTCTTCAGACTCCTGTACCTTTTCCCCAATGGTTGTAACTAGAAGAAGGCGGGTCAGAGCAGCAGAGAAAGGAGAGGAGAGTTGCAAGACTTTTAGAAGCAATTGCAGCCTTTTGAAATTAATTTGGGGAATGTAGGCTGTTATGTATTGGTCAGCTGTAGAAGCTCAGAGAAAATGGTGAGCTCTGTGAGCCACAACTGAAAGAATCGCTGGGCAATATCAGTGAGCAGTCAACAAATTTCTGAGGGATTGCAGTCACAGAATCAAAGTAATTTACAGCTTGGGCAAAGGCCCATGGCATAGATGCCACCTAAGGAAACTATTTTGGTAAATCACATTTCCCTGCTTTTGTTGGTTAGTGCACTTCATGTGCTTAACAAGATGTTTTTTAATTGTAACTTGGGTTTCTGCTACACCATTCAGACAGTGAATTTCAGACCTCCGCTGTTGTGAGTGAAAAGATTGTTTATCATCTCGCTTCTGTCATCCTCCCAATTACTCTGAATCCTTGTCAACCGGGGGACTGAACTGATATAAAAGGGGGCTCTTTCTCTGAAGAATGCTAATGAACCTGTTAGATATTTTTCCAGTGATATCTAGGTTTTGGGTAGACTTTTCCAAAATTGTCCAAAAGATTGAGAAAGTTACATCAGCACATATTGAGTTGCTATGATCTACTACGGTCATTTTAAGATAATTGCAATGGCCAAAGGGCCAGCACTCGAACAGGGAACAGACCACATTAATTAATCGCCATAACTGTTCACTGATTGAGGTCCTTCAGGAAAGTTCTTGGTGCATAGCTGTTGTCAAATATACTCCCAAACATATTTTTACAAATAACACTTCAAGCTGCATCCAGCTGAGATTGAATTCCTTCTCTAAAATGGATGTTTACAAGAACGCTATGGTTTCATGGTTGTCATTATTAACGCTGATTGATTTACTTAATGGAATTCTGCAGTTGCCGTGGTGGGATTTTGAAGCCATTTCTCTAGGTCATTTGTCCTAACCTCTGGATTATTTCTGAATAATTATGCTTACAGAACTCTTACACACTAAAATTGAGTTATACAAAGTGAGTGGACCAGGTAATTGTGTTAAAGAATATTAATTTTTTGAAATAAAATTATTTTCAGCTGTATCAGTAAACTGCACTAAATTGCTTCCCTAAAATAAATTGATAGAATTTATATGTGGATTGACGCTAGCTTCCAGTGTTAAACCTAATGTATAATATTTTTTTCATTTCAGTCTATCAGAGAAAGGAGGACAGTTAGTCTCCCACATTTGTTCTGCTGTTAAAATGTGTTTGTGTCTGATCTATGAACTAATCGTACATAATCTGTCCATGTCTCATATCACCTTGTATCTTTGGTTAACAAAAATCTATCAATCAGATTTAAAATTAACATTGAACCCAAACAAAAATGTCAAGTATGGGAAGTTCCAAGTTCCTCCTCCCTTTCTCTGTAGGTATTGCTGTTGAACGGTAAGGGAATGGTTAGAATCTTTATTCAGTGGTTCATTGCATGGTGGTTGTGTGGTGTGAATTTTACATTTCAGGCCTTGGGAGACTATTAACCAGTTTTGCTTCTGCTTCATTACCTGAGGAATTGTGAATGGAATCACAATCATCAGCAAAATTCCACACTTTTCATCAGTTGATCAAAGGGAGGTCTTTCATTGATGAAGCAGCTGAAGGTGGTTGGACTTTGAACACTGCCCTGTGATGTCGTGGAACTGGAGTGATGTCCTCCAATAACTACAAGCTACTTCCTTGTGCAAGGTGTAACTTAAGCCTATGAAGAATTTTATCTTAGAAACATAGAAACATAGAAAATAGGTGCAGGAGTAGGCCAATCGGCCCTTCGAGCCTGCACCGCCATTCAGTATGATCATGGCTGATCATCCAACTCAGAACCCTATACCTGCTTTCTCTCCATACCCACTGATCCCTTTAGCCACAAGGGCCATATCTAACTTCTTCTTAAATATAGCCAATGAACCGGCCTCAACTGTTTCCTGTGGCAGAGAATTCCACAGATTCACCACTCTCTGTGTGAAGAAGTTTTTCCTCATCTCGGTCCTAAAAGGCTTCCCCTTTATCCTTAAACTGTGACCCCTCGTTCTGGACTTCCCCAACATCGGAAACAATCTTCCTGCATCTAGCTTGTCCAATCCCTTTAGAATTTTATACGTTTCAATAAGATCCCCCCTCAATCTTCTAAATTCCAGTGAGTATAAGCCTAGTCGATCCAGTCTTTCTTCATATGAAAGTCCTGCCATCCCAGGAATCAATCTGGTGAACCTTCTCTGTACTCCCTCTATGGCAAGAATGTCTTTCCTCAGATTAGGGGACCAAAACTGCACACAATATTCTAGGTGCGGTCTCACCAAGGCCTTGTACAACTGCAGTAGAACCTCCCTGCTCCTGTACTCAAATCCTTTTGCTATGAATGCCAACATACCATTTGCCTTTTTCACTGCCTGCTGTACCTGCATGCCCACCTTCAATGACTGGTGTACAATGACACCCAGGTCTCGTTGCATCTCCCCTTTTCCTAATCGGCCACCGTTCAGATAATAATCTGTTTTCCTGTTCTTGCAACCAAAGTGGATAACCTCACATTTATCCACATTAAATTGCATCTGCCATGAATTTGCCCACTCACCTAACCTATCCAAGTCACCCTGCATCCTCTTAGCATCCTCCTCACAGCAAAAACCACCGCCCAGCTTCGTGTCATCCGCAAACTTGGAGATGCTGCATTTAATTCCCTCGTCTAAATCATTAATATATATTGTAAACAACTGGGGTCCCAGCACTGAGCCTTGCGGTACCCCACTAGTCACTGCCTGCCATTCTGAAAAGGTCCCGTTTACTCCCACTCTTTGCTTCCTGTCTGCCAACCAATTCTCTATCCACATCAATACCATACCCCCAATACCGTGTGTTTTAAGTTTGCACACTAATCTCCTGTGTGGGACCTTGTCAAAAGCCTTTTGAAAATCTAAATATACCACATCCACTGGCTCTCCCCTACCCACTCTACTAGTTACATCTTCAAAAAATTTTATAAGATTCGTCAGACGTGATTTTCCTTTCACAAATCCATGCTGACTTTGTCCGATGATTTCGCCTCTTTCCAAATGTGCTGTTATCACATCTTTGATATCCGACTAGCATTTTCCCCACCACCGATATCAGACTAACCAGTCTATAATTCCCCGGTTTCTCTCTCCCTCCTTTTTTTAAAAAGTGGGGTTACATTAGCCACCCTCCAATCCTCAGGAACTAATCCAGATTCTAAGGAGTTTTGAAAAATTATCACTAATGCATCCACTATTTCTTGGGCTACTTCCTTAAGCACTCTGGGATGCAGACCATCTGGCCCTGGGGATTTATCTGCCTTTAATCCCTTCAATTTACCTACCACTTCCCTACTAACATGTATTTCCCTCAGTTCCTCCATCTCACTAGATCCTCAGTCCCTTACTATTTCCAGAAGATTATTTATGTCCTCCTTAGTGAAGACAGAACCAAAATAGTTATTCAATTGGTTCCCTATGATCAATTCACCTGTTTCTGACTGTAAAGGACCTACATTTGTCTTGACCAATCTTTTTCTTTTCACGTATCTATAAAAGCTTTTACAGTCAGTTTTTATGTTCCCTGCCAGCTTTCTCTCATAATCTTTTTTCCCTTTCCTAATTAAGCCCTTTGTCCTCCTCTGCTGGTCTCTGAATTTCTCCCAGTCCTCGGGTGTGCCACTTTTTTTTTGCTAATTTATGTTTCTTCTTTGGACTTGATACTATCCCTAATTTCCCTTATCAGCCATGGGTGCACTACCTTCCCTGGTTTATTCTTTTGCCAAACTGGGATGAACAATTGTTGTAGTTCATCCATGCGATCTTTAAATGCTTGCCATTCAATATCCACCGTCAACCCTTTAAGTATCATTTGCCAGTCTATCTTAGCTAATTCACGTCTCATACCTTCAAAGTTACCCTTCTTTAAGTTCAGAACCTTTGTTTCTGAATTAACTATGTCACTCTCCATCTTAATGAAGAATTCCACCATATTATGGTCACTCTTACCCAAGGAGCCTCGCACGACAAGATTGCTAACTAACCCTTCCTCATTGCTCAATACCCAATCTAGAATGGCCTGCTCTCTAGTTGGTTCCTCGACATGTTGGTTCAGAAAACCATCCCGCATACATTCCAAGAAATCCTCTTCCTCAGCACCCTTACCAATTTGGTTCACCCAATCTATATGTAGATTGAAGTCACCCATTATAACTACTGTTCCTTTATTGCACGCATTTCTAATTTCCTGTTTAATGCCATCCCCAACCTCACTACTACTGTTAGGTGGCCTGTACACAACTCCCACCAGCGTTTTCTGCCCCTTAGTGTTATGCAGCTCTACCCATATCGATTCCACATCCTCCAGGCTAATGTCCTTCCTTTCTATTGCGTTAATCTCCTCTCTAACCAGCAACACTACCTCACATCCTTTTCTTTCCTGTCTATCCCTCCTGAATATTGAATATCCCTGGATGTTGAGCTCCCATCCTTGGTCACCCTGGAGCCATGTCTCTGTGATCCCAACTATATCATATTCATTAATAACTATCTGCACATTCAATTCATCCACCTTGTTACGAATGCTCCTCGCATTGACACACAAAGCCTTCAGGCTTGTTTTTACAGCACTCTTAGCCCTTATACAATTATGTTGAAAAGTGTCTCTTTTTGCTTTTTGCCCTGGATTTGCCTGCCTGCCACTTTTACTTTTCACCTTACTACTTTTTGCTTCTACCCTCATTTTACACCCCTCTGTCTCTCTGCACTTGTTCCCATCCCCCTGCCACATTAGTTTAAAGCCTCCTGAACAGCAGTAGCAAACACTCCCCCTAGGACATTGGTTCCAGTCCAGCCCAGGTGCAGACCAGATCTTGTCTCTAACCTCTTTGCCTCCAAAGACAATCTGGTCTTTGGAACTTGGTACTTTGCTTGGACCATGTTTGGGCCAAGAATGTTAAGCTGAGTGGGTCAGGGCTAAACCCAAATTCATTGTCATGAATTGTAAAGAGTTGAGGCTCTACATGGATCCATGTGGCACACCAACCATTACATCTTATTAACTTGAAAAACCCATTCATGCCTGCTCTGTTAACTAGCCAGTGTTTTGTATGCAGCAGCATGTTACCTCTTGCACTATGTCCTTTGATTTGACAGATTATTGTTAGGTGTATGCTGTTGAATTGAACTGGTGAAAGGTGAAATGTTTAAGGGGGAACATGAGGGGGAACTTCTTCATTCAGACGGCGGTGAGTGTGGAACGAGCTACCATCAACATTTAAGAGAAATATGGGTGGGTACATGGATGGGAGAGCTAAAGAACGGGTGCAGGTTGATGGGACTAGGCAGGTTAATATTCAGCATATCTAGATGGGCTGAAGGGCTTCTGTGCTGTAGTGTTCTATTTTCTTTATTGCTCTATGCCTTGAAAGTTTCATTGCTTTGTAATAGTTTGATGGGGTGGTAATTGGCCATATTGGATTTGGCCAGATGTATCCAAGCTGTTTTCCTCATTACTGGCAAGTTGCCAGTGATGTGACTCTGCTAAAAGTGCTTAGACACAAGCCAGCTGGTTCCAGAGCACAAACTTTCAGCACTTACAGCTGAATGCCTCAGATACATCTCATGTTTTCAGCTATGTCGCATCACTTGGAATAAATCAGACTGGTTACAGATTGACTTCTGCCAGGGTGATCTCAGGAGAATGCTGAGCTATTCAGCCACACAGCACTTCTGAATGGACATACTTGCATATATTCTAGCCTCATCATTTGTAGTTAGGTGTTTAGCTTGACCATTATTGAAGCTGGGATACTCAACAAGTCCCTGAGAGATATTGGATACAGCAGACTGGCGGAGTTTTGATCAAATCTGTTGATTGTGGAATTGCTTAACTTTGTTGATTTCTTGTTGAATTCTCCATTGAGGTTATATATTGCAGCTTCAAGAATTGGCACTTCATTTTCAGGTGCATCTAGTGCAGCTCCCAGTGTTCAAGTTCAAGTTAGTCATTCAACCATATGCAGGAATACAGTGAAACAAAACAGCTTTCCTCTGGGGCCAAGTTGCAATACCAGCAGACATATACAGCACCTGGCATGTACAATTATAATAGCAGAAAAACACTGTTAAAAAGTATATAAAATAATAATATTAAAGCTCAAGTCACTGAGTGTCATGGCCTGTAGATTGTTGGTGCATGGATGTTGTCCCTGAGCAAGAACACACCCCTCACAAGTGCAACCTTAGACGAGCGCAGTCCATCTTGTCTTCCTGGGAGCGAGTACTGGAGAGCAGCAACCATGGGAAGGGCCAGCCCCAACCTAGTAAAGAATCCAGCAGCACACAGCCAGCTCTAGTGTCTCCTTCATCGGTGACCGCAACAGGCGACACCAAGGCATGAGGTCACACCCACGCAACAACCAAAGCAATGCGGCTCCCCCGCCATCAATCTTTCCAATGAGCCAGCGAGTCGGACTCACAGTATTCTACATTACCAATTTCCCACAGGGCCTTGCAATCACAAGACAAATGTCCAAGCCTATCATTTCCACTGCTTCTTGGATCATGCACCTGCTGAGTGGCTGAAACAGGCTGCAACCCAGTGCACAAAGAGTCCAGCTTCATTGCTATCCAGCAACTCACTAGTGGGGTAAACCCGCCATATTTAATGCTCTTAACATCCAGCAATATCCTGCAATCGTAAAAAAGACATAAAGAATGAACAATCGCGCCCTTGTTTGGGCCCAGAGAGGCCACTGCATCCGAATGCACTACCATCTTACCAATTACTTAGTCATAGAGTACTGCAGCACCAAAACAGGCTTTTTGGCCCATCTAGTCTGTGTTGAGTTGTTAATCTGCCTAGTCCCATCAACCTGCACCTGGACAATAGCCCTCCAAATCACTCCCATCCTTGTATATATCGAAACTTCTCTTAAGTGTTGAAATTGAACCCATATCCACCAGCTCACTCCACACGCTCATCACCTTCTGAATGAAGAAGCTCCCCCTCATGTTCCCCATAAATATTTCACCTTTTGTACTTAGCCCATGGCCTCTAGTTCTAGTCTCACACAACCTCAGTGGAAAAAGTCTGCTTGCATTTACCCTTCACTTGTTTTGGTCTACCAGGGTTTCTTCTTACCTTGACAGTAATAAGATTATAGCCATAGATCTGGTAATGTCCCACAGCAGCTCTTGAATGCAGCACTTACCTGCACCCACTTCAGTGTTGTGGACACGCTTACCAGTGCAGTCATAGCCAGATCTCTCAGCAATAAGGAAACTGGTAAGCATCAGTTCTTATTAGCTTACCTCTCCTCAAGCAGGCCCAATCTGGCGGCTGCTTCCTTCAGGACCTTCACGCTCTTGGCACCATCAAACTATGCTTGGTGATGGGCTTTAAGATACTCACCTACCCTTGGAGTATATTCTGTGCCCTCGCTGCTGCCATGTGTGAATTAGGCGATGGTGTAAACTGCTAAGGCTCTGGAACCTGCTTCACCTTTCAATAAAGTCATGGCTGATCCAATTGCAAACTCAACTCTATATCACTGTCTAACTATCCACCTTCAGTAACCTTTCACCTCGCCCATCCCCACTTACTTATCAGGCACCTATCTACCTCTGCCTTAAATATGGTCAAATATTCAAAAACCATGCCTTCATCTGTCTTTGGGATGAGCATTCCAAAGATACCCAACTCTGAAAGAAAACATTTACCTCATCTCAACCTTGTTTTTAAACAGTGACCTTGACTCCAAGGAGAAACATTCTCTCCACACCCACTCTGACAAGACCTCTTTAAATCCACTCTCACTGTTCTGAACGCCTGCAGTTCCTATAGCAGAAAGATAACTTCCTTACCTTTATTTTCAGTTAGCCCTTGCAATAAATGTAAATGTTCCCAGTTTGGGTCCCTCTTCACTTCAGAACTGTATAGTGTTACTATCTACAGAAAGTATTTATTGATATTTTTCCTGCCAATATACAGACTTCATATTTCCCCAAGCTGAGCTCCATATGAATCAGAATTGGGTTTATTATCACTTGCATATGTTGATAAATTTGTTATTATGCGGTAGCAATACATTGCAATACATAATAATAACTGTAGGTTATGATAAGAAGTATAAATTAAGTAGTGCAAAAAAGGTGGTGAGGTAGTCCTCATGAGTTCAATGTCCATTAAGAAATCTGATGACAGAGGGGAAGAATAGGTTCCTGAATCATTAGAGTGTGTGCCTTCAGGCTTCTGTCCCTCCTCCCTGATAGTAGCAATAAGAAGAGGGCATGTCCTGAGTGATGAGGGTGCCTAATGATGGATGCTGCCTTTTTGAATCATTGCTCCTTGAAGTTGCCCTGGATGCTGGGGAGGCTAGTGCCCATGATGGAGCTGACTGAGCTTACAACTTTCTGCAGCTTATTTTGATCCTGTGCAGTGCTCGCGCCCCCTGCACCCCAATACCAGATGGTCATGCAACCAGTTAGAACGCTCTCCACGGTACTTCTGTAGAAATTTGCAAATGTCTTTGGTGACGTGCCAAATCTCCTCAATTGCCTAATGAAATACAGCCGCGGTTTTGCCTTCTTTGTAACTGCATCAATATGCTGGGCCCAGGATAGATCCTCAGAGATGTTGACACCCAGGAAATTGAAATTGTTCACTTGAAAATGCGAGCTCTTTGTCCACACACTCATTTTATCTATAGCCCTTTGTAGTCTCCTTCTGTCCTATCACAAACTCTCCCACTTGCCTATGCATTTCAGCATTTTTGGCAATTATAGCTTCAGTACCTTCATCTAAGTCATTAACATTAACAACAAGGAGTTGAGGTTCTGACACTGATCCCTGTGGCACATCACCTACTGCAGTTTACGAACTTGGAAAACCCATTCATGCCTACGCTCTGTTAACCAGCCAATCTTCTGTATACAGCAATATGTTACCTCTTCCACCGTCAGCTTTTATTTTGCACAATAGCAGCACAATACTAAATGCCTTCTGGAAAGCTAAGTATAATACATCAGGTAAAATGCCAAGTCAATAGCTTTTTGTAGCAGCAGCACCATATATTTAGGGATGTGGACAAACATAATTTACAGATGGCACAAAATAAAATAATAACACTAGTTCAAAAATTAGCTAGAGAAAGAGAAAATAAGTCCAAGTTTGATTAGCACTCCATACACGATTTGAAACACTGGCTGCCGCCACAGTTGGTGTACTACAGCTCTGTCCTAAACCAGGTAAACCAAATGCTGCAGCACCCATCTAGACTCCTTCAACAGCATCTTCTGAGTCCATGCCCTTTCCTATCAAGAGGAACAGAGATCGGAGGGATAGGGAACACTGCCTCTTTCCTGCGTGGAATTGACCTGGAATCACCACTAAGTGATAAAGGGTATGAGAGCTCCAAGGAGTTCCAGGAATACATGACGTGAGCCCTACTGCCAACCGTGCACACCACCACCATATCTGCACCAGCCTTTACATTCATCAGACACCTTTACCATCCATCATCTACCACAAGCAACATGTGCACCTGATCCCAAGGCTTTCTGGCTGCAAGCTCCGGTTCACATGTTTAGCTGACAGCAAAGTGCTCCTTAGAGTTTACTTGAGATCTGGAAAAGGTTCCAAGGGATTCCAGTGCCCGTCGGGTCTTGACGTGGAAATCTGTTGCTGTTCTTTTGCTGCCTTGTCAAAAGCATGCTATCTGACAGGTCTATGAAAGTAGCTTCTACCTGAGGCTACAGCTGTCAAGCCAGGACCTCCTTGGGAGTAACTAAGGCTGGACGTTAAATGCTGGCTTTATTATTAGAGCTCAGGATTACCAGTCAAATAGGATAAACTCGGTCGAAACTATTGAAATGATGCGGATTGCACTGCCTGTTAATGTCCAATTGGATGGGTCTTCCCATCTTGAAATTGGCATTGTCAAGATGTACCAAATGATCCCTGCTGCGCTAAAAGTTTCAGTGATTATCTAAATAACCCTGGAGTAAATGGCACATTGTGCATTTTTGATTCATTGGGATTTATTCTGCGTGGAGTTTGAAGTGTAATTTCTTCAGTTCTCCTATTGCCAATTTGCCCATTACTCAGCTGTACTTTATTGCTATAACCCACAGGCCTATGCCGCTATGCACTGGGAATGCAGGATGGCACGATCCCAGATGAAGACATCACCGCCTCTAACGAATGGTACAAATCAACCGCGGCTCAGTTTGGCAGGTACAGTTCCGCAGCTGGTTATCAGTGGTTGCCCTGGTTTGCATACTGATTGTGTCAGTCTTCCCCCCCCCCCCCCCACCTCACCTACTCCTATTCCCATTCCTACTGTAACCACCCCTTTCACAAGCCACATCATTTGGTTGTAACCATTTCAACTATGGGATCTAATCCCACTAATTGTTCCTCATTGCAACAAATGGGATATGATTTAATTGCGCTAATGTTCATTGCATGTCCAGCCACATCTGTGGGTTCCTGCTTCATAATCATTGCCGAGCACATCCAAGCAGACAAGTTAGGAGGAGTAGCTCAGTCAAGCGCTTGTGCCTGCTCCTCCATTCTATCAGTTCATGCCTGATTTGATTGTTAGCTCTGCATCTACGTGTGTAGTCGTGGCAACCATTCACTCTACTGCTTATCACACATTTGCCTATTTCTGCCTTAATCCTCAAGGACTAGAGTTCCAGGTACTCGTGGTCTTTCAGAGAACAAATTTAGCAAAACTCTGCCTTAATGTAATATTTCAAGAAGATCTGCAGATGCTGGCAATCCAAAGAAAAATGCACAAAATGCTGAAGGATTTCAGCAAGCCAGGCAGCATCTATGGCAGTGGTTCCCAACCTTTTTTTGGCCATGCCCCACCTAATCACCTCTAAAATCCTGATGCCCCCTGTGGTGATATATAATTCTTATTATTCAAAAAGTGAACTCCTATTCACCTGGAGGATGCCTAAAAGACCATTAACTTGGTTTAAACAAGCTTCCAAAGAACATGGCATTCATGAAAGAGAAAAATAAAAGAACCAAAGGACTGTTAAAGTTCTGAGGAAGAAATTACTAAGAAATTGTAAAAAAAAAAGAACATTAAGTGATATTAAAATAATAATAATAATAATAAATAAATGAAACAATGCCGATTCGTTTCTACAGCATACAAAGGCAGATACACCGTTTAAAAGAGATGACGCAATGTACACATCTTCACACCACCAAGAACCGAAAACTACTGCAAAAAGCAGCATTGGCGCGACCCCGTACGAGTTTCTTACGCGTTTGGACTTGTTCATTCGTTCCTTCCTACATCAGTCAATTCATTAATTTAATTATGAAAGCCATTTGATGGTTGTAATGATGGTGATACACTATATATACAGTACATACGCAATTACACATGTACATACACACAAGTATTTTTATGTCTGCATACTGTATGTACACATATGTATTAACTCGCACACACACTCATACTCACACAGACTTACTAGAAAAAGGTCACTGTCAATAACTCATTCTTGAATTGCCCTCCTTAAAAATCAAATTACCCCCCTGTGGGGCGTACACCCCACGTTGGGAACCACTGATCTATGGAAAAGAGTAAACAGTCGACGTTTCAGGGTGAGACCCTTCATCAGGACTGGAAAGGAAGGGGAGAAGTCAGAGCAGGAAGGTGGGGGGGGGGGCAGAAGAAGTACAAGCTGGCAGGTGATAGGTGAAATTGAGAGAGGAGGAGGAGGAGGAGGTGAAGTAAAGAGCTGGGAAATTGATTTCCCTTTCTCGAGGCCTTTGTCTCTTTACCAATTAACTTCCCAGCCCTTTACTTCACACCTTCCCCCTCTCTCTGTTTCACTTATCACCTTGTACTTCTCCTGCCTCTCTCCCCACCTTCTTACTCTGACTTCTCCTGCCTCTCTCCCCACCTTCTTACTCTGACTTCTCCTCTCCCTTTCCAATCTTGAGGAAGGGTCTCGGCCCGAAAGGTTGACTGTTTACTCTTCTCCACAGATGCTGCCTGGCCTGTTGAGTGCCTCCAGCATTTTGTGTGTGTTAATGTAATATTTGTCCTTTAGAAAGGACAAGAGGTAAGGAAAAGTCATAGGGTAGCACTTGAGCAAGAGATGAAAGAAGTACAATTGTAAAAGATGATATAGAATCAGAGGTGTTGAGAGGAGGTAAATAAATAATAAGGGAAAGAAGACAATGGCTGGAATACCATGATCTCCAAAAAGCAGCCACATGGTAGGAAAGTATATAAATAAATAAATATTAGCAGGGGAATGATGCAATAAGCATGGTTTGCTGTAATCTTCATGTAATTAGGTGAGTTTAAAAGGATTGTAATGATAAATTTATAGAGAACATTTGAGATAGTTTCCTGGAGCAAGAGATTATGGAGTTGGTGAGGAGAAAGTTGTCTTGGAAGTGGTAAATACTAATGAGACAGGTTTGATAAATGACTTCAAACTTGAAGAAAACCCGAGTCAGAAGCAGCTATGTTTAATGTAACTAGATGGAATGAGGACGGCATTGGCTAAAGTGGACTGAGTGGAGCAGAATTAGGCCATTCCCCATTCAAACATGACTGATTTATTTTCCTTCACAAACCCATTATCCTGCTTTGACTCCTTAATCTTTGCCCTTACTAATCAAGAACCTATCAACTTCTGCTTTAAGTATACCAAATGATTTGGCCTCTATAGTCATCTGTGGCAATGAATTCTACAGATTCACCATTTCTGGCAAAAGAAATTCCTCCTGTTCTAATGGGGCATCTTTTAAGGTTGTGCCTAGACACTCCCACTAATGGAAACATCTCCTCCATGTACACTCTGTCCAGCCCCTTCAATATTCAGTAGGTTTCAGTCAGATTCCACCCCACCACCCCAATTCCAGCGAGTTTGCCCAGAGCAATCAAACTCTCCTCGTATGTTAACCCTTTCATTCTGGGGATCCGTTTTGTAAAGCTCCTCAGGGCCCTCTCCAATGTCAGCTCATCCTCACTTAGATAAGGCACCCAAAACTGTGCACTTCACTCCAAATGCAGTGCCATCCTGCCCACTTCAGGAAAGTTAACACATTACAGTTTTTCTCCTGTTAAAGGCTTAAGTCTAACCATTGTCTATTGTCAAGGAAACAAGACAATAACAAGATACAGATGACAGAAACAGGCCCTTTGGCTAGTAATATTCTGAGCATTTGATTTGTAACCTTCAAATTCTTGGCAGTGTGCGTGCTGTTCTAGATATAAAACACTATTTGCCTCACCGCACCCTCAGGCATTGCATTCCTGATTCCAACTTGTCGTCTGAGTAAAGAAGACTCTCCAACTCCTCTGCACCTCATACCCCCTTCCTCCAAACCTATGCTTTTAATATTCAACCAGCTTCTGGATCAAAGTCCTTCATAAATTTGCATAGCTCTCTCAGGATTCCCTCAGCCTCCTGCACTCCAAGCAAAGCACACCCAGCCTTATTAGTCTCTCCTCCTAACTGAAATGCTCCATCCCATACCCTACATTCAGTGTGGTGACTGGAAGTTATTATCATCTCTGTCAATGACACCACCAACTTTCACGGCACCTGCATCTAAACATGCCTCTTGATCTCAGTTGTACAGCATCACAACTTAAAATCACACAAGTCAAACTTTCATCATCACCCTGTGTCTCCTGTTACCAAGCTAGTTCTGCATCCAATTTGTCAACTTGCTTGGCCCTTCCTTTGGGCTCTAACCTTTTAGACTAGTTTCCCATGTGGCACCTCTTAGTGAATTCCAAGTCTATCCATCAATCACTTTGTCCTTATATGTTGTTGTCTCTGAAAAGTTCAATCTGATGAGAAGGCATCTCCACTAACAAAACCATACTGACTACTTTTGATAAATTCCAAGAGCAATCTTGTTCCTCAGAATTTTCTCCAATAATTTCACTACCACTGCCCTAACTCTCACTGGCCTGTAATTACTTAGCTTATCCCCACCAACCTTCTCAAATATTTGCTGCTCTTCAGACATCAGACACCTTGCCTGTGTCCCAGCAGCAATTTAGAGCCTAGTTAAGACTATGATGAGAATATTGTGCACAGTTTTGGTTTCTTTGCCTAAACAAAAATGAGAGGTATTACACTTTGGAAGGACAAACCAAGGTAGAACATACAAGGTAAATGGTAGGACACTGAAGAGTGCAGTAGAACAGAGAGATCTGGGAATACAGATACATAATTCCCTAAAAATGGCGTCACAGGTAGATAGGGTCGTAAAGAGAGCTTTTGGTATATTGGCCTTTATAAATAAAAGTATAGAGTATAAGAGTTGGAATGTTATGGTGAGGTTGTATAAGACATTGGTGAGGCTGAATTTGAAGTATTGTGAGCAGTTTTGGTCACCTAATTACAGGAAGGATATTAATAAGGTTGAAAGAGTGGAGAAAAGGTTTACAAGGATGTTGCCGGGACTTGAGAAACTGAGTTACAGAGAAAGGTTGAATAGGTTAGGACTTTATTCCCTGGAGCGTAGAAGAATGAGGGGAGATTTGATAGAGGTAAATAAAATTATGATGGGTATAGAGTGAATGCAAGCAGGCTTTTTCCACTGAGACTAGGGGAGAAGAAAACCAGAGGACATGGGTTAAGGGTGAAGGGGGAAAAGTTTAAAGGGAACATTAGAGGGGGGGCTTCTTCACACAGAGAGTGGTGGGAGTGTGGAATGAGCTGCCAAATGAAGTGGTGAATGCGGGCTCACTTTAAACATTTAAGAAAAACTTGGACAGGTACATGGATGAGAGGGGCATGGAGGGATATGGTCCAGGAGCAGGTCAGTGGGACTAGGCAGAAAAATGGTTCGGCACAGCCAAGAAGGGCCAAAGGGCCTGTTTCTGTGCTGTAATGTTCTATGGTTCTAAAAGGTGCATTTGCTACAGAGGAGTGCTGTAAAAGTGTTATATAGCTTTGTAGGTGGCAAATTTTCTGCGTGAGGAGTATTGAGTAGGTGAGAATGCATTCTTTAGAGTTCTGAAGAATGAGAAGAATCCTCATTGAAGTTACAAAATTCTCATGTATCTGACATGCTGGAGAAACGACTGCTTTGGAAAAAGGGGTTGTCCTTCTAGGAAAGACATTAGTTCACTCAGAGTGATGAATGACTGTAATTTTCTACCCCAGAGGACTGTGGAGGTTTGGTCACTGAGTTCACTCAAAGCGTGATTGACTCCGTAAGGGAATCAAGGGATGTGGGAGTTGTGCTGGTGGTTAAAACATCAGCCGTAATCTTGATAGATGTTGCAGCAGGCTTGAAGGGTCAAATGGCTTAACCTGCTCCAATTTCGTGTTGTCTCATACGGTGCCTGTGGCTTCCTGCAGCTGGGTTCAGATAGTGAAAGCTGTACTTTCCCACCTCCTGCATGCAGGATATTGCAGTACCCTCCTCACTGCTAACTCAGTTCATGCTAAGCATTTCTGGCTCCTATAACCATAATAACAATTACAGCACGGCCCTTCTAGTCCATGCCGAACCGTGTTGAGTTAACCCAGTCCCGGCTGCCTCCCGCAGATGGCTCGCTTACACTATTGACAAGAGTGCCTCTCGTTGGTTTTCAGGCTGGAAAAGGATGAAGGGGATGGAGCCTGGTGTCCAGTCGACCTTCTGCATCCAGACAGTGCAGAGTATCTTCAGATTGACCTCCACGTCCTCACTTTCATCACGCTGCTGGGCACACAGGGGAGGCACGCCTTCGGAAGTGGGAACGAATTTGCTCGCGCTTACAAACTGGAGTACAGCCGGGATGGGACACGCTGGATCTCCTGGAAGGATCGGTGGGGTCAGCAGGTGAGGAGCCTGCTTCCCTATAGTCCAGTTGTCTGCTTTTGTATTGCCTTGTATTTCTGTGGAGCTATTTCAGATGACAGCAAGGTGATGAAATAATTTCACAATGCAGACACTGACACTGAAGGTGCTCAGATAATTTCTTGCAGTAATGCTAATTTTTAATAGTGTGTTTTAAATTCGTTCTGTCATCCTCTTCAAAAACCTGCCCATGTCTACCCATTCAAATTCTGTTTCCTAAACTCATTAGGTCAAAAATTAGTGGGAAGTTAGAGGATTGGGAAGCTTTTAAAAACCTACAGAAGGCAACTAAAAAAACTATAAGGAGAGCAAGATGAAGTATGAAGGTAAGCTAGCCAATAATGTTAAAGAGGATAGAAAAGTTTTTCAGATATTCTACATAGAGTGGAAAAGAGGCGTGGGAGTGGATATCAGAATGCTGGAAAATGATGCTGGAGAACGGGGGACAAAGAAATGGTGAGTGAACTTAAGAGTATTTTGCATCCATCTTCACTATGAAAGTTATTAGCAGTATGCCAGAAACTTGAGAGTGACCAGGGGCAGGAGTGAGTCTTGTTGCAATTACAAAGCAGATGTTGTTTGGGTCTAAAATTAGATAAGTCATCTGGACCAGATAGACTACACCCCAGGGGTTTGAAAGAAGTAGCTGAAGAAATTATGAACGCATCGTTAATTTTTTTTTTTAAAAATTGGGTTCTTTCGGATTTCTTGCTCTGCTTTGTGAGCAAGCAAATCTCAAAGTTGTGTAATTTATACATTCTTTGATAATAAATGTACTTGAATTAGGGATGATCTTTCAAGAATCAGTAGGACCGGAAAATTGCAAATGTCACTCCACTCTTTAAGAAGGGAAGGAGGCAAAAGAAAGGAAATTATAGGCCAGTTAGCCTGACTTCAGTGGTTGGGAAGATGTTGGGGTCCATTATTAAGGATGAGGTTTGGAGGTATTTGGAGGCACATGATAAAATAGGCTGAAATCAGCATGATTCCCTTAAAGGGAAGTCTTGCCTAACAAGTCCGTTGGAATTCTTTGAGGAATAACAGTTCAATGTAAAGGAGCTGTGGTGTATTGTATATGGTCATTAGGAAATGTTTCTGCTCAAAGCAGGATGGACAAAGGAAAGTCAATGAATGTAGTGTACTTGGATTTTCAGAAGGCCTTTGACATGAGGCCGCTTAACAAGATAAAAGCCCAAGATAAGATTACAGAAAAAATACTAGCATGGCAGGAGGCAAAGATTGGGAATGCAGGAGGCTCATTCTGGTTGGCTTCTGGTGACAAATGGTGTTCCACATGGGTTGGTGTTGGGACCACTTCTTTTCATGTTATATGTCAATGATTTGGATGAAGGAATTGATTACTTTGGCCAAGTTTGTGAACAATATGAAGATATGTGGAGGGGCAGGTAGTGTTGAGGAAGTCCGAGGAAGAGCTTGGATAGATTAGAAAATTGGGCAAAAATTTCGGAGTTAGAATACGGTGTAGGGAAGTGTATGGTCATGCACTTTGGTAGAAGGAATAAAGATGAAGACTAATATCTAATCGGGGAGAAAAATCATAAATCCAAAGGTGCAAACGGACTTGGGAGTCCTCATGCAGGATTCCCTAGGATTTAATAATGAAGGCAGATGCAACGTTAAAAGGATTAAAATATAAAAAGCAAGGTTGTAATGATGAGGCTTCATTGGCATTGGTCAGACCACATGGAGTATTGTGAGCAGATTTGGTCCCCTTATCCAAGAAAAGATGTGCTGGCGTTGGAGAAGGCCCAGAAGAGTTTATGAGAATTCTTTTTCAGTACTGAAAGGGTTAACATGTGAGGAGTGTTTGATAGCTCTGGGCCTGCACTCACTGGAGTTTAGAATGAGGGAGGATCTCATTGAAACCTATTAAATACTGTAAGGCCTTGATAGAGTGGATGTGAAGAGGATGTTTCTTATAGAAGGGAGGGCACAGCCTCAGAATAAGGGGATGTCCCTTTAGAACTGAGATGAGGATGAATTTCTTTAGCCAGAGGGCAGTGAATCTGAGGAATTCATTGCCATAGACTGCTGTGGAGGCCACGTCATTGAGTATAGTTAAAGCGGAGTTTGATAGGTTCTTGATAAGCCAGGGCATCAAAGGTTATAGGGAGAAGGCGGGAGAATGGAGTTGAGTGTTGATAAATCAGCTGTGATGGAGGAAACTTAATGGGCTGCTCCTGCAGTGTGTCATATGGTCTTCTTATTTCTGAATGTGCTTTTAG
This sequence comes from Hemitrygon akajei, assembly GCF_048418815.1. Lineage (NCBI taxonomy): Eukaryota > Metazoa > Chordata > Chondrichthyes > Myliobatiformes > Dasyatidae > Hemitrygon > Hemitrygon akajei. Next base: position 139,291,088 of record NC_133130.1, read on the forward strand.
ACAACGCATGCCAGATTACCATTTGCTCAGTGGCACAGGAATTACTCAAGGGAAGCATATTAAGTAGTGAGTCATCAGGGAGGAGGCTACATAGCGTCCACGCCAGGACCACCAGACTCAGAAACAGTTACTTTTCCCAAGCATTAAGGCCAATTAACAACCCCACCCAATAAACCTCCTCTCCACACCCTCAACTACCACGGTTTTCTTACGTACAGACACTTGTGTGCCTAGCGTTACTTTATGGACATACGCTCAATATATGTATATAAGTGATCTAGACTCTCTCATTGCTCCCCCTCTGTGATCTCTGATGCCCTCTAATTCTTCGACTATGTACTTACCCGGACTCATTACCACAGCCACGTATCCTTCCTGGGAACTTGTCTTCACCGCCATCTTGTTCCACATGGCTTCCAGCTCCATTTTCAGGTCTCTTGGTTTGGACCCAGATACTTAAGCTAGATTGACTGATTCTCCCATAGTTTCTCCCTCTGAATCCTATGATCTACCCTTACCGCTGTGCAGAGATATCTGGTGACCCTGTCTAAGTTTCTGCCACAGTTCTGGGCCTCTCTCTCTCTCCTCTGCCTGTCACAGACTTCTCCAACATTTCATCCTACACCAGTCCACACCTTCAACCTCCAGTTCATTGCCTTCCTCATGTCCAGAAAGGATTGGAAGATCGCCCGTTTCCAACTCTGTTTCCGACAGTCCTGATGCCCCCAGACCATGGTTCCTGCTGCCTCCCACCCAGACCCCGGATCTCAATGGCTCCAACGGCCCTGGATGCCTCCGGACCAGTAACACAGTTGTCACCAACCCAAGTTCCAATAACCCTGAGTGGATCGAGATCTCAGATTCCACCACCACCAATGCCTTCAGATCATAACTGTGCAGCCTATAGCTCTGGCTACAGCCTGGACATCGGCTGAGACTTTCCTCACTGCTGCTGGGCCCCCCCAGGTTCACCCTCCCCATCACCCAGCCCTGGTCTCTCAGGCTCCGCCGCTACCTCATGAGTCCACGGAGCCTCCATCTTGTTCCCACCACACCTGCCTGAACATTCTTTCCCTCCTCTCCCCTCTGGCATCACCAACTTTCTTCCCCCTCTATTCTTTGCCATGTCTTCACCATTTCCTCAAGCTTCCCCTCCCTGAAGCAGAACGTTATGTCCTCAACGAGAACCTTACCTTCATCCCCCTTCACCCACACTTCAGTGAGTTCCACACCCACCATGATGCCAAGCTCTTCTTCCGTCACCTCCGTCTCCGAACCCACTTCTCTGGCAAGGATTCCACACCCCGTACTTATGACACCTTCCCCCATCTCTAACTCTTCCTCTTCTTGGACACCCCGTTCTGGTTCTCTGTCTGCACATCTCAGATTGCCAATGAGACACCAACCAGCTCAGCTTCTGCACTCCTCTCTCCTCCTCGAGCCTTACCCCTTCACTTTCCTCCACTCTCTCTGCACCAATCCCAACCTCGCAGACAAAGGGGATGCTGTTGTGGCGTGGCAGACTGACCTCGACCTTGCTGAAGCCAAGCGCCAGTTCTCAGACACCTCCTCGTAGCTGCACCTCAAAGAGGATCACACTCAGGACTATCAGAAAACTGTCCCCGACACGATCACAGATCTCATCAACTCCCATCCATTCCTCGCACTGCTCACTTCTACCTCTTACCCAAGATCCACAAACATGACTGTCTGGGTAGGCCCATTGTCTTTGCCTGATGGTTCTGCCCACTGAACTCATGTCCTCATACCTCGGCTCCATTCTATCCTCTTTGGTTCAGTCCCTTCCTACCTACAACCATGACACTTTTCATGTTCCCAATCAATTGTCTGGCCCTGACCCTGACTACCTCACTATATTTGCTCTCTTTTTGCATATTTATATTGCATTGTATTAAAATGTATTGCACTGTACTGTTGCAGCAAAACAACAAATTTCACAACATATGTCAGTGATATTAAACCTGATTCTGGTACATACAAAGCTCACATTTGACTCTTTTCAGTGTGGACGCCTACCTTGTCCACAGTCGATGATCAATATAATCTCTGGAACTTCTTTCCACCTGCAGGTCATCACAGGAAACGTCAATACTTATGACATCGTTCTCAAGGACCTGCGGCCTCCCATCATAGCCCGATATGTGCGGGTGATCCCAGTGACTGATCAGCCTGCCAGCGTGTGCATGAGGGTTGAGCTCTATGGCTGTGCCTGGACTGGTAGGTCCCGGGTTTTGCCTGATGTTCCCTTGGTGTGCTTTGTACTGGGAAGATTAGGGAACAGGAGGGGGCTTTTCACCAACACCAGTTCTCAACCTGTTACCAGGGCTGTGTGGTTCCGTGCAACAGTTCACGGCTATTTGTTTTACATGGAATTTACACGTCTTCGTATTTCACACAATTCCTATAACTCATTCCCTGCTCTTCTTCCCTCTCCTGTTGCATCTCCAGGAAGACTGGTTGGATTCACTGTTATTTTCCCACTCCTTTTGAAGGTAATTGTGACGAGACTATTTGGCCACACAGGGCTTCACAACTGTGCTGGCATGTGTCATTCTCACTGGAGCCCCGGGCAAGATCAAATGCAGATCTGTTCGTTCTTTGCACTCCCTCCCATGCCTTGTTGTGAAACTTCCCATCAAAGGAATTTCACATTCTGGTCATTGCTAGTCACAGTGTCATAACTAACTGGGGACCGTGACTGTGAGAGAGAGTTGTTATGTCTATGGATGAGAGATTGGAAGTGGAGTGATAGTGTAGAGTCATAGAGTGCAGAACTAGGTTCTCAGCCCATGTCTTTACCATCAAGTACCCATGTACACTCATCCTGTTTAACAGTACATTGCTTGCTGAGCTTTGACAATTCAAGTACTGATGCAGATACGTGTAATATTGTGAGAGTCTCTACCTCCATCTCCACTTCAGACTTCCTCAGATCCCATCTACAACTCTTTAAATGTATCCCTTATGATCTTGGATGCCTCTTCCATGGGAAACAGTATTTCACGATCCCTTTATCTGTACCCCTCATCATTCTGTACATCTCTATCAGCCTCCTCTGTTCTAAGGAAAACAAACCCAGACTATCCAGTCCTCCCTCATAACTATAAGGGTCTCAGCACTGATTCCCACAGTACATCTCTGGTCATGTTTCCAATCACAAAACATCCCACCGCTATCATCCACTGTGTCCCATTTCCAAGCCAATTTTGCATCCAATTTCCCATGCTGCTGAGGGTTTCTGGTATTTTTGACTCTATGGTTTTTTGGTTTTCATGTTCGTTGACGATCCCTGCAGATAGCAAGACCTCAATGACGTTCAGGAATGAATTGATAAGGGGCAAGTAACATTGTGCCAGGCAGTGACCATTTCCAACAAGAGAGTGTCATCACCAGATCTTGACTTAAATTGTATTTGTATTTCTGACGCCCCAAAAATACGGGGCAGGGGGTTTGACATCACTGAGCACAAACTCAATTGGAAGGCCATCATAAAAACTGTGGCTTCAGCAAGTCGGAGTCTGGATATCCTATGCCAAGTAACTCACCTACCCAAACCCCAAAGTCTTTCTGTCATCGATTAAGTACAGCTCAGGAGTATGATATAATAATTTCCACCTGGACATATATTGAACAGAACACAGCCTACAATGTCAGCACCTTGCACGATGCCGCAAGCTTCCAGCCACTCGGTGAAGTGCAATACATCCAACTCTCCACAGGTTCAATGTCATCCAGGACAGAGCAGCTGCTTGACGGGCACCCAGTCAACCTCTCTAAACATTCATTCACCTCTCTGCAATGAACAGCGTTTACGAAATATACTGGGCTCTCTGACAGCACCTCCCAAACCTGCAGTCTCTATCACCGAGAATGACTACAAATTTCACGACGTACAGTATGTCAGTGATAATAAACCTGATTCGGATATCACCACCTGCAGCTTTCCCTCAAGGTTATTCACCGTCCTCATTTTCAAATATAGTACTGGTCTTTCATTAACGCTGTAAATTCTGCAAATCCCTCCCCATCAGCACTGCACCTTCATTCGAAGTACTGCAGCAGTTCAGGAAGACAGCTCACTGCCATTTTCTCAAGGATGGCACAGCTCACTACCACCTTGGATGGTATAGCCTACAAGAGATAATTCAATGAAAAAGGTGGCTGGACAGCAAGTAGTCTTTGTCCCTGCATCGGTGCGAGAAATATGGTAGCATAAGCCCAGGATTTATGTAACTGTTTCTATGGACCTCATGATCATTGATATCTGTGCCTAGATGGTCTCTATTCGTATCGTGGCCCTGTGGGACAAACCATTGGAAAACCAGGGTCAGCCATCGTCTATCTCAATGACTCTACGTATGATGGTTTCCAGGACTCCAAGTAAGCTCATGTTTCTGTGTCACAATATTAAGCAAACAGTGCTTTTACCTGTTCTTGCTGACTTTTTACAGGCATGATTAGTATTAATGCTGGTCCTTCTGCACACTGCAGAGATATTGAAAGGCTTACTGCATCCTGAGTTGTTCCTTGTGATTATCCTTGTTGAACGCTAGACGATTTAGAAAGGCCATGCCCACACTCACACTGATCAGTGTGATCATTGCCCCTCCAATACAGCAGGTCTTGGACGGACAGTGTGTCCATTCTGCACACGTGTCAGATGTAGACAGACGTCTCTTTAATTTGTTTTTTCCGTCAGAAATAAGGTCTTCACAAGGGCTGAAATGGTTGCCACAAGAGGACACAGGTTTAAGGTGCTGGGGAGTAGGTACAGAGGAGATGTCAGGGGTAAGTTTTTTTTACTCAGAGTGGTGAGTGAGTGGAATGGGCTGCCGGCAACAGTGGTGGAGGCGGATACAATAGGATCTTTTAAGAGACTCCTGGATAGGTACGTGAAGCTTAGAAAAATAGAGGGCTGTAGGTAAGCCTAGAAATTTCTGAGGTAGGGACATGTTCAGCACAACTTTGTGGGCTGAAGGGCCAGTATTGTGCTGTAGGTTTTCTATATTTCTGTCAAGTGTTTGTGGATGAGGACATAGAGAAACATGAAGTATGGAGACAGAGGGGCAGGTAGTTAGGGGTAGTGGAACATTGTGGGTCTGAACAGAGATGTCTAAAACCAGAAGGCATAGGTTTAATGTCAGGGTTAAAACATTTAGAGTGGATGTGCAGAGGAATTTTTACCCCACCAAAGGGTGATTGGAGCATGGAACACACTGCCTGATATGGTGCTGGAGACAGATAGAAGCAAATGCACCAAATGCTGGAGGGATTCAGAAAGTCAGGCAGCATCTGTGGAGGGATATAAACAGTCGATGTTTCAGGCCAAGGCTCATCAGCAGGTTATTTTCATAGCATTTACAAAGTGTCAAGCACTTAAATCAACAAGACAAAAAGGCAGTGGAGCAAATGCTGGTAAATGAGATTAATGTGGATCACTGATAGTAAACACGGACAGGATGGGCTGAAGGGCCTGTTTCTGCCATGTAGGGCTCTGGGGTAGTGGGAGGAAGATATGAGTGGAGGACAGTGGTGGGATTAAGGAGGTGGTATGATTTACAGTTGGATGATGAAGACGAGTATGGGAAATGGGGATGTCGGTGGATTTGTAGGAGAGGGAAGGGTTGAAGGTAGCAGAAACTGAGAGTGAAGCAGGGAGACGAGAAGGAGGGCGAGACAGAGGAGAATGTTTGGGTTGAGGTGTGGATCGTGGTGGTTGCAGTAGCAGGCATTGGGATCTTGCTGGAGATGTAGGTTTCAGGAGGATAAGCCTGAGGATAAGAAGGGGAATATTTCTTGGATGCACCCTGCCTGTGTCTTGACTCCATTGCTGGGACCTAACTCTGTGTAGTATTGGCAGTCATCACTGGCCTTCGGCCTGCCAACTACCTCCACTTCTCTGTTCTATAACTTCCCATTCCACTGATGCAGCAGTGATCTGTAGGTAGGTGAGGGGTGTCTTGAGTGCCTCCCTGGTCCGCAGGCCCTGTACCTGTCCCATTGTGGGTGCTGATGTTGAAGGAACTGAGGCAAATGTCAGAGACCAGCTTCTGCTGTAATCTGCCTGTCTCAGTGGTGGGTGGCTGGGGAGTTGGTTTGCTTCCACCTGGAATAGAACCAGGTTGAAGCCTCACTGACGGTGTTTCTTTGCGTAGGCTCAGCTACAGCGGCCTGGGTCAGCTGACGGATGGAATGCTGGGGCTGGATGATTTCACTCAGAGCCACGAGTACCGAGTGTGGCCAGGATATGACTACGTGGGATGGAGCAAGGACAACCTCCACAGCCGATATGTGGAGCTGGAGTTTGAGTTTGACCGGCGAAGGAACTTCTCAGCCATGAAGGTCAGCCGTCTAAGAGTTGTGCCCAAACAGTTGTTTGCCCTTCTGTTCCAGGCCTGTCACCCACTCCACTCAGAGCATGGTCTCCATCCAAATACTTGGCTGCCACATAAACGTGGCCAAGCACTGATAGCCATTGACCCTCGTGTTGTCTCTTCCTCAGACCAATGCGTTGACCAGTTTATCTCCATCCACTTGTCACTGAGGACTATTGGTTTCTTCAAGATGCTCCATTATCATTCACCATAACAACTCCAAGCACTTTATCCTACCCATTGGGTTTTACCTATGACCTATTTCAGGGGCTAACCAAGCCCCAACAGCTGGATTAAGGTGTTGGATATGTTCTCTGAGTTAAACTTTACTAATTCTTCATTACTAAGAAATCACACCTATCATGTTAAGTGCAGACTGGTACAGCGTGACTAACTATGGATAAATTTTGCATCATTATAACCTGTGTATTGACATGTTCATGTCTCCTTGTGATCTGAAGCTCCAATTAGATAAACTGATAAGTAAATAGCCTTTGGTCTCACAGTTAATTGGGTAACCACAAGAGCTGGTTAATTAAAGTGAGACAGGTCATCAGACACCCAAAGACTAGGAATGTACTTCTGTGGTCCCATCTCAAAGTACAAACTGAACGTAGCACCACGTCCTGACTATGGGAACTACAGGGAGAAAATGTTGTTGTATTGTGACGAGGTTTAAGCAATGGTGACAGAATTAAATAAAGTGGTTAAATTACATGAGTGCATAAAGAACGGGCGTACCAGACCAGCAATGAGTGCAGCTATGGCATGTGTCACCGTGACTCACGGTGACCAAACCTATAGGAAACATCTTCAGCCCACAGAGCTTCAGCTCAGACTTGCTGAGCTGGAGTTCAAGAATGGGAGATTGCCGTGCATCGGGGAAGGGGCATGCTACTTGGATACTTTGTTCCAGGAGAAAATAAAACAAAATGGAATGGATATAGCAATCTTAACACATCTAAACACACTTTCCTGTGCATCAGGTGGCAGCTCTGGTTCACCCGAGCACCAGCGGGGCATCTGAACTAATGGTGCACATAGAAATAAATGGGTTAAATCTGAACCATTACGCTGACATAGTTATAAATCTTCTAGTATACTTCTTGAAAACATTGGCAATATGGAAAACCAAAAAGTAAAGGCAGTTGAGATAAGGATCTTGCCTCAGAAATTCAGGAGTAAAATTAACTTGGTGTGGAGTTAAGAAACAGTTTAGGAGTGTAGACTCAGAATGGCCCCATGAAGTGAAGCTAACTGGCTCCATGGTACCACCAGGGTAAAGGGCTGTGCTTCACCTCCCCTCACATCCCTTCCCTACCCTGAGAATCAGGATCTGGTTTATTATCACTGACATGTGAAATTTGTTATTTTGCAACATCATCACAGTGCAAGACATAAAAATGATTTATAAATTACTACCAACCCCATTTCCAGAAAAGTTGGGATATTTTCCAAAATGCAATAAAAACAAAATTCTGTGATATGTTAATTCACGTGAACCCTTATTTAACTGACAAAAGTTCAAAGAAAAGATTTTCAATAGTTTTACTGACCAACTTAATTGTATTTTGTAAATATACACAAATTTAGAATTTGATGGCTGCAACACACTCAACAAAAGTTGGGACAGAGTTAAGATAAAATTGAAAAGTGCTCAGAATATTCAAGTAACACCGGTTTGGAAGACTCCACATTAAGCAGGCTAATTGGTAGCAGGTGAGGTATCATGACTGGGTATAAAAGTAGCATCCATCAAAGGCTCAGTCTTTGCAAGCAAGGATGGGTCGTGGCTCACCCCTTTGTGCCAAAATTCGTGAGAGAATTGTTAGTCAGTTCAAAAGGAACATTTCCCAACGCAAGATTGCAGAGAATTTAGGTCTTTCAACATCTACAGTACATAATATTGTGAAAAGATTCAGAGACATCTCAGTGCGTAAAGGGCAAGGTGGGAAACCACTATTGAATGTGCGTGATCTTCAAGCTCTCAGGCGGCACTGCCTAAGAAACCGTCATGCTTCTGTGACAATTATAGCCACCTGGGCTCGGGAGTACTTCAGAAAACCATTGTCACTTAACACAGTCCGTCGCTGCATCCAGAAATGCGAATTGAAACTGTATTACGCAAGGAGGAAGCCATACATCAACTCTATGCAGAAACGCCGGCGAGTTCTCTGGGCCCGAGCTCATCTCAGATGGTCCAAGAGACTGTGGAACCATGTGCTGTGGTCAGATGAGTCCACATTTCAGCTAGTTTTCAGAAAAAACGGGCGTCGAGTTCTCCGTGCCAAAGATGAAAACGACCATCCTGATTGTTATCAGCGAAAGGTGCAAAAGCCAGGATCTGTGATGGTATGGGGGTGCATCAGTGCCCACGGCATGGGTGAGTTGCATGTATGTGAAGGTACCATTGACTCTGAGGCATATATTAGGATTTTAGAGAGACATATGTTGCCATCAAGGTAACGTCTCTTCTCGGGACGTCCATGCTTATTTCAGCAGGACAATGCCAGACCACATTCTGCACAGGCTACAACAGCGTGGCTTTGTAGACACAGAGTGTGTGTGCTTGACTGGCCTGCTGCCAGTCCAGATCTATCTCCTATTGAAAATGTATGGCGCATCATGAAGAGGAGAATCAGACAACGGAGACCACGGACTGTTGAGCAGCTGAAGTCTTATATCAAGCAAGAATGGACAAAATTTCCAATTGCAAATCTACTACAATTAGTATCCTCAGTTCCAAAACGATTAAAAACTGTTATTAAAAGGAAAGGTGATGTAACACAATGGTAAATATGCCTCTGTCCCAACTTTTGTTGAGTGTATTGCAGCCATCAAATTCTAAATTTGTGTATATTTACAAAATACAATTAAGTTGGTCAGTAAAACTATTGAAAATCTTTTCTTTGTACTTTTGTCAGTTAAGTAAAGGTTCACGTGAATTAACATATCACAGATTTTTGTTTTTATTGCATTTTGGAAAATATCCCAACTTTTCTGGAAATGGGGTTTGTAGAATAAATAGTACAAATGGTGAATAATGAGATAGGGTTCATGCATTCATGGACTGTTCAGAAATCTGATGGCAGAGAAGATGAAGCTGATTCTAAAACATTGAATTTGGGTCTTCAGCCTCCACTCAATCCTCTTGTCCCTCCCATTCCATACCCTCCTTTGTGGCCCCTGCTGGGTTTTCATTCCTCTCCTGCCTCACCCCTTGCTTCCCATGACTCTCCCTTCCCGTCTCCTTGGACCGCAGCCATCCTGCCACATAAATAAAAAGTTAGAAGTAAATGTATTATCAAAGTACATGAATGTTACCAAATACTACTTAGAAATTCATTTTCTTGCAGGCATTTAAAGGAAAAAAAGAAATACAATAGAATTTACCAAAAAAGCTACAAAGACTGACAAACAACCAATGTGCAAAAGAAGACAAACTGCAAATTGAGAACATGAGTTGTAAAGAGTCCTTGGAAATAGTTTGTAGGTTGTAGAATCAATTCAGAATTGTAGTGAATGAAGTTATCGACACCAGCTCAGGAGCCTGATGGGTGCTGTATAACCTAGTAATAACTTCCTGAACCTGGTGCTGTAGGACCTAGGGCCTCTGTACCTCATGCTTCATGATAGTAGCGAGAAGAGGGCATCGCCTAGAAGGTGGGGTCTTTGATTTTGGTTGCTAGGTTCTTGTGATAGCACTCCATGTAAATGCGCTCAATGGTAGAGAGGGTTTTATCTGTGATGGACTGTTTTGTGTCCGCCTCTTTCTGTAGCCTTTTCCATTCCTGGGCATTGGTGTTTCCATATCAGTACGTGATGCATCCAGTTAGGTCCTCTCCACTCTGCATCTATAGAAATGTTGACAAAATGTTTGCTGACATGCCAAATCCACGCACCCCTCCCTTCCTGTTCCATCCCTCATACCCCTTCCTTCCTATCCTCTCTCCCATCTTTGTGCCTTCCCTCTGCATGCCCCTCATATCTCTCTCTTTCTCTTCACCCCTTCCTTTCTACCTTCCCCCTTTATTCCCTTCCCTCCAGTTTTCCATTATCCCTTTCCCATTCCCCTCTCTTGTGCCACATCTTATAGTCCATCGGCCTTCGGTTCTCTTCCCCCTCTCTCTTACTTCCCAACTTCCCCTGCCCACTGTCACATTCTTTCCCATTACCTCCCTCCTTCTCCCTCCCTTTCCTTTCCCCTGAGCTCACACCCTCCCTGCGTTTCTTCCAAATCTGCACTCCTTCCTCTCTTGCTCTTCACTGCTCCCACATCCCCTCGCATTCTCCCCCACGTAACCTCTCCTTCCTGCTCCCTCTGATGAGCTTTTCCCTGTTCTCCAGGTGCACTGTAACAACCTGTACACCAAGTCGGTGAAGATTTTCCAGCGGGTGGAGTGCTTCTTCAAGCAACGGTTGGTAGCGAACTGGGAGCATGACTCTGTGGGTGTCACCACGGTGATGGACGACAAGAACCCGAGTGCTCGGTTTGTTATTGTGCCCCTGGGCCGGCGCCTAGCCAAGGCCATTCGCTGCCGCTTCCACTTCGCCGATCGCTGGATGCTCTTCAGTGAGATTTCCTTCCAGTCATCCATTGCAGGTGGGAATATCCCAGCTCGTGCTCAGGAATGATGGAAGGGTGGGAGTTGATGTTATGTCCAGGCTAATGGCATTGACTGGCATGGGATGTTGGAAAACCGCAGTGTATCAGCCTGCACCTTGGGAAGAGAAATGGCTGGTTTCAGTCTGGAAACGCTTCATCAGAACTGAGAAAGAGAGAAAACAGAGGTAGCAGAGATGGTGGGGAAGAGCAATGGGCAGAACAATTGAATTTTCTGCTCGGGTAAAGAAGCTCTTAAGGGGAAGTTTAAGTCTTTTCTCTGCAACACACATAAAATGCTGGAGGAACTCAGCAGGTCTGGCAATGTCTGTGGAAGGGAAAAAAAGTTTTGGGCTGGGACTTTATCAGGACTGAAATGTCAACTGTTTAATTTCCTCCATAGATGCTGCTTGATCTGCTGTGTTCTTCCAGCATTTTGTGTGTGTGCTACTCAGGATTATCAGCATCTGCAGAATCTCGTGTGTCTCCTTTGTGTAATAGCTTCCTAATATTGTAAAGTCTGGGTAACGTACAATTGTATGTTGTTAATAACAACCTGCTGGTGGTTTGAGCAGTACCTGTGGGAAGAAGGGAATTGTCAAAACTTTGGGTCCCCCAGCAAATTGTTTGTTGCTCCAGATTCCAGCATCGGCAGTTTCTTGTGTCCCCTCTCTGTATATTACTTAATTTTATACTGTTAATCTAAAACAATACTGTTTCTCTTCCCCTAGGTTCTGCCCAACTTGCTGACTTTTTCCAATGTTTTCTATTTTAGTCTGAGGAAAGTACAAACTGTATGGTGAGAGGGGTGGGAGGGCAGAGCAGGGCAACACAGGGTAGATTATGCTTCCCTCTTCTGTGAGATAGTGCATTTTGTGGCATCAAATGCTAACAGGAACAGAAACCCTGGGAGTGCTGATGCACAGAGGGACTTCAGGATGATTCCACTGGAATGTAAGAATGGAGACCTGGCAGAAGTTTATAAAATTAAGAAAAAAATATATAGGGTCTTTTCCCTGGGGTGGTAGAGTCTAGGACCAGAGGGCTCAGAGATAAGAGGGGAGAGATTTGATGGAAATCCAAGGTGTTTGACATTGAGTGCGATGAGTATATGGAACAAGAGGAGATAGTAGAGGCAGGTATGATTACTCTGTTTAGAAGGGCACGTAATTGGATAGGAAAGGAGCAGAGAGGTGCAGACATTATGCTGGCAAGTTGGAATTGGTTTATTATTGTCACATTTATCTGAGATGCAGTATAAAGCTGGTCTTGCATACTTTTCATCCAGATCAGGTCATTACAACGGTGCATTGAGGTAAAGCAAAGTAAAACAGTAACAGAATGTAGAATAAACTGTCTCAGCTACAGAGGAAGTTGAATGTAGGTGGGCAGTGAGGTGTGAGGTCAAGAGGCCATCTCATCATCATAGGGATCCATTCAATAACCTTGCAACAGCCAGACAGAAGCTGTCCTTAAGCCTGGTGATATGTACTTTAAGGCTTTTGTATCTTCTGTTTGATGGGCGAGGGGAGAAGAGAGGATGAGATTAGTGTTGAAAGGCATCACAGTCGGCATAGACGAATTAGAGTGGAGGACCTATCCAACTCAGCACCTCGAAGTGTGTAACGTAAACTCACCAGAGTTGTTCCTGGGAATAAGGGGTTCCAGAGTAGGAGGGAATGGGAAAGACTAAAGAAGATACTCACTGCAGAAATGATCACACTGTGACAGAAAGAGCAATGGATCTCAGCATTGACCCTTTCCTGTGTGTTACTCTCTTTTCCCTTCTCTCTGTTCCTAGGCCATGAAGGTTTCCATCTCCCTCTCTCCTAGCCATATGCTTATTTTGTTGGAAACTGTTGACGGAGTTTCAATTTTTTTTCCATCTCTGTTTGACAGATGTTGGAGAATCGAATCCTCTGGTGGACAACTCTCAGCCTCCCATGAGGGAAGACTGTTCCCAAATTTCAGCAGGTTCCGGTAGTCCCAGGCTGGATGTAGGTCAAGGCCAGAGGATAGAGCTGAAAGCCACCTCTCTCCCAACACAGACTGTGAAAGGATCTCTGGGTCCTGCTCTGACCAGCACTCCCAGTGGGCTGATCACCCTGAATCTTGGTAAAGACTTCTCAATGTTTGTAGTACTTCTTCACTTGAGCCTGTCTCTCCACTGTCTCTACTCACCTTACTCATTGACAGATCCCCCACACCACGAGGAGGTACAGGAGCCTGAAGATGCACACTCAACATTTTAGGAACAACTTCTTCCCCTCCAACATCATTTCTGAATGAAGCACGGACCCACGAACACGAACATTCTTTTGCTCTCTTTTTGTACTGCTTGTTTGTACTTTGTATATTATTATTGTAACATATAGTAATTTTTATTTATTGCACTGTCCTGCAACCGCAAAAGAACAAAGTTCACAACATGTCAGTGATAATAAACCTGATTCTGCTCTGACTCTGCCTTCTCACTCTCCCTGCATTTCCTCTGTCCCTGCTTCACTTACTGTCTGCAGTCTCCCAGCCGGCTGCGCTCTGTACCTCTCCTTCTGCGCACTACCTGCAGTTATGTTTGTGTGGTGGGGAGCGGCCTGTTCTTGTAGACAGTCCTGGAGGTGGTATGTGGTGCCGTGACCTGCACTGTTCACTCAGATATATTTTTTCCCTCTGCAGACAGTCCGCCTTCTCCCACTGTCATCAAGCCCATGAACCACACCGAGGACAGCAAGACCTCCATTTTGATTGGTTGCTTGGTGGCCATCATTCTCCTCCTCCTCCTCATCATCATTATCATTCTGTGGAGACAACACTGGAAGCGGATCCTGGAGAAAGTGCGTTCCTCCCCTTCCTCCACTGTCTCACTGTGCCTTCTTCTCACCTCCCCAGCCGCACTCTGCCTGCACACCCCCCCTTCTCCTCCTCCCACTGACCCTCAACCCCCTCCGCTTGCCATCCTGCACCTCCTCTGAATGCCCCCCCCACTTTACACTCTCATATTTGCCTTCCCAATTCTTCATTTTATTTGCCCTTTCACTTGGCCTCCCCCCCCCCCAACCTTTACTTTCCCACCTACTCTCGCTTCAGTCGGTATGTTTCAATCAGTTATGTACTTGCCACCTCGCTGAGTGATACTGCAATCCTGTCACCCAGTGGCCGTGGAGGGTCTTTACTGTTCTGTGCCCATCACCGCTCATGTGCAATAGACTAGTGATGGTATTATCATTTAATCATTTGAAGGTGATTCTTTATAATACCAAACCCTGCTGAGGCAGCACCCTATAGTCTCAGAGTGGGCTGTTATAGCTTGTGCTCTGCAGATAAATGGTTATGTCACGGAGGGATACTGTTCAGCCTATGAGCTCTGCGGGTCAAGGGATGAACAATCTAGCTCCCTTTTGAACACACTAACTGAATCTGCTTGAACATTTGATTTGGCCACTATTCCAGCCCTTGACCACCCACTGCATTATCTTATTCCCTCTCTATTCTTCTGTTTTAACATTCTGTGATTTTAAATTATTAGATCTCCTCTCAGCCTTCTCTGCTCCATGGAAAACTACCTCAACAGCAGTGGTCCACATAACTAAAGCCCCTCATCCATGGAATAATTGAGGTAATCGTTTTCTGCACCCTCACCAAAGCGTGGACTCGGTACTCCATCTGTAGCTGAACCAGCAATACTTAAAGCTTCATTGGGACTTTGTTTCTCTGGGGCTCTACTTATTAAGGCCAGGATGCAATATGCATTTACTAACCACTTACTCATCCTGCCTTGGTGCTTTCAATGAGCTATCAGCATATACCCGAAATCTCTCTTTCAGGCATTTTAGAATTGAACCCTTTATTTTTGTTGCCTCTCCTGATCTTGCCAATCAGCTCATTAGCAGAAAGCAGGAGAGGCAACACATCATTACACTGGCTTACCTGTCCACCCATTTGACTGGCCTATTCATATCTTCTTCATACACCTCACAGTTCACACTGCTGCCATGGTCAGAGAGTCTAGCAGCACAGAAAGAGGCCCATCGACCCACTGTGTCCATGGTATCTGTCAAACACCCTCTTAAACTAATCTCACTCCCAGCTTGATCCTGGGCATCGTGCAATGGAAAAAGAGTCATTAACAACCTCGTTGTATAGGGTCACTGAGGGAAGCGTAACCATTACTTGATAGAAAGTGCAATAGATTGACCAGGAACAAAGGTCCTGAATCAGAATAAAGGCAGCTACAGAACTGAAATGGGTCTGAGAGATTGAGGGATTTCACTGGATGGGTTGTCAGAGGATAAGCAATGGATAATACTTAAAGAACATGCATTATGTCTTATTTGTAAAAGAGGTCTTAGCTGTAGTCTATGATGGAAATTAGGGGTGGAAACTGATTCAATCCTACTGGAAACAGCAGCAGCCCTGAGAGTTGAGTGCAGGTTAGAATTCAACAAAGGAGGGCCAACATTGGAGGAAGATGGAGTGTGAGAGTAAAGTTTGGAGAATGTAGCCATGGACTGTAAATATGCCAAGGGGAGAAAGGTGATGAAAGAAAATGTAGGTCCCCTACAGTTGGAAACAAGAGAAATTGTAATTGGTTACAAAGAAATGGCAGCCCATTTAAATGGATTATCTGGTTCTGTCTCACAATGGAAGACATAAATAACCTCCCAGTGTCACTGCGTTCAGATGTGGCCCAAATGCGGAGAGAGAGAGACACTGGAGCAGATTGACAATTTGCTAACTTTAATGAGAACTGTTGCGGAATTTATAAGGAAAACCGTAAATGCTAGGCCGATAGGGCCGTTAACTAAAAGTAAAACTGAGGTGTTAAACTGAAAGTAAAATGCCAACTCGGCAGTTGGAAGCAATAAATAAATAGTAAATGAATACTGCTTCTTTACAGCATCAGTAAAGAGTAGTCTTCTTTCCCGGACAAGGACAAAGGTAAACAGGAAGCATAAATGTTACTGTGCTTTTGGTCAAGTCTCCACAAGACTTGAACAGAAAGAAAGGAGTTAAATACCATTATAATGAAATCGTAGTAAGTTGGAAGGCGCATATTCAGGAGCGCAATTGTCGAATCTGCTGCACAGCCCACTTGCGGGGTTGTGTAGCCTCTGCAGCAGAGTCCATGGTTGTGACACCCAGACATGCCGGGGAACAATGGATCCAGAGAGAACGAGGAGGTGAAGAAATTCAATAAAAGCAAAAAATTAGTGCTGGGTGATTGAAAGGCTGAGAAATCCCCAGCGCCTAATAAATGTGAGCCAGGCTACTAAAGCAAATAGCCCTGGAAATAGTGGGTGCGTTGGTGGTCATCATCTTTGGACACTGGGGCATCGCATACGGATCGGAAGGTGGTAAATGTAACCCCACTGTGTGTACTGCAGTATCACAGTCTAGTGTACTGCATGCAATGTTCACAATGTGATGTCCTCTTCACTGGAGAAATCAAATGTAGCTTTAGTGATCACTTTGCAGAATACCTATGCTATGTCTACAGGAGTGACCCTGAGCTTCTGGTTGCCTTACACTACTGCTTTGACCTTACTGTGTGTGGCCTCCTGCACTTTTACAACAAGGCCAGTGTGAGCCTGAGGAACAATACCTCATCTTCCATGTTGCAGCCTTCTGCACTCGTCAAATTCTCCAATCTTGGGTAACCCACCTTTTCCTTTTGTCTCTCCTAGAACTAGTCATTCCTACCTGTCATCTGTTCAGTTTTGCTTGCCTGATCCTGTTTAGTTCATGTTACCTAACCTGCTGTGTCTTACTATTACCAACACATTACACAGGCAAAGAGGCATAATCTGCTTCTAATACTACAATATCTCTTTTGGTCTCACTCTGTCAAAGATATTCCCTTGTTTAAAACCCTTAGAGTTATTCAACACAAAAACAGACATTTTAGCCCAACTTCTAACCATTTTGACTTCTTTCAATTTTGGGCATCAACGTTTAACACTACATTTTTCTCCACCACGTCATCAGCCGCATTCCCACCCATTCACTCAATTTCTTCATGTCTCTTTGAAGCCTCATTATGTCTTCCTTCCCACTCACAATCCCATCTAGTTTTAACTTCATTGGAAAACTCATCTGTTCAGTTAGAATGACCGGGGTTCAATTACCAATCCCTGCTGTAACCCTGCCAATCAGAGAAAGATCTGTTTACATTCATTATCTGGTTTCTGGCCAATAAATAGTGTGGGTTATCTTGGTCTATTACTCTATGTCATTCCATCTTGTAATCTTTTTGATAAACCTCCTGTGTGGAACCTTATTGAAAACCTTCCAAGCATTGAAATGCATCACATCCACTGTTTCCCCTTATCTATTCTACTAATCACATCCTCAGCAAACTTCAGCAGAGAAGTCCCATCAAGATTTTTCTTTCAAGAAACAATGGGGATTCAGCTCAGACATAGTATTCTCTTCAAGGTGCTTTCTCCATTTAGATTGCAACATTTTCCCAAACATTGGTGTTCAGCTCATAGATCTGAGAGATTTTCTCTGCCTCCTGTCCTGTTGGTAATGGTAATTGGTCCTGTTGGTATTGGTAATTGGTCATTGGTCCTGTTGGTATTGGTAATTGGTCATTGGTCCTATTGGTATTGGTAATTGCTTTATTACTTCCACATATACCACGATACTGTTATGCTTTTTCCTTACACTACTTATGTTTTCATGACTGACTTGCAAAATTAAGTTTTCCCACATGTAACAATAATAAACCAATACCAATAATCTGCCATCCAGACAGATCATGCCATTCATAATTATATTGAGATTGTAGAAAGAAAAACAAATTCAGTTACAGATAAAGTGCAGTGCAGGTAGACGTATAGGGTGCTATCACATTTTCTACCCTTGCCTTCAGTAACAATTCTAGAATCTCAGTAATTTTGGAAATTGATAAGCAGGTTGTAACAATCTCCACAGTCATCTATTTTAAACCTTTAATAATCATTGGGATTTATCATCCTGTAGTTTCCTTACTGCATTGCCTGTTGAGGGTGTAACTATTGTAGACTGTACTCTATTATTTGCTCCAGAGGTTTATTCTAATGCATGCTTGAAACTCTGCTTGTTTCTCAAGGCTCCACGGAAAATCCTGGAGGAAGATGTCACCGTGCGCCTGTCCCAGTGTGATGACGCCATTGTCATAAACAACCAGACTC
Source organism: Hemitrygon akajei (assembly GCF_048418815.1). Lineage (NCBI taxonomy): Eukaryota > Metazoa > Chordata > Chondrichthyes > Myliobatiformes > Dasyatidae > Hemitrygon > Hemitrygon akajei. The sequence goes on from NC_133130.1 coordinate 139,309,261, forward strand.
AGATAATCCAGACCAACCCCACATACGAGCGTGTGTTTCCATTGGATCTGCAGTACCAGGAACCAGCCAGGCTGCTGCACAGGCTTCCAGAGCTCCCTCAGAGTGCAGAGGACTCGGGTTAGTGGCACGTTATGAATCTCCATGCCCTTGCTGAGTTCCTGTCCCCTGGTCCCCTCCCCAACTCTGACTGCACCTGGCCCACCTGTAAAGATGGGACATCTGATGCCCTACCTCCCTCCCCCACTGGCCCCCGTTGCTGTTCCAGCTTCCAATTGTATATGTGGTCCATGTTCTCAATTCTGCACACCCCCACTCACACTGCTGACACTCTGCCCTCATACCTGCCCCTTGCTCCAGTGCCAAGATGGAACCCAATCGTCTGGCACGAAATAATTGGCTAGGAAAGAGTTGAGAAGACCAAGTCCAAAGGGGTCTGTTGAAATTAAAATTGGAATTGGTTTATTATTGTCACATGTCTTGAGATACAGTGAAGGATTTTCACTGTATCTCAAGACATGACAATAATAAATTTCCATTGCATACTGTTCCCACAGATCAAATTATTCTCAGTGCATTGAGGTAGTACAAAGTAAAACGATAACATTGCAGAATAAAGTGTAACAGCTACAGGGAAAGTGCAGTGCAAGGTAGACAATAAGGTGCAAGATCATAACGAGATGGGTTGTAAGGTCAAGTGTCCTGTTGACAAAATGCATGAACCGTGACCTCATCGTGATAGTAGACCTGTCAAGGTGTCAAGCTCAAGACGCCATGGCAGTATTCCCAACCCTGTTCGATTGCATCATGATCTGGCTGCCATGACAAGTGCTGGACTGGCCAATGTCCAATCTGCAAAGTTATCTCCAGCCATGGGGCCCAAAGCCCCATCTCAGCTCAGCCTAGCCTCACTCCCACTTCTGGCTGACAAGAGGTTTAGAAAGCCATAATTCAAAACTAGCAAGGCTTCGGGACTGGGAGGAGATCTTGCAGAAACCCCAATACTCGGTGATAAAAACCATCAGTCACGGGTTCACAATCTCGCCGTCCATCTCACGAAAGGCAAATACCGAGAAACCTCAGAGGTGACATATTCATGACTATTATTGAGAAAGGAGATAGGTCCAACTGTATAATAGAGTTCTTCCAGAGGTGTCCCATAAGGAAAGCTATCACTGGTGCCCTCTGCAACTGACTTCACTCAGCAGCTGAAGAGTTATTTTCTGAACCACAGCACAGAAACTTCCCATCCAGATGTACAATGGATATGGCAATTACTAGGCAGCAAATCCAAGACAAATGCAGGAGGTAATATCAATAAATTAGAGAGAGTGCAGAGACGATTTACTAGGATGTTACCTGGGTTTCAGCACTTAAGTTACAGAGAAAGGTTGAACAAGTTAGGTCTCTATTCATTGGAGCGTAGAAGGTTGAGGGGGGATTTGATCGAGGTATTTAAAATGTTGAGAGGGATAGATAGAGTTGACGTGAATAGGCTGTTTCCATTGAGAGTAGGGGAGATTCAAATGAGAGGACATGATTTGAGAGTTAGGGAGCAAAAGTTTAAGGGAAACACGAGGGGGTATTTCTTTACTCAGAGAGTGATAGCTGTGTGGAATGAGCTTCCTGTAGAAGTAGTAGAGGCCAGTTCAGTTGTGTCATTTAAGGTAAAATTGGATAGGTATATGGACAGGAAAGGAGTGGAGGGTTATGGGCTGAGTGCGGGTAGGGGGGACTAGGTGAGATTAAGAGTTCGGCACGGACTAGGAGGGCCGGAATGGCCTGTTTCCGTGCTGTGATTGTTATATGGTTAATGACAGCCACTATACATGCTACCTTCCATTTCCCTAAAGACTTTGACTCCACCAATTGGGGGAGAGTGGAATATCCTTCCATAAATCGGCTGCTCACAGAACATGATCTAGATTTTATACCTCAGGGGTACGCAAAGCATGGTCCTCACTGGTGGATCTACGTAATAGTCAGTCTCAGTGATAACCGTTGTCACACGAGGCTGTGTTATTGCCTCAACACTTCCCAAACTTTCTCAATACAATGTTACGTTTCAACTCCTTGCAAGTGTGAAGCTAATCTTCAAATCAGAATTAGAATTGTGTTTATTACCGCCAGCGTTAATCATGAAATTTGTTCTGTGTGGCAGCAGTACGCTGCAGGCAATAGCAAATGACTATACTGTAAGAAACAGTAATATATAGATAGAGACTTTTAGCTTGTTACGCTGCTGGCGTTTAGGGCAGCTGTGTAGGTCCTCCATCTCTGGCAGTGCTCAGAAAAACATGCTCGATTTTATCATGTGCTTCCAAGTACCCTGAGACCTTGTCCTTAATAATGGACTCCCAACATCTTCCCAACCACTGAGGTCAGACTAATTGGCCTATAGTTTCCTTTCTTCTGCCTCTCTTCCTTCTTGGAGAGTTGTGTGATATTTGCAATTTTCCAGTCTTCCGGAACCATTCCAGAATCTAGTGATTCTTGAAAGATCATTACTAATGCCTCCACAATCTCTTCAGCCACCTCTTTCAGAACTCTGTAGTGTACACCATTTGGTCCAGGTGATTTATCTGCCTTCAGACCTTTCAGTTTCCCAAGAACCTTCTCTCTGGTTGTGGTAACTTTACTCGCTTCATGCCCCTTGACACCTGGAACTTCCACCATACTGCTAATGTCTTCAACAATGAAGACTGACACAAAATACTTATTCAGTTTGTCCGCCATTTTGCTTTCCCCTCTCCAGTATCGTTTTCCAGCAGTCCGATATCCACTCTTGGCTCTCTTTTACACTGAATGTATCTGAAAACTTTTGTTATCCTCTTTAATATTGTTGGCTAGCTTACTTTCGTATTCCATCTTTACCTTAATGACTTTTTTAGTTATCTTCTGTTGGTTTTTAAAAGCTTCCCAATCCTCTAACTTGCAACTAATTCTCACTCTATTATCTGCCCTCTCTTTGGCTTTTATGTTGGCTTTGACTTCTCTTGTTAGCCACGGTTCTGTCATCTTTCCTTTAGAATACGTCTTCCACTTTGGGATGTATGTATCCTGTGCCTTCCAAATTACTTCCTGAAATTCCAGCCATTGCTGCTCTGCTGTCATCCATAAATTCTGGCCAACTCCTCTCTCGTGGCTCTGTAATTCCCTTTACTCCATTGTAGTACTGATACATCTGACTTTAGCTTCTCCTCAAATTTCAGGGTGAATTTGATCATATTATGATCACTTTCCCCAAAGGGTTCTTTAAGTTCTCTAATCAATTCTGGTTCATTGCACAGCACCCAACCCAGAATAGCTGATCCTCTAGTTGGCTCAACCACGAGCTGCTCCAAAAAGCCATCTCGTAGGCGTTCTATAAAATCCCCCTCTTGGAATCCATCAACAACCTGATTTTCCCAATCTACCTGCATATTGAAGTCCCTCAGGACGATTATAACATTGGCCTTTTGGCATGCATTTTGTACCTCCTATTGTAAATTGTAGGCCACATCCTTCCAACTGTATACATCTCCTGTCAGGGTCTTTTTACCCTTGCAGTTCCTTAGCTCCATCCACTATGACTTAACACCTTCTGACCCTATGTCACCTCTTTCTAATGATTTGATCTCATTTTTACCAACAGAGCAACGCTGCCCCCCCCCCACCTTCTTGCCTGTCCTTTCGATACAATGTGTATCCTTGGATATTAAGCTCCCAGCTGTAATCTTTCAGCCATGATTCAATGATGCCCACAACATCATACCTGCCAATCTGCAAATGTGCTGCAAGTTCAAATACAAATACAAATACTTTATTGTCACCAAACAATTGATACTAGAGCGTACAATCATCACAGTGATATTTGTTTCTGCGCTTCGCGCTCCCTGAAGTACAAATCGAAGTAAATATAATAAAAATTTAAATTATAAATCATAATTAGAAAATAGAAAAGGGAAAGTATGGTGGTGCTTTCATCGACCTTATACAGTATACTGCACATATTCAGATACACCTTCAGTCCTGTATTCACCTTTTTGATTTTGCCCGCCTTTTACATTGCATCTCATCCTGTTGACTGCAATTTTGCCCTATGGACAACCTCTCCTTGCTACACTTTGCTTCTGTTTGTAAACCTCATCTTCAGCACTATTATCCGCTTTGCCTACGATACTTCTGGCATTGAAATGTATACAACTCCGGACACTAGTCGTACGATGCTCAACCTTTTGATTCCTGACTTTGTCTGAGGTCTCACCAACATCTGCCTCCACAACCTCCCCACTAACTGTTCTGGCACTCTGGTTCCCATCTTCCTGCAACTCTAGTTTAAACCCCACCGTGCAGCATTAACAAAGCTTCCCATTAGGATAATAGCGTCTCTCTAGTTCAGGTGCAAACCATCCCTTCTATACAGGTCCCACCTTCCACGGAAGAGAGCCCAATGATCCAACAATCTAATGCCCTCCCTCCTACGTCATCTCCAAATTCAGCCTCACCATTAACTTGTACAACTGCAATGCAGTGACTTCTGGGAACCTCTGACCCATGCTTGCTCAAAATGGATGGTGCTGTGAACCTTGAAGCTCCGTGTTGGGAGCATGCGGGCACCATGCATGTGCAACGCAAGTGCGCCCAGCCCCCTACCTCCTCAGCTATCGCCTGCTATGACTCCAGTAGAATCTGTGGTTCCTGCATTGGCCCCATCAGTCACCTCAGAGCCCACCAAAACCCAGAGTAGAAATCGGTCATCCCTGATTCCACAGAACTTCCAAAGGAGGGGTAGGAGATAGTTAGAATTCAAGAGAGAAGAGTTTTTTCTGAGGAGACACAGGGACTGGAGATGGTGGAATCTGATCTGTAGTGACAGTCTGCTGGAGGAACTCAGCAAAGTCGAGCACCATTTGTGGGACGAAAGGAATAGACAACACGAAATGTTGACGGTTCCCTTCCTGCCACAGATGCTGCTCAACCCTCTGGGTTCCTCCAGCAAACTGAGTTGTCCGGAGATTTTGAAATCCTGGGGAAGATGATGTTAGAGGAGGTGACTTCTGAGTGGTGGTTTTGATACTGCGAGAAATCGGGGGGGAGTTTGTTGCGCTTGGACTTTCTGAGAATCAACACGGGTACAGACACTTCTTCAGCAGAACAAAGGCAGTCATCCGATGGGAGATGATGCAAAGGATTTTATATTGAAACCTGGTGTCATTGAGTTAGGAATAATACACGTGCATTCCCTACACTGACTCTGGTCTCTCTCAACAAGGTGGAACATGCTGAGGGAGTGGGTAGGTTTCCTGCCATTACAGTCGGGGTGTGGGTAGGTTTCCTGCCATCACGGTCAGAGAGTGGATAAGTTTCCTGACAATGTCAGCATGTTAGAGACCATCTTCGGGGGGGGGGGGGGGGGGGTAACGCAGGATGAGAACTGGTCTATACAAAGGCTTGGGATACAATAAGGAAACTTTCCTGACATCACCAGACCTAAGAGTGAGGAGAAACAAGTTTTGCGTTACACTGACTAGAACATTTGCTTAACAAACACACCTGAGATCCAAAAGCCAAAGTTTTCTGCAGTAAAATTGTATTATTGTTGAAGGAGACGTGGAGGTTTTGAAAGAGTTGCTACATCTTCATGTAATAGGATCCCTGACTCTCATAAAGTAATTCAGTTGTGAAGTTTGTTTTCACTTTCTGGGATTCCTGGTGTGATGTTCTATGAGTGAGTAGTTACAGTGTCTCCAACAACAGCGTAAACGGGTAACAGCAATGATCCAGTTGTCCATCACAACTCCAACATGTCCTGTCCTATCTCTTGCTATTGACATTGTCCTGTGACCTGTCACCATAGCCCACAGTTGTGTCACACGAACTCTCACGTTAAGAACAGAGGGTTGCGGGGGAGGTAAAGCTGGATGCAGTTAACTGGAGGGGCGGAATTGAGTAGGCAAGAACGATCGGATCTCCTCTCAATAACAGCTGGGCTCTTCCTTCTGCTCTTCGTGCAGTCTGCAGTGGGGACTATGCAGAGCCTGACCTGACCAAGGGCGCTCGACACCAGGGCTTCCAGAATATGGTTTCTCACTACGCAGAGGCGGACATAGTCAACCTGCAGGGCATGACGGGTAACAACACCTATGCAGTCCCAGCGCTGACCATGGACTCTCTCCTCAAGAAGGAGATCAGCTTGGGGGAGATCTCTCGACACCAGCTGCATTTCAGGGAGAAGCTGGGCGAGGGACAGTTTGGCGAGGTGAGTTTGTACATTCCTACAGGAGGGTGTGGTTGGTGCTTGCTCAACACTCGTGCTCCTGAGTAGACAGACAAATACCCGCCTCCTCTTTGGGGCAGGAAGTGAGAGGGTAGGGAGTTTGGGCTCGGTAAGCGATATGAGAGAGTGGTGGGAGTGCTTCCCAGAGAAATGTGGATATGAGTGAGAGGGTGAGGTGGTTACTGGAAGAGGTGAGGATGTCTATACGGACAGCAGGGTCAGGGCAAGGCTCAGTGGGAGCGAGGGTGTGGGATGTGGCTGAGAGTAAAGATGTGGGCTTTTGGTAGGAGTGAGTGTCAGTGGATAATGAGGAGTCAGTGAGAGACAATGTTTTTATTTAGTTTAGTGGTACAATGTGAAACAGGCCCTTCTAGCTCAACGAGCTGCACCCTGTCCAGCAACCCACCTGTTTACACTAGCCTATTCACAAAACAATTTACAATGACCAATTAACCTACTAATCTTTGCTCAGTGGGAAGAAACCAGAGTGCCCAGAGGAAACACATACACTCACAAACCTCTTATAAATGGAGTTAGATTTGAATTCTGAACTCTGACACTCCGAGCTGTAATAACATCACGTCAACTGCTACGTTACCATGGCGCCATGTGGGCCATCAGTCAGAATGACGGTGCAGGCTGTCGGTGAGGGTGACGGTGCAGGCCGTTGGAGCGAGCGTAGGTGTGGGCCATCAGTGAGAACAAATGGAGGGTAGGGTGTTTATCTCAGACTGGGCATGACACCTTCTGGATTTTTCTCTCCAGGTCCACTTGTGTGAAGCTGTGAATACAAATGAATCCCAGCAGCCTGATCTTTTCAACAGTGGACACATTTCAGGCCTGGTCGCTGTGAAGATGCTGAGATCGGACGCCACTATACATGCCAGGTACCCTACATTGCTGGGTTGTGTGTCCTAGAGATTGACCCTGAGAGCAGAGCATTCTGGGCCTGAGGTAGCAGTAGCATCTCAGAGCCACAGATTACTCCGAGATGGAGTGAACCTCCTTGGCCTCTTGGATCACTTCTGCCCTCCTGTCAACCAGCTTTGTGAGCAACAAGGCAAATGTCATGTCGTTGCCTCACTATGTGGTGCGGAGGCTCCAAAGCACAGGGTCAAAAGAAGCTGCAGAGGGTGAAGACTCTGGCAGCCCCATCAGGGGCAAAACCCTCCCGTCATTGAGGACATCTTCAGAAGGTGGTGCCTCAAGATGGCAGCATCCACTATTAAGGACCCTGACCATAAGGACATGCCCTCTTCTCATTACTACCGCCATGTAGAAAGTACAGGAGCCTAAAGGCTCACACCCAATGTTTTAGGAAAAGCTTCTTCCCCTCTGTCATTTCATTTCTAAATGGCCCATGAACACTACCTCGTTATTTGTATTTTGCACTATTAATTTATTTATTATCATACCCCAGAAGAGGGACCATATTACTCCTATCCTGGACTCTTTCCTCTGGCTGCTAGTGCTGTTCAGAATTGATTTTAAGTTTCCCTTGTTTGTTTATAAAGCCTTAAATGGCCTGCCCCCCCCCCCCATATCACAGACCTTCGAACCCCTTATTCTACTTCCAGGTCCCTCAGGTCAGCTGACTTGGGGCTCCTGGCTGTCCCGCGATCTAAACTTAAGCTCAGGGGTGACCGCGCCTTTGCTGTTGCAGCCCCTAGACTGTGGAACAGCATTCCCCTCCCTATCAGATCTGCCCCCTCCATCGACTCTTTTAAATCCAGGCTCAAAACTTACTTTTATTCACTAGAGTTTGAATCTTCCTGATGTGGCTGATTTTTAGCTTGTGCCTAGGCCCTTGTGTTGTTTCTTTTGTGCCTATAAGCTGTTTGCCTTGTTGGTTATGTCTGTGTTTCTTATATTTGTGATTTAGCTATCTGCTCTGATCTGTACAGCACTTTGGTCAGCGTGGGTTGTTTTTAAATGTGTGCTATATAAATAAATTTGACATGACGTATAGTAATTTGTATATACTGCTAGATCAACATAGCACAATAATTCTGATACTGATTCAGCCGTTCTGCAGGAGTGGTCAGAGAGATCAGGGCAGTGTAGAGTGGATGGTGCTAGCTTTGGGCAGGTCTGCGCAGCCGTTAACATTGTAAAGCATTCTGCATCCCTTCCAGAAACAACTTTCTCAAAGAGGTGAAGATCATGTCACGGCTGAAGGACCCTAACATCATCCGGCTTCTTGGAATCTGTATCCGTGATGACCCTCTCTGCATGGTCACAGAGTACATGGAGAACGGGGATCTCAACCAGTTCCTCTCCCAGCGGGTGCTTGAGAACCACTTCACCTTGGCCAACAACCTCCCCAGCGTGAGGTAGGACTCGCCAACCTGAGGGAAGCAAAAGGTAATGGAGGTGGGAGTGGTTTGGGTCCTGGAGAAATGCAGAAGAGCTTTGTAATCCTTGGGATATCTCCAAGTTCCTTTCAGCCAATGAAGCACTTCTCAAGTATCTCTACACATAGGTTTTCTCTACTCAATTTTCCTCTTTGATATTGGGTACAGGGTCTTCTGGGGTTTCTGAGGGGCTGCACAAGACCTCGTCAGGACATCTCCAAAAACCAATGAAGTGCAGTGGTTTCTTAGGGCTTCAGTAGAGATTTATGCTCAAAGGTCCAGGGGAGGGTCTTGTAAGGCAAGAGAGTGCCCACTTGTTCCTGAGGCACATTCTGAAATCCTGACTTTATACAGAGCACTGATATTGGAAGGAGTGAAAGATGGGCATCTTCAGGTCATTAAATGTAAGGCACAGATTGGTGCCAGGATAAGACCGGAGACGGATGGCAGAGTTTCGATCCAATCCATTGACTGTGCCCAACGCTCTGTCAAACGCTGAATGTACGAGCGTGGCAACTCAATCCTTAGTAGATCTGGTGCTGACTTCCTGCATTGCTCAGCGATCTAGGGTTGTCCCTCTCATCTTAGAGGTAGAGTGAGCGAGTGCTGGCCGATGAGGTTGCGTATTGCGGTGATGTGAGTCTTCGCTACTGTGGAAGCAAGCAGCGGAACGTGTCATCTTCACAGGAGGGTTTGTCTGTGAGCAGCAGCTCGGGTCTGCTGAATCGTTTTGAGTCTCTGAATGTTGTTTATATGAAATCCAAGAGGCATTTCTTAAAATGCCTGATAGAGACTGCAAACCCAGGGTTTCTGGAACTATCTATGTATTTATTTTTAGTGATACCATGCAGAGTAGGCCCGTCCAGCCCTTCAAGCTATGTCGCTCCCATAACCCCCAACAACCCTGATTAACCCTAACCTAACCACAGGACAACCTACACTGACCAATTAATCTAGCCTTTGGACTGCGGGAGGAAACCAGAGCACCCGGGGAAAATCCGCACATTCCGTGGTAAAGACATACAGAGATTCACTAGGGAACAGCACCGGAATTGAACTCTGAACTCTAGAACTCCCCGCGCTGTGATAGCGTCCTGCTAACTGCTATGCTATTGTGGTGCCCGTGGGGTTAACTATTAACCTGGTTGGAGATTGACAAAGAGGCAGAAGCCAGAGTTGATGAATAATGAGCAAGTTAGCTGTAACCAAGTAGGAACAGGAGGAGAATGAACCCCTCAAGCCAGCTCTGCCATTCTATAGTCTCAATATTCCTCGTCCACTTTCTTGCCCTTTACCCGTGAGAACTTTCTCATAACTCTTTATCTGATCTCATAATGTACCACTTAAGAAATGAACGTGCATGTCTTAATATTCCACGTAGAGGAGAGCGTTCATCATCTGTGGATGATGCGACCACAGACTCGCTCTGCGCTCATCGCTGTCTCAATTGTTCACCATTTGCTCCTGTGTTCCTCAGCTACCGGTGTCTCCTGCACATGATGACGCAGGTTGCCTCAGGCATGAAGTACCTCTCCTCGCTTAACTTTGTGCACCGGGACCTGGCCACACGCAACTGCCTGGTGGGGAACCACTACACCATCAAGATCGCTGACTTTGGCATGAGCCGCAACCTGTACAGCGGTGACTATTACCGTATCCAGGGTCGGGCCGTGCTGCCTATCCGGTGGATGGCCTGGGAGAGCATTCTGCTGGTGAGTGCTGCCCGTTGTTTTTATCCCAAATATACAAGTTTGCGTCCAACGTGCCATCGGGGTGAATGTTCTGCTTTGGATATTGTTGGGAGGAGGATGGTTTTTTCAGACAATGGTTCAGGGTGACTACTCCTGAGTTTGTGTGGGTAGCTCTCTATCAGCTTTGCACATTGGGACACTGTAATTTTTTCCCCATTCTTCTTTACGAAACTACTCAAGCTCTGTCAGGTTGCACGGGAATCATAAATGAACAGCCCTTTTCAAGTCCAGCCACAAATTTTTAATTGGATTGAGGTCTGCACTCTAACTTGACCGCTCCAGGACATCAGCTTTATTGTTTTTATGCCATTCCTGTGTAGCTTTGGCTCTATGCTTGGGGTCATCGTCTTGCTGGAAAACAAATCTCCCAAGACACAGTTCTCTTGCAGACTGCATCACTAACTAGTTCATCACTAGTAGGCCCTGCTACTTGGGAGGGGAATTACCGAATGGATAGGAGTTTCTGGACCTATCAGCATATGTCATCTCCCTGGTGTTAGGGTTCAGGATAGCACAGAGTAGTTACAGAGCTCGCTGTAGAGCGAGTCTGAAAGATAGTGGCCATTGTACACATCAGTACAAACTACATAGGTAGAGAACAGGGTGAGACGCTGCAAGGTAGTTTACAAGGATTTAGGAGCTTGGCAGGACCGCAAAGGTAGAAATCTCAGGATTACTTCCAGTGCCACATGTTAGCGAGATTAGTAACAGACCGGATGAATGCATGGTTGGAAAGACAGAGCATGATGAAGGGATTTGGATTTCTGGGATGTAGAAACCACTTTTGGGGAAGGTGGAATTGTTTTCCCAATGCAGGTGGGAAAACCTGATGCAGTCTGCAAGAGAACTGTGTCTTGGGAGATTTGTTTTCCAGCAAGACGATGACCCCAAGCATAGAGCCAAAGCTACACAGGAATGGCTTAAGAACAATAAAGCTAATGTCCTGGAGCGGTCAAGTTAGAGTGCAGACCTCAATCCAATTAAAATTTTGTGGCTGGACTTGAAAAGGGCTGTTCATTTATGATTCCCGTGCAACCTGACAGAACTTGAGTAGTTTCGTAAAGAAGAATGGGGAAAAAATTACAGTGTCCCAATGTGCAAAGCTGATAGAGACCTACCCACACAAACTCAAGGCTGTAATTGTTGCCAAAGGTGTAGCTACTAAATACTGACTTGAAGGGGGTGAGTAATTGTGAATTAGTTTGTGTTTTATATTTGTAAACAAATTTAGACAAATTTGTAGAAATCTGTTTTCACTTTGACACAAGAGTCTTTTTCTGTTGATCAGTATCAAACAAGCCAAATTAAATCCACTGTGATTCAATGTTGGAATACAATAAAACATGAAAACTTCCAAAGGGGTGAATAGTTTTTATAGGCACTGTACAAACACCAAACAGTAGGGTGACTTTGTTAGGTTAGGCAACTAAAGAATCATCAAGCTGAAACATTATTTTTTTCTCTCTTTTACACAGATGCTGCCTGACCTGAATGTTTTCAGCATTTTCTATTTTTATTTCAGAGTATTGGCTGTCTTTTAAATACTTATTTAACTTCTGATTTTCATTTGATGTTGGGGTTGGGTTAAGCAGGAAATTTGGGACATTCAAATGTAATCATGGTGATTTTAATGTTCATGTAGATCGGACTAGCAAATGTGTAACAACTATGTGGGAGAGGAACTTCCAGTATGAATACAGGATTACTTGTGGGGTTAATACACTGAGGAACCATCCAGGGAGCAGGTCATCATAGAGAGTTTGTGGGTGAACCAGAGCAATTGTTCATTCCGGTTGGGGTCAAAAAATAAAACAGGAAGTGTGTCTCAACCACAGCTACAGGGAATTTAGGGATAACGTTATATCCAAGGGGAAGACTGCAAAAATAGCAAACCTCAGGACTGGAATTCAGAGGAAGACCCAGGAATTAATCAAAAGGGAGAAAATAGCATTTCAGAGTTGGCTTCCAGGGAACATTTAAAAAAACTGTGTAAAAGCTTCAATAGATATGTGAAGAAAAAGTAGTGAAGACTACTGTCAAAACCAGGAGAGTTTATCATGAAGAGCAAAGAAGTGGGAAGGCTGGTGAACAATACTGGGGTTTTGACTTTACAAAGGAGGACACCCATAAACTCCCAGAGACTATAAGGAATCTGGTGAGAGGGAGGAAAGAAGGAAATCAGTATAACTGATGAAATGATGTTGGGAAACATGATGGGGCTGCGGATCAATAAATCCCCAGACCTTGATAGTCTGTATCCCAGAGTATTGAAAGAAGTAGCCCTCAAAACTATGAGTGGTCATTTTCCAACATTCTTTAGGTTCTGGTTCGGATTTTACATTTCAGACAGCAGCTGATGTAACCCAAGTGTTTCAAAAAGAAGGGAGAGAGAAAAGAGAGAATTAGAGACCAGTTGGTCTCACATTGATGGTTAGAAGATGCCAGAGGCAATTACGGAAGATGTGATAGCTGAACATTTATGAAACAGTGACCGGATCTGTGAAAGTCGACATGGATTTATGAACGGGAGGTCATGTTTGAGAAGTTGATTGGAACCTTTTGAGAATGTAACTGGTCCCATGGATGGGGACAACCAGTGTTGGGAGGCACTTTGGTTTTCAGAAAGCTGTCAAAAGGTCTCACATAATAGTTAATGTGCAAAGTTAAACACGTGTGATTGTAGGTAATGTGCCGATTAGGTAGAGAACTGATTGATTGACAGGAAATAGTAGGAATAAAGAACACAGAGAGTAATGGCGGAGGGGCGTTTCTCTGGAGGTCTGTGACAAGTGCTGTTTCACAAGGATAAGTACTGGGACCTCCGTGATATGTATAATAATCTGGATGAAAATATAGATGGTCTAATTAGTAAATTTGAAGATGACACCAAAATTGAAATTGTGGATAATGAGGAAGGTTGTCAAAGGATAGAGCAGGATTTAAATCAGATGTAAATTTAGGCAGAGAAATGGCAGGTGGAGTTTAATTTGGGAGGTCAAATGCAAAAGGAATGCTCACAGTAAATACCAGGACCCCTAGGAGATTTGGTGTACAGAGGGATTTTGGGATGCAAGTCCATAACTCCCTGAAAGTAGCGACACAAGTAGATTGAATGATTTTTTTTAAAGTGTGTGGTGTACCTGCCTTCATCAGTCAGAGTACTGAGTGTGAAAGTTGGCAACTTGAGCTGCAGATGTATAAGACTTTGGTCAAGCGATATTTGGAGTACTGCGTGCAGTTCTGGTCACCGCATTACAAGAAGCATGTGGAAGGTTTGAAAAGGGTTCAGAAAAGGTTCACCAGGAAGTTCTCTGGATTAGAGAGTAGAACTATAAAGTTGGACAAACTTGTATTGTTTTCCTTGGAGCATCAGGTGCTAAATAAAGGAGGCCTGGTGGAAGTTTATACTATTATAAGAGGCGTAGATAGATGGGGTTGTTACATACTAGAGATAATAGGTTTGAACTGAGAGGGAGAAAGTTTAAAGGAGATTTATGAGTCAAGTTTTCACACAGAGAATGGAACCTGGAACATACTGCCGGGGAGGTAGTGGAAGTAAGTGCAGTGCTTACGAAGCATTCAGGCAGACAACTGAACAGGCATGGAATGGAGGGAGGGATACGGACCACGTGCCAGTAGATGGGATTAGATTGTCATCATGGTTGGCACCGCCATGTGAGCCAATGGGCCTGTTCCTGATCCTGGTCAACATTGTGAGGGAACGGGGCAATAATGCAGACCCGGAGGGATGCTGAGGCCTTGCAGTGCTGAAGGAAAAGCTCCAAGCAATAGAAAGGGGGGGGAAGTCTGAGATCTTGCTTTTCTGGGAGCCAAGGTACATGATATTGGGTGAGCTTGGGTCAGGAGATGGGAATCAGAACATAGGACGAGCTGAGATTTGCGGAGATTGGAACAATGGGAGAAAAAACTTGACTATGGGGGGAGAGGGTATGCATGTGGAATTGCGAAGGGTTCTTACACGCTGGTCTTTACAGGGGAAGTTTACCACAGCCAGTGACGTATGGGCATTTGGAGTGACTCTGTGGGAGATGTTCACCTTCTGTAGGGAGCAGCCATATTCCCAGCACTCCGATGAGCAAGTCATCATGAATACTGGAGAGTTCTTCCGGAATCAAGGCCGACAGGTAAAATAGGGCGTTGTCTATAGTATTGGCCTCCCTCATTGTGCTTATCTGTATCTTAAATGATAAAGAACTTGTGTTTATTTTAGCGCCTTGCAGAGATCCTAACAGATTTTACTGCCAGTGAAGGAATCTTTTGAATCGTAGTCCATCTAATGTATGGGAAATGCTGTGCAGTAGTGAAAGAACCTACACATTGTAATAATAAAGAGCAGATAATCTGTCTTAAGACTGTTTGATAAGGCAAACTATTGGCTGTAGTACCAGGAGAGCCCTCACTATTCAGTGGTGCCTGCCTCTGATGCCCTCACTATATTTTTGAAACTGTCACTGGGTCTTCTACATTACCCGAGAGAGCAGCTGGACTGTGTGTGAATGCCTCATCCCAATGATCACATTTACAATAACAAGGTTGTGCTGCATAAAATCCCAGAGTGTACCATCCACCCCACCCTCCCTCCTACTGGGGCTGATTGCGGGTCAGAACAGACACTCACAGTCAAGTTCATTAACAGAGAGAGGTGGGATTCATGCTGGCAGTAGCCTTCTGACCATTCTGTGCTCTTCCTCCCTGTACAGGTCTACCTGTCTCAGCCTGTTGACTGTCCCAAGCAGATGTTTGATTTAATGATCAGCTGCTGGAGCAGAGACATCAAGGACCGGCCAAGCTTTGAGCAGATCCACCACTTCCTCCAGAAGCAGTTGGTCAATGGAACCTAGTTGTTGCACCTCCCCCCATTGCTTCAGTATACCAATGGACAACTTAACTTCATCGCCTGGTGCAGGAATTGACCAGCGGTGCCTGCTCTTGACGAGCTCATTCTTTTGTGCACTTCCTGCTCGTGCCTCTCTAGCAACACAACATTCTGTCTGCTGACCTCATGTACTGACAACAGGCTCAAGATGGCTCCTTGCTACAGTAACACTCAAGAGACAAGGCATTGGGAAGGTGTTAATGTTGGAGTCATTTCACCGACTGTCAGTACGCTGAGGGAGCGGAGACGTTTGGAGGTGCAGGCTGGAAGGACCTGAAGACACAGCCAGTGCTGGTCACACAACACTACTTTTCCTCTATCGTTCCCTGTGGCGAGGACAAGCACTGGTTTCCTTCTGATGGTGTCTCCTCGCATTGGAAGCCTGAAAGCTGCAGATGGACAGAGAAGCCTGTGGAAATTGGTGATCTAACTCCAGTGTCCTCGACCTACGAATGTAGACATTATCCCCAGTCACGTTTGAGGAGATGTCCAACTGCTACAGTTGTGCTGTAGTCACGGTTTTGCATTGGTACAGATTGTACTTCAAGTGCCATGCACGGCTGTGAGTTGAGTGGTGGGCAGTGAGATGTCAACAGCTGGATGTGTTGCTGTAGATAGGCAACGTTCACAGGTGACTGATTGGCTGACGCTTTGGTGGAGCAGTTGCTGCCTATCGCGTCTGCACTGATGTTGCTTTCTTTCAGTGCTGGTGGCTTTAATGTGAGAGCTGTTCACAAATCCTGGGCCCCTGTCATGGAAGTTGGGGAGTAGGGTTTAACAGAGTGGGGCGGGGGGGAAGGAGGGGGTGGCATGACTTGGAGAGCTTCCATTTCAGTGAGCCCTTTCCCCACTGGACATCCAAAGTCCTCGGAGATGGCTGGCGTACTTTTCAAGCTTGAGAGTAGGAGAGCAGTCGGTACAGGGGCTCGGGTCTCAGTGAGATGCTGGGACCAGGGAGGGTCGGACTTTGGGGAAAATTGATGCAGGGGCTCGGCAGGGTTGCTGCAGCACATTTTTTTACCTGGACAGTGCCTAAAACCTCAGAATAAAAGGTTGGTTATTCACAGTGGGTACCGGCCCCTGGGATGGTGGACGAGGTGGGAATGGTGTCCCAAGGGTTTGCGAGAGGAGGGAGGCAGCTGCAGGGGAATGGGGAGGGCCCATCTACCTAGCTGACAGGAGCCCCAGAGGTTTGGGCTTGGCTCAGGAGAGCAGAAGGGAATGAAAGCATATGGAGATAGTGCAGGGAAGAAGCACTGAGGTGAAAGATTGAACAGTATAGCAGGCACAATGGGCTGAATGGCATCTCCCTGCTTCTGTTAATGCTATTAGGGTGGGACAGGCATTGGGCAGTGCTACCTGGGATGGGGGCTTTACTGGTGCTGGTAGACACGAGAAGGGTGAGTTCACTGGATGGGAAAGGGGTAGGTGTGCGGGGGGTGGGGAATAGGATGATTGCTAAAGTAGTTTATTATTTCCACATATACCAAGACACAGTGAAAAACCTGCCTCGCATGCTGCCAATTCAGAGCGATTCATTACAACAGCACATTGAGAACCACTCCCACTGTCTGCCCCATCCACCGTGATCATTCACCTCAGCCTCACCTTTGTACGTTAACCGCCGATTCCCTGAATATCCTGGAAGCCATTAATAACTGTCTTGAATCTATTTGGGAACTGGGCAACCATACTTTTGGGTACAGAATTCCGTGGATTTGCTGCCCTTTGGGTGAAAGACAATTCTCTCATTGTTGTCCTTTTGACTCCACAACCCCTGGTTCTAGACACCCCAGCGTGGAAAACCTCATCTTTGCATCAATCCACGTAAGAGTCATCCTTCCAACATCTAGGCAATAAGGGTCGGTCACCTTGATCTCTCCTCAAAGGACAGTTATCCACATCCACATCCCAGGAATCAATTCTCCCATTGCAAGTAGGTAGGGACCTGACCAGCCAACTATTATTCACGGTGCAACTTCACCAGGGCCCCATATAATTTCATAAGATATCTTTATTTTGTACTCAAATCCTTTTGAAATAAAGACTGACATACTGTTTGCCGCTCTGGTTGTGTGCAATCTTATGTGTAGGCAGTATAAGATCGTAAGACACAGGAGTAGAATTAGGCCATTTAGCCCATTCGAGACTGCTCCAATAACTTAAACCTACCCTGAGGGACTTCCTCCTCTGCTGTTCTGATCGAGGGTCATCTGGGTATGACCTGAACCTTTTCAAGACGCAAGGCAGAGACCAAAATTGCTCAAATCTGGCAGCAAATTGCAGAATTATTAAGAATGTACGAAGAGACCAAACACCACAAATAATGTAAATAAGTGGTATAAATAGTAAGCATTAGGTTAAATTACTGAAAACATAATGTGAAATACCACGTAGTTTCATTCTATGCTGCACAATCTCACCCCTTAATTGAACTGTCTGGTGTACATATTCATTTACACCCCAGCCCCTCAGTTGTCAGCCTTGTTTGCAGATTATTTTCATGTTGTTCGTTAACTTCAAATACCAAAAACTCAAGGTGATTTTAGACAGACCTCACCCTGGTGATCACTCAGAAGGTGCATCAGTTCCGCTTCCAGCTCCATGTAATCTTTCCTAAACCCTTCATATTTTATAACCCTAAATTCCTACCCAGTAACACAAAACCTGCTGGAAGATCCTCTCTCGTGTCCAGCAATCATCCACTGGCTCCTGTCTCACCACTGCCCCTCACTTCCTCACACTGGTTGTCTTCCCTCTTGTTGGATCCTGATGCTTTCGCAATCCAAATGTTCTTCCGAAGTCAGGATTGAGACATAAAACTTGTTCCTTACGGTCATTTTACTGAGCGTTACAAGAACAAAGAATAGAAAGGAAGAAGCTTGGCAAAGGAGAGAGAGCAGAGACAGAGGCGGTGTGGTCTTCTCATACCAGGTTACTGATAACACCAGTTGTTATTTCATTGATAACAATTAACCAATTAAATAGCCAGATTCAAGTAATGTGACACCTGCCACTGAACAATTACATGTATATGGGTGATTGTATAAAAATACAAACAAGTACGTATAACAAGGTTAAACTAAAAGAAAAATAACAGCACTCCACCTTTTGTCCTGGTGCAGGGGCTCAACCCGAGATCACGACAGTTCCTCTTCTTCCCCCACCCCACTGATGCTGCGCTTGACCCACAGTGTTTCTCCAGCATATCCTTTGTTTGAATGCCCCTAGCTTCCCATGTGACTACACCACCTTCGTCCTACAAGATCAGGAACTGTTCACAAAGGTTGACCTTCAACCATAAACCCATCCGAAATGTTTTTGACGGAGAGAAAGTTTGACTTTATCAGCAGTCTAAAAGTTACTGGCCCCATCATTTACAAGTGCCTATTGTGAACAGACCCAGCACACCACAGACATCTTGTTCTTTGTCAGAACTTTTCATATGAAGTTTTGTGAGAACAGAGGGAGGAAATTTGTCCTCAACCTCATCAATCTTCTCTGTAGGCTACTCCCTCCCACATAACACCCCCAATTATCCCACCAGCCAACTATGTGAGGGGTAATTTACAGTAGGCACCCTGTGCATCTCTGGAACATGGGAAAAATCTCAGAGCACCCATGGGAAATCCACATAATTACAGAGAGAACATACAAACTCCACACTGTGCCTGAGGTCAGAATTGAACATGGGTCTCTAGTTCTGAGAGGCCATGGCTCTACCTCCTTCAAAGTCTTGGCATGCAGGTCATCATCTCCTGGAAGTTCACAGGCTTTCAATCCCATTAACTTCCCTGACACTAGTTACCTTATAATTGCTAATATCCTGCAGTCCTCCATTTATTCCTGATTAGCTTTTCAGAGAGTTTCACTCTGTCATCTTCTCAGAGGACAGATAGACAAAATACTTATTTAATTGCAGTGTGGCTTGCTTATCTCTTTACAAAATTTCTCTGTAAGGAATCTACTTCAGCTGATCTTACATTTTTACATAACTGTAGAAACTTATTGAGTTCTTTATGTTTCCTGCTAGATCACCTATTCTACTTGATGGCTCCTTCGATAATTTCTGTAAATTTCCCAATCTTCTGCCAAACTGCTCTTTTCTGGCAACATTAGAAGCTTGGGTCTAATGCTACTTTCATTTCATTAACCACAATCACGATAGCGTAACGATTAGTGCAATGCTATTACAGCTCAGGGCGTTGGTTTTCAGAGTTCAATTCTGGTGTCCTCTAAGCATGTTTGTGCATTCCTTCCCATGTGCTGGTGGGTTTCCTCCAGGCGCTCTGGCTTCCTCCCTCAGTCCAATGATGTAGCAGTTAGTTGGTTACAGACAGACATACTTTATTGATCCCGAGGGAAATTGGGCCATTGTAAATTGTCCCATGATTAGGCTAGGGTTAAAGTGGTGGGGAGCTGGGCAGCACATCTCGAAGGGCCAGAAGGGCCTATTCCACACTGTATCCCAATAAATAAAATAAAGAATCTTTAAGGCTTGGGTTGTCTAAAGTAGATTGGTAAAGTACTTTAAAATATGTAGCAGTAAACAAGCAGTGACAAGCATTTTAGGAATGAATACTTTGTCTTCCAATCATGTGTACCTTTTTTTGGCTAGGACCTCAACAAGGACATGTTTATGCTTGTGTGTTTCTATTTGTGATTTTTGCTTGAAGAGTTTTTATGATTTTTTAAACAAGATATTAATATGGTAAATCTAATTCTTTTAATGTAATTTCCCAATCGACCACCATTGCCAACTCATGCCTCTTACGTTTTTGTTTCCATTGAAAACATTAGTTTTAGATCTTTACATACATTTTGGTTACGTTTCCCTAAATGCTGGAAGCCCTCAGCAACTTGTCAGCATCTGAGGGGAGAGCTTGATAATCTATCATTGAGCAGTTATAACCCCCGAGAGGTTTGATTTCCATTTATGGTCACTTTGCACCCACAGTTCTACAGTGGTTATTTGATCATATGCATTTATTTCTGTTTGTGTTAATAATTTACCCGCCTTGTTAAAAATGTTAATGTATTCAGATATAAAGAGCTTACAGTTCTATTTTTGTACCATGTTTACTTTCTCCACTTTTGAATGTAAGTATAATGTTTATATCTTTCAAGTCAATGTCCTGAAACAATAACTCTGTTTTTCTCTCACCGCAGATGCTGCCCAACCTGCAGGTGTGTTTTCATCATTTTCTGTCTTTTCACATTAATCCACAAATTGTCGTAAAATACTAGATTCTAAGTAGCCTGTTCCCACATTATTGCTCAATATATTAATCTGGAAAACCATTTTGTATAAACTCCATGAATCTATCTTTCACACAGTTACTATTGATGTGATTTGCTCTATTTATTTGTGATAATCCCGTTATTATTGTGTTACTTCATCACATGCATCTCTGATCTCCTGACATACAACATGCCCAACTGTTTGGGTGCCTGTCTACAAAGTCCATAAACCTTCTCTTCACCTTGCAGTTTCCAAGTTGAACCTAACCTGATTTTCTAAACTAAGAACCTTCATCTCCAAGGCTCAACACACTAAGTGCTGGAGGAGCTCAACAGGTCAGGCAACATCTACACATGGAGATACCAGGCAATGTTTTGGGTCAAGGTTCTACATCTGGTAGCCTTCCACCTACAGCTCTACCCCAGCTCCACACACACACCGCACTCCCACTCACATACACAGCCGCCTTACCCCTACTAGAACTGCTTCACACTCTGCATCCTTCACACTAAGGTACTCTTCAACCACATCTCCCTCCTGTCCTACTACTGCACTGGCACTGTATCCGTTCAAGTTCTACAGTCAAACCTATCCCTCTGTCCCCACCTGTCTACAAGTAGAGGGATAATCAGACAGCCATGAAAAATGGTGGAGTTGACTCGATGGTGCTGGATGGCCTAATTCTGTTCCTATGTCTTATGGTCTTATGGTCAAACACCCTCTACTTTTCACCTTTTTGTAGTCATATACTACATACTCCCTGACCCCACTCACCCCTATCCTACTAATAGTTTCATCCCCTTCCACACTTTCTAACTCTGGTACCCTAACCCCTATACATTTCATACCTCTTACCCCCATCCCACAACTTCCCAGTACCTACTGTCCCTTAGACACGTGTGCACCAAACTGCCCCACGTCCCTATAGGATGAACAGGTAAGCCAGACCTGTGTCAATTTAATTGTCTTCTCTAACTTGCAGTCTGATGATTTTGAAACCTTAACGGTACATTTTCAGATTGTCGAAGGTTAAGAGATTTTTTAGATTTGCAGTATTTAACCTCGTGCTCAACGATTTCAAAGTCAGGGTCAGATGGAATGTTTGGGTAGTTTCCTAGAGCCAGTTTGAAATTCGAGCCTTTGTGTTTCAGATCAGAATTCTATCTCCTCTATACAGTTCTCATAGAGGTGACTGTTCTAACTCAGTCAGTGAATGGCCTCAGAAGATAGGACTACTTTCTACAAACTCAAGGGTAAGGTTGTTAATGGTGATGTTACAGGTGAAAGGCAGTTTATATCTTCTCTGTAAAGATCCAATCACCAGACACTTGAAATTGTAAAATACCTTTTGCAACTGAGTATTTTCCACCAGTGGAGAATTTTTTTAAAGTGTGACAAACGATCTGATGGAGAAACTCAATGGGTCAGGCAGCATCGTCAGGACCTGATGCAGGGGCTTCAACCTGAAACGTCGACAGTTCCTCGCCTCCCGCAGATGCTGCTCAACCCACAGAGTTCCCCCAGCAGATTATTTGTTGCTTTTGATTCCAGCATCTGCAGTCACCATAAAGACCATAAAATACTGGAGCAGAATAAGGCTATTCAGGCAGTCGAGTCTGTTCTGCCATTTCATTGTGGCTCATCCATTTTCCTTCTCAATTTTGTTCTCCTGCCTTCTCCCCATAACCTTTCATGCCCTGACTAATCAAGAATCTATCAGCCTCCACCTTAAATACTCCCAGTGCTCTGGCCTCCACAGCCACCTGTGGCAGTGAACTTAACAGATTCACCACCCTCTAGCTAAAGATATTCCTCCTCATCTTCATTCAAAATGGATGTCCCTCTTTCTGAGGCTATGCCCTCTGGTCTTAAACTCAACTATTATAGGAAACATCTTCTCCAATCCACTCTATCTAGGCCTTACAACATTCAATAGATTTCAATGAGATCCCCCATTAATCTTTTAAATTCTAATGAGTAAAGACCCAGAACCATCAAACACTCCTCATACAGCAACCCTTTAATTCCTGGAATAATTTTCATGAAATTCCTCTAACTCTTTCCAATGTCAGTGCATCCTTTCTTAGATAAGGGGTCCAAAGCTGTTCACAATACTCCAAGTGGGGCTTCAGCAGTGCCTTATAAAACATCACCATTACATCTTCACTTTTATATTCCAGTCCTCTTGAAGTCAATCCATTTGCAGTCTTCACCACCACTCAAATTGCAAGTTAACCTTTAGGGAATCCTGCACAAGGACTTCCAAGTTCCTTCAGGTTTTTGAAACTTCAGCCCATTTAGAAAATAGCCTATGCTTTTGATCCTTCTACCAAACAGCATGACTATACACTTTCCAGCACTGTACTCCATCTCCAACTTCTTTCCCCATTCTTCTAATCTGTCTAAGTCCTTCTTCAGTGTCCCTGCTTCTTCAATACTACTTGTTCCTCCACCTATCTGTATTGTGTATAGTTCTGGTCACTGAATTATAGGAAAGATGTCAACAAAATAGAGAGAGTACAGAGAAGATTTTACTAGAATGTTACCTGGGTTCCAGCACCTAAGTTACAGGGAAAGATTGAACAAGTTAGGTCTTTATTCTTTGGAGCGTAGAAGGTTGAGGGGGGACTTGATAGAGGTATTTAAAATTATGAGGGGGATAGATAGAGTTGACGTGGATAGGCATTTTCCATTGAGAGTAGGGGAGATTCAAACAAGAGGACATGAATTGAGAGTTAGGGGGCAAAAGTTTAAGGGTAACTCGAGGAGGTATTTTTTTACTCAGAGATTGGTAGCTGTGTGGAACGAGCTTCCAGTAGAAGTGGTAGAGACAGGTTCGGTATTGTCATTTAAAGTAAAATTGGATAGGTATGTGGACAGGGAAGGAATGGAGGGTTATGGGCTGAGTGCGGGTCAGTGGAACTAGATGAGAGTAAGCGTTTGGCACGGACTAGAAGGGCCGAGATGGCCTGTTTCCGTGCTGTAATTGTCATATGGTTATCTTCATATCATCTGCAAACTTGGGTACAAAGCCATCAATTTCGTCATCCAAATCATTGGCATGTAATGTAAAAAGAAGCAGTCTCAACACCAACCTCTACAGAACAACACTAGTCACCAGAACCCAACCAGTAAAAGCTGCCTTTTTTCCCACTCTTTGCCTCCTGCCAATCAGCCAATACTCTATCCATGCTGGTATCTTTCCTGTATTACCTTGTTAAGCAGCCTCATGTACGGCACCTTGTCAAAGGCCTTCTGAAAATTCAAGTACACAGCATTCATTGATTCTCCTGCTTGTTATTTCCTCAAAGTTCTAACAAATTTATCAGGCAAAATTTTTACTTAAGGAAATCATGCTGATTTCAGCTTATTTTATCATGTGCCCCCAAATATCCTAAAACCACATCCTTAACAATCGAGTCCAACATCTTCCAAACCACTGAGGTCAGCCTAACTGGCCTATATTTTCAGTCCTCAAAAAATGATGCCAGAATCCATTGATTCTTGAAAGGTCATTACTAATGCCTTTTCAGCTACCTCTTTTAGAACCCTGGGGTGTGGTCCATCAGGTCCAAGTGACTCTTGAAAGATCATTACACAATCTCCTCAGCCACCTTTTTCAGAATCCTGGGATGTAGTCCATCTGGTCCAGGTCATTTATCTACCTTCAGACCTTTCAGTTTCCAAAGCACCTTCTCCCTAGTATTTGCAATTGCATTCACTTCTGCCCCTTGACACTCTCGAATCTTTGGCATACTGCTAGAGTCTTCCACAGTGAAGACGGATTCAAAATACTTATTTAGTTGGTCCAGCATTTCCTTGTCCCGTATTACTACCTCTCCAATGTCATTTTCCAGTAGTCCGATATCTACTCTCACCTCTCTTGCACCCTTTATATATCTGATAAAACTTTTGGTATCCTCTTTGATATTACTGGCTAGCTTACCTTCCCTCCGTATGACTCTTTATATTGTCTTTTGTTGATTTTTAAAAGCTTCCCAATTCTCTAACATCCCACTAATTTTTGCTCTATTTTATGCCCTCTCTTTTGCTTTAATGTTGTTTCTGATTTCCTTTGTCAGCCAGTGAGTCATCCTGCCTGTAGAAAACTTTTTCATCTCTGCCTCCTAAGGGTTCCTTTACCTTAAGTTCCTTAATCAAATCGGGTTCATTGCACAATACTTAATCCAGAATAGCTATTCCTCTAGTGGACTCATCCACAAACTGCTATAAAAAGCCATCTCATAAGCATTCTACCAATTATCTCTCTTAAGATCCAGCACCAACTTGATTTTCCTCATCTAACTGCATAGTCCACATCCTAGCTACTATTTGGAGGCCTCCAATCAGGACCTTTTTCACTGTTGCAGTTTCTTAACTCTATCCATAAGGATTCTACATTGTACAATCCTGTGACATCTTTTTCTAAGGATTTGATTTCATTTTTTTTATCAAAAGATCCACTCCAACCCCTCTGCCTACCTGTCTGACCTTTTGATACAATGCATATTCTTGGATGTTAAGCTCCCACCTATGATCTTCTTTCAGCCACGACTCAGTGACACCCACAATGTCATACCTGCCAATCTCTAATTGTACTACAAGTTCATCTACCTTATTCTATATATTGTGTGCACTCAAATATAACACCTTCAGTCATGTATTCACCATCCTTTTAGATTTTGTGCCAATGTCACACTGCAACCTATCCCACTGACTGCAATTTCTGCCTATCATCTTGACAGTCCATCTGCACACTCCATCTAATTGCACACCATCTGCCCCATCCTCAGCTTGTGTCCTGGTTTTGATTTCTGTTCAGCAATCGTTGTGCGTGTAATGCAGTTTGTGTACAGTGATCCTGGAGTGCAGCAATCTCAGAGAGGGATGCTCCTCAGGGTCCAGTGCTGGGGAAATAACGGGGAGAATCTGGACACAACACACAAACTACTGGAGGAACAAAGCAGGTTGGGCAACATCTGTGGAAGGAAATGGGTAGGTGACATTTCAGGCCAAGACGTTTTGTTGGGACTGGAAAGGAATTAAAAAAGCTAAAGAAGCTAAAAAAGATGGTAGTGGGAGGGGTGGAGTGAAAGGTGAATCCAGGTGAGAGAGAGGAAGGTAGGTGGGTGAGGGAAGCAGAATGAAAATCAGGGAGGTGATGGGTGGAAGAGGCAAAGGGCTGAAGAAAGGAGGAATCTGACAGGAGAAAACAGTAGATCACGGAATAAAGGAGAGGAGGCAGGGAACCAGACGGAGTTGATGGGCAGGTCATGATTGAGTGTGAGGGGAATTGAAGGGATGATGGAGCTATGGGGTTGAGGGAAAACAAAAGGATGGAGGGTGAACAGAAGGAAGTAGTTACCAGAAGTTCAAAAAATCGATGTTCATACTGGGAGGTTGAAGACTAACAAAACTGAATTTGTAGTGTGGCACCTCCAATATTTGCTCTCGTCGTGGCAGTAGAGGAGGCTGTGGTGTGGAAAGGACAAGTGGCTGGCCACTGGGAGATCCTGGCTGTCGTAGCAATCGGAGCAAAGCAGTCCCCCGATCTGCGTTGGGTCTCACCAATGTACAGAAGACCACTTGGAACACCAACCGATTCACTGCCTCACCTGGAAAGTTTGTTTAGCGTCCTGAATGGTGGTGAAAGAGGAAGTGCAGGGGCAGGCGTAGCACCTAGCATGGCTGCAGGGATAAGAGGCAGGAGGGAGTTAGGTAGGAAGGGATAAGCACAAAGAGTGAGCAATCCCTGTGAAAAGTAGGGGGGAGGAAGGTGCCTGGTGGTGGGATCCCAGTGAAATGGCAGAAATTGCATGGAATGATGTGCTAAATCTGGAATCTTATAGGGTGGTAGTTGAGGATAAGGAGAACTCCAGCTCTGTTAATTTGGGGGTGGGGGGGGTGGTGGCAGGGAATGGGCTGAGGGCAGATGTGTGGGAAATGGAGGAGATATGGGTGAGGGCAGCATTGATAGTAGTAGAAGGGAAACACAGTTTTCTGAAAAAAGATGTAACTGAGAAAGAGGCGGGGAGCATTGCCGGTGTAGGCTTGGAATATGGACTGTTCTACATAGCTAACGAAAAGGCAGGCATACCTGGGATACATGCGTGTGCCCTGTGGTTTGGAGAAAATAAGAGGTGCTGAAAACAAAATGTGTTGAGTTAGAGAACCAGATCTGCCAGATTGAGTAGGACGGTGGCAGCTGACCGGAACTAGGCAGGTCTGTCATCCAGAAAGAAACGGAGAGCCTTAAGGCCATCCTGACATGGGGATAGACATGTATGGGGACTGGATATCCATAGTGAAAATGAGAAGGTCATGGCCAGGGAACTGAAAGTTGTTAATAACTAGAGGGCATGTGAAGTGTCACAAATGTAGGTGGGAAAGGATTGAACCAGGGGGATGAAATGGAGTGGAGTCACAGAACCTCGACATCAGCTTTGGATTCAACAGTACAACATCATGGTGAGTCAGGTCAGTGAATGGCAAGTCTCCTCTCACACGTATACCTTTTAGATTATTAGTGTGGGTGAGGTACAACAGGAAAGCACGGTAGAGCAGAATGCTCCTCCTGCACTGTCATTCCCATGGGTAGGGTTCAATATTTTAATGATATGGGCAGTGGTGAGAGAAACTGCAATTTCCAGTTTCACTGGGATTCATTCAACACTCCAATTCCAGTCCTGGTGAAGAGTCTCAGCCCAAAACAACTTCATTCCATTCCATAGATACTGCCCGACTTTACAGAGTTCCTCTGGCATTTTGTGTGTGTTGCTGTGGATTCCCAGCATCTGCAGAACCAATTGTGTTTATGATTCTCTACAATTTCCAGGTTTGCAGATGACATAAAACCAGGTAGAGTAATGAACTGTGAAGTGGAAGGTGATGAGCTGCAACAGGGGTGTAACCAGGTAGGTGGGTGGATAAGTACATGGCAGATGAAGGTGAGGTGGTGCACTTTCAAGGGAAGAATGGAGGGAAGTGATGTAGAAAACGAATTCCTGTTCTAAATGGGCTGCAAGAGCAGAGAGTCACGGGGATGTGTGTGCATATCATCGGAAGTGCCAATGCCGCCTGAGGAAAACAGGTAATGGAGCCTACATGGACACATGCTTTTCTGGTACAGGCACAAAATATGAAAGCAGAGAAGTCTCACTGATTCATTATAAAACACCGGTGCTGGAGCACTGCAATAGATTCTGCTTGCTTTGTGACAGGAGTAGAGATACTAGAGAGGTCCAACCTTTCCTGGGAAAGAATTTGAAGGGCTATAGGTACAAAAGTAGATGAGAGATGGTGACTGTTTTCTTTGGAGAAAAGAAGACTGAGGAGAGATCTGATGAAAGTATACAGAATGATGGGTGTCACAGGGGCCCAGCTAGAGAACCTAGGTTCAATCTTGATCCTTGGGTGTTGTCTGTGTGGACTCTTCACATTCTCCTTGTGACCATATGGGTTTTCTCCCTCATCCTAAAGTTGGGTTAAACAGCCAGTGTAAATTGCTGTAGAAAGCTCTGTGGTATGTGGTGGAATCTGGCAGATATGGGGGAGTGGATACTGGTGTAATGGTCAGCTTGGCAAGTGTGGGCTGAAGAGCCTGACACCAGGTTTTATGATGGTATGTTGAGGAGTTTGGACAGACTGAACACAGACTCTGCCTTAGGTGAGGTGGGAGTGGAGACGAGGACCAAGATCAAAGATGAGGGTGACATAAAGAAAAACTATTTTGCACAATGTTGGGAACATGGATCAAACCACCTGCAGCTGTAATGGTCTCAGGTTCCACAGTGGCCTTCAGGAGGGGATCAGTTGTAGAAATGTTTGCAGGACTATGGAGAAGGAAGCTCTAGGGTGACGCTAGACCTTCTCTGGTAAAGAGTTACCACCACCCCTCCACCATCCATTCTACAGGTCCAAGGTTTTCTACTAGACGTCCACCTTCAGAAGCCCTGTTCCCAGGGCTTTTTCTTTTCCCTTGAGGAAAGATGAAGCTTCCAGTCCAGGAATGCTTTCACCTGCAAATAATTAATTGACTCTATTGCAGGTAGATAGGTCAAGGCACAAAGATAGCTCGGTGCAGACAAGATGGGCCAAAGAGCCTGTTTCCCTGCTGTAGTGCTCTGTAACTCTGACCCTAATTAGCGCATTGGTCACTATCAACAAACTTCTGGTTGGAGAAGTCAAGAGTGTCTTCGCGGTTGCCATTTATGGAGGTATCAGGGCAGTCAGGAAGCCATGGGCCCTCTGTAGCTCCTGTAGTCAGAGTCATGTCCTAATTGAGGGGAGCTGCCTTCACAAGGAGCTTGAAGTTTCGATGTTAGACTTGTGGTAATACTTCTTCAGACCCACAGCTTGAGATCCTCCTTTGATACAGCAGGCAGTGAAGAAAGCTAATGGCATGTTGGCCTTCATAACAAGGGGAGTTGAGTATGGGAGCAAAGAGGTCCTTCTGCAGCTGTACAGGGCCCTGGTGAGACCACACCTGGAGTATTGTGTTCAGTTTTGGCCACTAAATTTGAGGAAGAACATTCTTGTTATTGACGGAGTGCAGCGTAGGTTCATGAGGTTAATTCCCGTGATGGCGGGACTGTCATATGTTGAAAGATTGGAGCGACTGGGCTTGTATACACTGGAATTTAGAAGGATGAGAGGGGATCTGATTGAAACATATAAGACTATTAAGGGATTGGACACACTAGAGGCAGGAAACATGTTCCCGATGTTGGGGGAGTCCAGAACCAGAGGCCACAGTTTAAGAATAAGGGGTAAGCCATTTAGAACGGAGCTGAGGAAAAACTTTTTCACCCAAAGAGAGTTATGGATCTATGGAATGCTCTGCCTCAGAAGGCAGTGGAGGCCAGTTCTCTGGATGCTTTCAAAAAAGAGTTAGATAGAGCTCTTAAAGATAGCGGAGTCAAAGGATATGGGGAGAAGGCAGGAACGGGGTACTGATTGTGGATGATCACAGTGAATGGTGGTGCTGGCTCGAAGGGCCGAATGGCCTACTGCTGCACCTATTGTCTATTGTCTAAAGCATCAGAATGGTTTACTCCATGCCTCAGGGCCCTCAGCCCAACATGCTACAGGCACCATCACTGAACAGTGATCCCATCTCTCTCTGAACTCAGTACTGTCATTTCCAGGTCATGAAGAGACTTGCCGATAATCATGGTCCACATCTCCAGTCATCCTTCCAACTCCAAGATACCCCAGACATCAATCTCTTCCACCTCACCTGCATCAAACATCCCTGACACTCATGACTCTGTGGACTTCTGGCAAGCCTCCAAATGGGACACTCCCTCCAGGGGGAAAAAAATTTCCCTGAGTTGCCACTGTAAGTTCTGCCTCTCCTGACCTCCATTGACTCCAAACCCCAGAATTCTAGCAGACTGCAGAAGACAAGCTGCTCACACTTTGGGTTGAACCCTTCATCTGGACTGAAAGAAGAGAAATAATAAATTCTGCAGATGCCGAATGCAGAACTCCAAAGCAACACACACACAAAATGCTGGTGGAACACAGGTTAGGCAACATTTATGGAAATGAATAAACAGTCGCCATTTTGGCCCCAAGATCCTTCTTCAGGACTGAGAAGGAAGGGGGAGGGGAAGATGGCCGGCTGAAAGGCGATAGGTGAAGCTCGGTGGGTAGAAAAGGTAAGGGGAATCTGATAGGAGAGGAGAGGACAATTGGAGAAATGGAAGGAGGGGGGAATCCAAGGAGAGAGGAGGTGATAGGCAAGTGAAAAGAGGTAAAAGGACAGAGCAGGGAATAGAAGAAGAGAGAGGGAAAGTATTTTTTACTGGAAGTAGAAATCGATATTTATGTCATCAAGTTAAAGGCTACACAGAAGATAAGTTGTTGTTCCTCTGCCCAGGGTGGCTTCATCATAGCACAAGAGGAGGCCTTGGACTGACATGTTGGAACGGGAATCTGAATTAAAATTTTTGACTGCCCGGAATTACCGCTTTTGGCAGATGGAATGGAGGTGCTCGACGAAGCGGCGTCCTAATTTCTGATGGGTCTCACCAATGTAGAGGAGGCCACGTCGGGAGTTCTGAGCACACACTTTGCAGGTGACGTGTTGCCACACCAGGAAGGACTGTTTCTGCCCTGAATGGGCAAGTGTAGCACTGAGGAAGTGATCCCTGTGGAAAACAGTGGAGGGGAGGATGGTGGTGGGATGGAGGCAAAGATATATTTGGTGGTAGGATCCCTTTGGAGATGGCAAAAGTTGCAGAGAATGATGTGTTGGATACAGAGGCTCGTGGGTGGTAGGTAAGGACAGGATAACTGTTTAGGCAGCAGGAAGATGGGCTGAGTGCAGATGTCCAGGAAATAGAGGAGATGTAGGTGAGAGCAGCATCAATGGTGGAAGAAGGGAAACTCCATGCTTTGAAAAAGGAGGACATCTCTGGTGTCCTGGAAAGGAAAGTCTCATCCTGAGAACAGATAGGAGGAGATAGTTCTGAAAAAGAATCTGCAGATCATATTGTCCAGAAGGTTCTTCGGAAGTCAAAACTGAGACATAAATCTTGTGGTTAAAGCCATTTTATTAATGCTCATAGCAAAGAAATAACAATAACTAACTCACTCTACCGTAGGAGGAGGACAGAAAAAAGAACATTCTTGTAATCTTAATCTGAACATTACTTCAAACAAGACAGATTCCTTTGATAAGTATAGTCTATGAGACAATTTGATTTATGCTGATGTGACACAGGCAAAGAACTATATAAAACACAGCAAAACGCACAAAATGCTGGAGGAGCGCAGCAGGCCAGGCAGCATCAATGGAAAAGAGTACAGTCGACGCTTGGGGCCGAACCCTCCGACAGGACTGCAGGAAACAAACGCTGAGGGGTAGATTTAAAAGTGTATTGTGGGGAGGGGGTGCTTGGTGTGTGGTTAGTGAGGAGTGCAGAGAGGGGGAGAGGATTGGACGGCGGAGTGACGGAAAGATGAACCTCCGACCCCTTCCCAAGAAAGAAGCTGGCACTTGATAAAAAGGTAACAAAAATATAGAACCACCTCTACTACAAATTAATAAAAATCCACTTCACATTTACGGACGAGCAAAAATAAAGTTTAACAAGACAAAAGACTCTGATCCAACATGGGCGTTAGCAGGTGAGGGGAATGGTGGAGAGAAGGGGAGCTGTTTACCTGCAATAAGACGATTTGGTTGCAAACCACCCAGTCTGGCTCGGGACTAGGGTTACAGTGTCACACAACAGACTGGGATAACGGTGTCATGCAGTGTGGGGTATTAGCCCTCGGTACCAAGAAGAGGGGGTACGGCCGGTACGAGCTGGGCGGCTGTCACCCCGAGGAGACCTGGTGATCCGGCCCATAGTGACGAGGGAAGCAGCGATAGTGACGAGGGGTGACCTGGGCTTCAGCAGGCGGCAGAGCCTGGACGACCGGCGAGGCTCGGACACGCAAGCATCCTGTGGTAAGGAAATCTCGCATGGGGCGAGGAGTTAGGGATCCCACCGCGGGGTAGGAACACCCCAAACTAAAGTCACAAATCACCCCGAGAGTCAGTCGGAGCTGTGTATTGGGATGAGCACCAAATCTCCCCATAAGGGGACCTTCTAGATAAATACCCATGGAGCAAGGAGCCCCAGGTGTAAGACCATTTTGTGGGGAGGGAGGGGGATTTGACCTGTAGTTAGTGAGGAGTGCAGAGAGAGGGAGAGGATTGACGGCGGAGTGAGGAAAGATGAACCTGGTACCTCATAAAAATGTAACAGCCACAGACAAGACTATGGAAAGTAACAATTGCATCCCGCCATTGGAGACTGCAGTAACTACCAAATGAATTGTGAAAAGTATTCGCAAAAGTCTGTGAATTCCCTGGCAGGGCAAGAGTGGGAATCACGAGGGATAAATAAGGTCAGCAGTAAAATCGAAGGGTGATAAAATGGGGTTAGACAGCAGGTTAGATCCAGAGAGTTAACGTACCACACATCTCACATTGAGGAAGGGAAATAACCGGCTTCTGTTGCATGGAGTTGGGAACAGGAGAGAGACTGGTTTTGATGCAATTGCACCTTTTGCAGTGTGTGCAGTTTGCTCTTCATATCCAATGAAGGGGAAGTTTCTGAAATTGGTGGATTCCACGTTGACCTGTTTGGGTTGTAGACTACACAGTCTCGCTCTGGACCTTGGCACAGTGCAGCCTGGCCCTGAAGGTCTTGTCAGCTGAAGTTCACCAGACTGATTCCTGGGAATGGGGGGTTCTTTGAGCAGGAGTAACTCCAAGTAGCTAGTTATCCTGGCTGGGCAGCCTTGAGGTGGAAGGAGATGGGGCAGAGTCTCACTGTAAGCTGTTGGAGGAAATCA
Source organism: Hemitrygon akajei (assembly GCF_048418815.1). Lineage (NCBI taxonomy): Eukaryota > Metazoa > Chordata > Chondrichthyes > Myliobatiformes > Dasyatidae > Hemitrygon > Hemitrygon akajei. The sequence continues at coordinate 139,342,115 of NC_133130.1, forward strand.
ATGGATCAGGCAGTATCTCTAGAGGGAAATGGACAGTCAACTCTTCAGGTCTCGGCCAAAGCAGTCCCACCACAGATGTGCCTGACCCACTGAGTTCCTCCAACAGTTCGGTTCTTGCTGCAGATTCAGGCACCTGTTGTGTTTCATGACAAGGAGCCAGTTGTTTGGGACTGAGAGGAGAGGTAGAACTGTAAATCTTTTGGAGAGGGTACCAGTGCTCAGTGGCTGAGGCTGTTCAGGGCCACGTTTGATGGATTTGTCCATTGCAAGGGAATGAAGGGATATAAATACCAGGCGAAGGACTAGTCACAAACTTCTGGTGTGGAGGAGCTGAGCTGCCCTCCTGCTTATAACATGCAGCAATGAGACAGGATAAACACTGTAAGCCTCTGCCACTGCCTGTGGGTCTTGTCCTGCGAAATGCTATGCCTTCCTATGAGACTTCGATGCAGTGGGAAAAGATGGGGTCAGTGGGAGGAGTGGGGCGGAAATCAGAGAGGAAGTGGGATCAGAGTAGAACGTGTCACTGCATTAAAGGCACAACTTCGTTATTGTTGAGACTAGGCTCTGCAGCTGAGAAGTGGCGACCTACCAGGGACTTCTGCAGCACAACTACAGTCTCCCGTTCTCGCCATTCCCAAGGTTTGTCATACTCCGAACTACACCAGACCCAGCACTGCCTGTAACCAGCCCACTTACTGAGAAGAGTTGAAAAGGCACAGCAAGCGGCAGGGCCAGATGCACCCGAGTCATTTGCCAGTCAGATAGAACTGCTTTAGAGGCATGGCAACACTGGGAGATGGCGTGGGATATCCTGCCCAAACACAGCCGAGAGAATCTTACTGTTCATCACCTAATGTGAGCAAACAGTGACATCAGACAACACAGACACCAATATCCCGATCACAGTGATCACCCATTTTCAGTTCACATGTAGACCTGAGCTGACTTTCCATGGGGAAATTAGAGTGACTGCCTGTGTTATGAAGACAACATCTGATAGACTGTGGCATTTGGGAGCCCTGAAAGTCTCAGGGAAATTTCCCACTGGCTGAAGGTCTGAATTTGGTTTTCAGCAGCTATCTCAGCCCCACAACAACACACAGGGCAGGGTCCTAGGCTGCTTCAGTAATGCACTTGCCTCTATTTATGGTGGGTAGCTGTGTGTGCACTGATTAGCTCTGTACACTATACAGTGAAGTTCATTGTGGTGTACTGCAGGATCTGGGCCATGCTATCATACATTAAGGAAACAGAGCCTACAGCAATCCCCCAGGTCACCCTGAAAACAACTCCCCAGTTCAGACCCTACCACACACACCCCCAGATCAGACCCTACAGCGGCCCCCCAGGTCAGACCCTACAGTAACCCTCCCAGGTCAGACTCTACGTAACCTCCCTAGGTTAGACCCTACAGCGGCCCCCCAGGTCAGACCCCACCACAAACCCCCAGATCTAACCCTACCACACCCCCCAGGTCAGATCTCACCACATCCCCCAGGTCAGATCCTACAGCAACCCCCCCAGGTCAGATCCTACAGCAATTCCCCCAGGTCAGACCCCACCACAACCCCCCCAGGTCAGACCCTACCACAACGCCCCCCCCCGGTTAGACCCCAGCACAAACCCCCCAGATCAGACCCTACAGCAAACCCCCACCCTCAGGACCACACCAACCATCGGCGCCCATTACTCCAATCACATTTGACTCTCCCACATTCCCATTAACTCCCTTCAAGATTCTACTACTACCCCACCCCCACCACATGCTGGGGTCAATTTGCAATGGCCAATTAACCATCATGTATATGGGAAACAGGAGCTCCCAGAGAAAACCCACACAGTTGCAGGGAGAACATGCAAACTCCACACAGACAGTGCCAATGGTCAGGCTTGAACCCAGGTGTCTGGTGCTGTTTGGCAGTGGTTCTACTAGATGCACCACCACACCAACCCTTAAAATTAATGAATTAATATATGCTTCCTACTTATTCAATCACCAAACCCACACTCTGAGATCTCTGCTCTCTGAGAACCACATTGAAAAGTCTAGACATGAGTGGCAAGGAACGTTCATACTGCTCATGTGCCAGGTAATTACCATCTCCAACAAAATCATCTGCCCTCTACTCTCATTACTTAATACCACTCCCTCTGTCAGATCCCTCACTGCCAACATCTTAGGATTAATGTGATCTAGAAACTGAACTGGGCTTGGTGTCTAAGTACGGTGGCCAGTAGAAGTTAAAGATGCCAACTATCAGATGTCTACGTACTGGTGTATGCCAGGAATGTGATGGGTTGTCCTGAACGTGGCAGTTCCAGCAATGCCTCAGAGGGTCAGTGTCACCAGTACTGAAGCAGTCTGTTTGATCAGATCTGTCCCCTGTGTAAATATACCCTTGGTTTCACTGGACTTGTATGTGCTTTCTGTACAATGCATTGATGTTTCTTGCCAAGGAGCTCCCAGGCATTTGCAGTCTGAAAGTTTCAATGGGTGGTGGGTTATAGATATGTCTCTAACAACGGAGGTGTAAGGCACTCCTTCCCTCCACTAGCCAGCAGGTCATCCTTGGGCAAGGTGTAGCAACTATTTAGTGCCCCAGTCAGGGTCATTTGAAGCCATCAGAGCCATATGAGCATTACTCAAGTCCTGGTTATGCAACCACAGACGCCAGGCAGGCAGTCTCTGAAGAGTATTGATAATGGCTGGGGATACCTGTCTTGTAGCGACACTGTCCAGAAGAAGGAAATGGTAAACTTTTAGAAAAATTTGCCAAGAACAACGATGGTCATGAAACCATGATCACCTATGTCATATGACACGGCACGTAATGATGAAGAAAGTGACAAGGGAATCACTGTGTTAGAGTACCTTACTTTTAGACACTAACCTCCCCTGGGCTGGGTCAATTTATCATCAACACTGGCTTGAATCCCTAAATCCCACATTTCAGATCTGACTGCTGTACCAAAGCTATTCAAGGAGAAGCTATCACACCATCACCCTCTCGAGGAATGGGAAATGCATATTTCCCAAAAAATCACTCATGCAGCAACGAGGGAGAATTACTTCAAAGGCTCTTCAAATGAGGCTGCCGAGAAGAAATAAAGAAGTGTCAATACTTTGTTGGGATTAAGCTACAGGCCTCCCAATGGCCAGCTGGAGATAGAGTAGATATGTGTGGTTGCATCTCAGAGGTAAAAGAGGAACAGGGCTACAGGTGAAGGGGATTTCATTCTCCCAGTATTAATTAGAATCACCTTTGTGTGAAAGATTAATGCACTTTTAAAGCACAACCATTAGAACATTTTTGCCAGATAGTCTAACTAGGGATAGGGCATTGCTAGATCTCATCCTAAAGGGTGGAACCAAGCAAGGGGATGAAGTGCCAGTGGTGGAACACACTAAAGATGGTCAGAAAAATCCGTCAGTCTCCAGGCAGCTGTAGAAAGAGATAAGGATGATCTGGAAAATAAGTGTTTGAACTGGAGGAAAGTTGATCTAAATATTGTTAGTTGGGACCTTACAAGGGTGGTCCAGTCACATAGCAGTTAGTACAATCATTTTACAGTGTCGGTGACCACTGTTTGATTCCCTCCACTGTCTGAAAGGAGTTTGTATGTTCTTCCTGTGACTGTGTGGGCTTTTCTTCGGGTGCTCTAGCTTCCTCCGGCACTCCAGAGAAGCACAGGTTAGTGTTAATAAGCTGTGGACATGCTATATTGGCGTCAAAAGCATGGCGACGTTTGCGGGCTACCTCCAGCACATATTCTGACTGTGTTGGTCATTGACGCAAACCACGCATTTTGCCACAGGCCTCAATGTACAAGCACAAGTGACAAATGAAGCTTGTAGTTGAGGGCAGATTGGGAGCTATTACTTACAGGTGAATCTACATCCAGGAAGTGGAATCTTTCGCAAATGAGTTGCTGAGAGTTCAAGGTCAGCATAGGGGTAAAGGATGAGGAGCAAGTCCAGGGAACCCTGACTGTCAAGGGTTATGGAGAGTTTGATAAAGAAGGAGAAAAGGAAGCATATGGCAGGAATAGTGTGGCAAAGGACTGGCTGGTTCAGAAATATAGAGTGTAGAGTGTAAAGCAGTACTTAAAAAAAGTCGGATTGCAAAGAGGAGGTAAAATATCACAAGCACGTAAGATTAAGGAAACTTACAAGACACATTTTCCCATCTGTTAAGAGCAAAGAGGGTAACCAAGGGGCGAATGTTGGGGACCAAAGGTGGTGGAGCAAGACAATGAGAATGAATTCTGAAGGAATATTTCTCATCTGTACCCACTGAAAAGACATTGGAGTTGGATATTTCAGTTGGGACAGAGAAATTCTAGAGTACATTGAAATTTTAAAAAGGAGGTATTAGTTGTCATAACAAGCTTAGAGGTGGATAAAACCTGATGATGTGATGGGATACATTCCAGGCTGCTGTAAGGCAGGGGCAGAGATTGCTGGGGCATTATGACTGAGTTCTTTAAATCGTCACTGGCCATGGGTGAAGTGCAAATGACTGGAAAAGAGCAAGTGTGGTACCTTTATTCAATAAGAGGAGCAAGGATAAGCCTTGTAATTACAAGCTAGTTAGTCTAATATCAGTGGCATGGAAATAATTCTGTGAGCCAGGATTAATCCACACTTGGAGAGGCAGGGATTGATTGGTGATGGCATTGATTTGTCGGTGGGAGATCCTGTCTGACTAATTGTGTTTATTTGATTCGGAGCTAAGTATATTGTTGAGAACAGCGAGATGATGTGGTATACATGGAGTTCAGTAAGGCCTTCATCAAGGTTCCACATGGGTTGGAGCACATGGATCCAAAACTGGTATGGGATACAAGACAGAAGTGAGTTGCCTGTGTCCCAGTGATCTGGGCTGGGGCAGTTAGGATCTCTCAGGGTTGGGGTTAGGGTTAATGACTCTGGTGTAAGTCTAGGAAGCATGATCACTAAGTTTGCAGGTGTAAGTTGGTGATGTTGTGGGGAGGGTAATCAAAGCTACTGTACATAATGATGTATGTCGGTGCATTGGTTGGGCAGGGCATTTGTAGATTAAACTTAATTTGATAGACGTGAGATGATGCATTTTGGGGATTAATAAGGTAAGATATATGCCATGAGTGGTTGGGCCTAAGGAAATATAGAGCATCAGAGGGACTTTGGTATAGAAGTGCAAGGACTGTGAAGGTGGTAACACGGGAAATAGGGTGGTGAGGGAAGAGTACAGGATGCTTGTGCAGAGATCATAAGAGCAGCATACCTCTGATACAACACCTTAACATATTGTTTAGGCCACAGCTGGAATATTGTGTGTCAATCCTGGCCACACGACAAGAAGGGTGTGATTGCACTGCAGAAGGTGCAGAGGAGGATGGACAGGATGTTGACACGAAAGATTGCTGATGTCAGAGCAACCCAGTGGGTCAAGCAGCATCTCTGGAGGTAGGGGAATTGTCAGTGCTTCAGGCCAAAGCCCTGCATCAGGTCTCATGAGGGTTTTAACCCTTTCCTCCCACAGAACGCTGTTCAACCCCTGAGTTCCTCTAGCACCTTGTTTGCTTACCTGAAATGCAAAGACCACATAAAAGCAAATGAGAGGGCATACAATATAGCAAAAATTAGTGAGAAGTTAGAGGATTGGGAAACTTTTACAAACCAACAGAAGGCAAACAAAAGTAAAAAGGAGAGAAAGGATGACATATGAAGGTAAGCTAGTCAATAATATAAAAGAGAATACCAAAAGTTTTTTCAGATATATAAAGAGTATAAGAGAGCCAAGAATGGATATTGGATTACTGGAAAATGACATTGGAGAGGTAGTAATGAGGACAAAGAAATGGCAGATGAAAGTATTTTGTGTCAGTCTTCACTGTGGAAAACACCAGCAGTATGCTAGAGATTCAAGAGTCAGGGGCAAAAGTGGATGTGGTTGCTATTACTATGGAGAAAGTGCTGAGGAAGCTGAAAAGTCTGAAGGTAGGTAAGTCACTAAGTAGATAACCCAGGGTTCTGAAAGAGATAGCTGAAGCGATTGTGAAGTCATTAGTACGATCTTTCAAGAATCAGCAGATTCTGGAATGGTTCCGGAGGACTGGAAATTTCAGAAGGGAGGGAGACAAACGATAGGAAATTATAGGCCAGTTAGCCTGACCTCAGTGATTGGGAAGATATTGGAGTCCATAATTAAGGATGAAGTTTCAGGGTACTTAGAAGCACATGATAAAATAGGCCAAAATCAGCATGGTTTCCTTAAGGGAAAATCTTGCCTGAAAATCTGGTGGAATTCTTTAGAATATAGCAGGCAAGATAAACAAATGAGAGTCAGTGGATACTGTTTACTTGGGTTTTCGGAAGGCCTTTGACAAAGTGCCAGTCAGGAGGCTACTAAACAAGATAAGAGCCCATGGTATTACAGGAAGGATACTAACATGGATAGAAGATCGGTTGGCAGGCAGGAAGCAAAGAGTGGGGGAAAAGGGGACATTTTCTGCTTGGCTGTGTGACTAGTGGTGTTCTGCAGGGGCTGGTGTTAGGACAACTTCTTTTCACATTATATGTCAATGTTCAGTATGACAGAATCGATGGCTTTGTGACCAAGTTTGCAGAGCAGATTCAATGGGCTGAATAGCATAATTCTTCTCCTATGTCTTACAGTCTTCTGAGAGGCTGGGCTTGTTTTCCAAAGGAGGCTGAGGGATAGTCCCATAACATTTACAAATATCTAGATGAACACTCGAATCACCAAAACATGGTAGGTTATAGACCAAGAGCTGGAAAATGGGATTGGAATAGATGGGCATTTCATGGCTGCTAGTGACAATGCAGGCAGAGGGTTTCATTCTGTACTGTACAAATCTATAACTCTGATTCGCCCCATGGTTTCCTCAGGTCCATCCTATCCATTGTCTGTCAAGGATGGTATCGTTACCCAGAAATCTGAATTTTTACAGCTGCACAACAACAAGGGCTCTGAGCATGGAAGCATTTCAGTTACTATGTGGCTGCACACCCACTCAGCTTAGAAGGAGCAGTAATTGCAAGGACTAAATGCCAGTTGTCTGATAGTTCCTCATCTTCTCTTTGATTATCTCCAGCCCATCCAATCCTAGGCGCTCAATACCACATATCTGACTCCTTCTCAAAAAGCAGGCCTGCCCTGGAAGGTCCATTATTTGATTGTGATCTCCAGCTCTGTGCTGGTCATTGACTCCAGGAAGTGGCAGTGCACACGTCCGTGTCTACGTCAACGGTGTTGAGGTTGAGAGATTCAGTTCCTAGAAGTAAACATCATTAAAAGCTTGTCCTGGTCCAACCATGTTTATGTCAAGGCCAGGAAAACTCACCAACGCCTCTACCTCCTCTGGAGGCTAAAGAGATTTGGCATGTCCCTGTCAACCCCTGTTAATTTTATCAATACACCACAGAAAGCATCTTACCTGGATGCATTATAGGTTGGTATGGCAACTGCTCTACCCGTGACCGCAAGAAACTGCAGTGCGTTGTGGACACGGCTCAACATATCATGGGAACCATTTGCCCTCTGTGGACTCTGTCTATACTTCTTGCTTCCTCAGTAAAGCACCCTCCCCCCTCCGACCCTAGACATCTCCTCTTCTCTCTTCCATGGAACAAAAGATGGAAAAGCCTGAAAACACATACTACTAGGGTCAAGGACAGCTACAACCCCTCTGTTGTAATGCTATTAAATCGTTTCCTAGTACAATAAGTTGGACTCTTGATTTCAGATTATACCTTGATATGATCTTGCACCTTAATGTTCTCCTGCACTTCCCTTTATTTATTGATGCTACATTTTATTTTGTATTTTTATCTTTCTACCTTGTCCTACCTCAATGCTCTGTGTAATAATTTAATCTGCATGACAAACTTTTTATTGTATCTTTGTATGTATGACAATAATAAACCAATTTCAATTTTGTCAGATATTCTGATAAAACTGTTCCTTGTTCTCATCTCACTAAGGTTCTTTGCATTACTACTTTTTTTTTGATATATTTCTGGCTAAGCTGATGTCCTTCCAGTTCTTGAGTCTGACTGGAAATTACATCAATGTTGCTTCCAGTTCCCACCTTTTTCCACTGTTCACAATTCCCTTTCTTGACTTTCTAACTCCAACTTTGTGCTAGCTGCCCTCCAATGTTACCACACTGATGCCCACACCTACCTTGACTATACATCCTAATATCTATTCTCCTGTTCCATATTTTTACCAAATCTTTTAACTTCAAATGATTTTAATTCATTTAAATTCAAATTCCTTTCCTCTCAATGTCAGCACTCTGTGCCTATCCCAATTCCTCTTTCTTTTTCACCCTTACCCTTTCCCTTCTCAATCAGAAATTGACGAGGTTCATTCTGTCTCACCCCACCACTACATGTTGGACAGGTCATCTGCTATCATTTCCAACACAATGCCACAAGCCTATCCCTTTCCTTCATCCCTACCATCTGGATAGGGCAGTTCCCATGACACCATAGAGATGGGACATCACATTACTGTACTCGTCATTGGTCAGACAGGAGAACTGTGTGCCGTTCTAGTCAAACTCAGAACCAGAATCAAGTTTATTATCACTGACATAAGTTGTGAAATTTGTTATATTGTGGTAGCAGTACAATATATTGCATTAAAAAAATTACCATCAGTTACAATAAGAAATATTTTAAAATTAAATAAAGAAGTGGTACAAAAAGAGAATTCATAGGTTCATGGGACATAGAATTCATAGTTTCATGGACTATTCAGAGATCTGATGGTGGAGGGGAAGAATCTGATCTTAAAGCATTGAGTGCATGTCTTCAGGCTCCTGGACCACCTCCTTGAAGGTAGCAATGAGAAGAGGGTATGTCCTGGGCGGTGAAGGTCCTTAATGATGGATGCCACATTCTTCGGGCACTGACTGTTGAAGATGTATGCTATGGTGGGAAGGGTTGGGGGTTGAAGCTGACTGAGTTTACAACCCTCTGCAGCTCTTTCTGATCCTGTGCATTGACGACGCCATACCAGATGACCGGTCAGAATCGTCTCCTTGCACATCTATCGAAGTTTGCCAGAGTCTTCAGTGAAATATCAAATCTCCACAAAAAGTTCTAAGGAGAGACTAGTTAGGCTGGGACTCATTTCCTTGGATTGTAGGAGGCTGAGGGGCAATCGAGGCTTATAATATCGTGAGGGCTGTAGATAAGGCGGGTAGTGGCAGTCATTTTCCTAGGTCAAGGAGGCTAGAGCTAGAGAGAATAGGCTTAAGGTGAAAGGAGAAAGCTTTAAAAGGGACCAGAGGGAGGTGCTGTATAGAAGGGATTGATATAATTATAGTTTTAGAATGATATTTCAGCAGGTATGTGGATAGGAAAGCTTTGGAGGGAAGCAGGCCAAATGCAGACAAATGGGACCAGCTCTGAGAGACATCTTGACTGGCATGGCAAGATGGGCTGAAGGGCCTGTTTGCATGCTGTGTAATTCCATCACTTCCTTAAAAACACTCAAGTTTCATATTTTTGCCATTAAGGAGTTTCTCCTGTACGCTGTTGTGTAAACATCAGGGACTGGTTTGTACTGAGTGCCCGCAGGTAGCTCTCATTCCTGGTAACTACGTTTCTGTCTTACAGGCAGACGGCTTCTGAGATTCAGTGTTGGACCAGCAGAACACTGACCAGGAGGACATGGCTGATAATGGAGGTGGGTGTGAATCCTCCCCAGCAACCAAGTCAGAGAGTGAGGAATCCCAGCAGGTGCTTTCGGGCTGGTCTCCCTGCTCCTTCCTGCACCGTGTTCTGCCAAGCGTCATGGTGAAGGGGAGTGGGCTGATTGCTCATACCCCTCGCGTGCAGAACCGTCCAGATCAGGCCGACTGACCCATACAGAGTGCAGCACTGACGTGTCTGGGCCCTGGTGGGGTAAATGTCGGCAGAACATCCCACAGGCTGGGCGGGGTAGAGATTTCTACAAAACCCAGTAATCCAGCATCCCGGGACTATGGAGGTACTGTACCGGCAACTGTTGGCAGACTACTGAATGTTATTCCTCATTAATATCTGAACCCACTGTTAAATCCCCTTTTACACATTACACTTTGGTGTGACACATTTTCCGGTAGATCCAATGAGGACCAAGGGAGTGGGATAGATGCAAGCCTCCTGGATCCCAACTCACCCTAACCCACCAGATCCCAGCTCTTGATCTTCGGGATCTCATCCTGGCTCCAGCTGCACACTCATCGCTTGCTCCTGGCCAGGTGTCAAACCTTCAGAATGCTTGAAAGGGTCGGATGCCAGCTTATCAGTTTTCCTGGTGTACCACCTCAGGATCTGTGCAGTATTCCTGTTGTAAACTGTTGGAATTGGGAAGAATGGAGGAGGCAGAGAAGAGAGGAGAAAAGAAATGAAGGTGGGGGTGGTGAAATGATTTTCAAATCTTTGTCAGAACCTACATAAGCAAAAAGGATTTACTAGGAGGGCTTGAGTTATAACAGCTGACTTTTTAGTGCATATTACATCACGAGGGTTGTAGATAAGGTAAATAGTTAGTCATTTTTCCTGGGTCAGGGCGTCTAGAGCTAGGAAGAATAGGCGAAAGGTGACAGGAGAAAGATTTAAAAGGGACCGGGGGTGGAGGGGGATATAGAAGGGGTAGGTACAATTACAATGTCTATAAGATGTTTGGACAGGGAGGTGGATGGGAAACATTTGGAGGGAAGTGGACCAAATGCAGGCAGATGGGAGACACCATGGTCAATGTGGACAGGCTTCGATGCTATGTCACTCTATCACTCTGTCTTAACTGGCCACAATGGGAATGTAGGGATTGAGTGTAGTGACCAGATAAATAACGACCTGCACACCAGGAAGATTAATTGGATTCAGTGTAACGTCTTGCCCAGCCAAACACTCTCACCTGTGATGGTGCAGGACTCGGCCAGCAGTATTCCATCTACTCTGATACCCCCACCTGCTTCTATCCCCTCCTCCACCCACTCCCTCTGCTTGTCACCCACACATCGTCCAGGCGAAGGGACTCAACCCGAAATGTCAGCTTGTCCATTCCCTTCCATGGGTGTTGCTCAACTTGTCAAGTTCCTCAAGCTGATCTTCTTGCCCCAGATTCTTCCACGTGGTTTCTGTGTCAGGTTTTTAGGGCAGGATTTAATTCCCCCAAACTTAAATGTGAGAGTCCTACCGTTGGTTAACAAGGGTAGGGGAGAGGGATTGTCCACAAAGAGATGTTCAGGAGCTGGGGGAAGGGGGTGGAAGTTGAGAGGGCGTACACTTCTGTCTGGTCTACAGAACTTTCTGTCATCACTTTATGCCAAGCTGTGCCTACGGCTGCTCAGGTTGGCAGGAGAAACTGACCGGCAGGCACTGGGGTGGGTGAGGGAGTGGAACTCGAATGCAGCAAGGTCCAAGTTAACACTTTGTGAATGCATCCATTTTCAGAGCTTTCAACATTTGAGCAGGAGGCGCTGGATGCTCACAACGAGTACAGAAAGCTCCACGCGACCCCCCCTCTGGCTTACAACAAGGAGTTGTTAGGTGACTGCCAGGCCTGGGCTGATCAACTGGCCCCCCGGGGTGAAATGGAGCACAGTGACACCAAGAACGGAGAAAACATCTGGTACAAGTGGAGCTCTGGAGCGATGGAGTTCACAGGTTGGTGTGTTGCCATGCTGGTAAGTCTGGTGTCATTAATTTTGTACAGCAGGCAGGAATCAACAACCAAATGGTACGCCTGTTACACAGAGGCTCGTCACTGCCATGGTGCACGAGCTATCACTGAGACCATGTAAACTCACAAGGTTGTACAGTCTAGATCCCTAGGCTGGATGAGATGCAGCCCAGGCTGCCCCAGGAAACAAGGATAGGTAGATTTTCAGAGCTCCGACAGACATATTTAAATCATTGCTGGTCATGGGTGGGATGCCAGATCATTGGAGGACAGCAAATATTCAAGAAAGCCAGGGGGGATAAGACAGGTAATTATCGACCCTTTGGTCCTACATCGCCGGCTGGTGGCGTAGTGGCATCAGCACCGGACTCCAAGTGAAGGCTCCCGAGTTTGAATCCAGCCGGCTCCCTTGCACGCTTTCCATCCGTGCTGGGTTGAACGTCAAGCTAGCAACTCGGCCTCGTAAAAGCAAGAAAGCCTGTCACGCCGGTGTCCCGATGACTCCACTTGGAGCTAAGGGCTTTCTTCTTTCTTCAGTCCTACGTCAGCGGTGGTCAACACTTGGATTAATCAGTGATGGTCAGTGGGCTCGTTTAGGGGCTTTCTTCTCTGAATAGTTTGAATTTTTTGTGGAGGACATGAGATACAGCAATAAGGAATGTGCTGTCGATGTGGTCTGTGTGGACTTCAGTAATACCTTTGACAAGATCTCACGTCGGTCCAAAAGGTTCAAGCCCAGGAGATCAAGGACAAGGTGAGAATTGGATCAGTAATTGTCTTGGAATTAGAATTGGAAGCCTGTGTGGTCAGTAATGCATCACCCGGGTTAGTGCTGGCAACATTACTACTTATTAAAAATTTGGTTAAGATTACATTTAAGAGGGAAATCAGGAGGGCAAAGAGAGGGTGTCAAATGGATCTGGTAGGTAAAGTTAAAGAAAATCCCAAGACATTCCATAGAAATGTTCAGAGTGAAAAGGTGGCTAGAGAGGGGCTAGATTTCCTTAGAGATCAGCAGGGCCACCTAGGACTTGAGCTACAAAAGGAGGGTGGAATTTCAAATTAACATTTCTCAGTGTTTACTGAGGAGAAAATCATGATTGTTCAAGAGGTAAGAGAAACAATTGGATATATTTTAGGGAACATTCATATTACCTGGGAGGAAGTATTTGAAGTTTTACCATGAATTAAGGTGGGTAACTCTCTAGGCCTGATCACATACTTGGACTTTGAGTTTCTCCAGGCAGACCTTGTTCAGTAAATTCAAAATTGGCTTGGAACTGGGAAGCAGACAGTAGTGGTTGGAAGTTTCTTTTTTCAGAATGGAGACTAGTGCCTAGTGGTGTGCAGCAGGGGTCACTGCTGTGTCCCTTGTTATTCATTATTAATATAAATGACATGGACGTGAATGTACAAGGTTTGATTGGCAAGTTTGCAGAGGACACAAAATTAGGAAATGTTTTTGATAGCAAAGAAGGTTATCATAGATTTCAAGGGAATTTTAATCAGTTAGGTAAGTGGGTTGACGAGTGGCAAATGGATTTCAGTACCAATAAATGTGAGGTGATGCATTTTGGAAAGCCAAACCAGAAAAGTGCTTATACTATGAATGGTAGGGCACTAGAGAATGTAATGAAAAGAGGTACCTTGGAGATTGTTAAAAGCAATGTGACACGTAGACAGGGTGGTGAAAAAGGGATTTAACATGGTTACCTTCATTCGGCAAGGCGCTTGAATATACTGTAAGAGTTGGGATATTATTTTGTAGTTGTATAAGTCATGGGTGAGGTCACTGTGTATAGGTTTGATCACCCTGTTATAAGAAAGATGTTGTCAACATGAACAGAAGGCAGAAAATATTTACAAGGATATTTCCAGGACTAGAGGGTCTAATTTATAGGGGGAGGTTGACAGCATAGGTTTTAATTCCTTAAAACATAGATGGATGAGGTGCAACCTTATAAAAATGTTTAAGATTATGAGGAGCGTTGATAAGCTGGAAGGTGACAGTCTTTTTCCCAGGGTAGGAGAGTCCAAAGCTCGGTGGCATAGATTTAGGGGGAGAGGGAAAAGATTTAAAAAGGACTTGAGGGGCAACAATTTCATTGAAAAGGTGGTGAATATATGGAATGAGCTGCCAGAAGAAGTGATTGAGACAGGTACAATGGTGTCATTTGAGAAGCACTTGGATAAGCAGGTACTGGAGGGATATGGGACATACACAAGAAAATGAGACTAGCTGGATGGGCACTGTGGTCAGCGTGAGCTCACTGAGATGAGGGTGTTCATCTGGGCTGTATTGCTCTATGATTCCATGGCGAATAATGTGGGGGGAATGGAGCTTCCGTGGATAGGAATTTAATTGTTATGGTGGGTGGAAAAACCTCTTTTTCGTGCTATGTGACACTATGACACCATGCCTTTCTGAATATACACAAAATATTTTGTGGTAAAGTAACAACGCACTGAATCAACGGCTATCTCACTGAACAGCAGGGTATGGTCTAATCTGGATGCTCTTTCACATGTTATTAATTATCATTCTGTGTGTGAGAATATCATCTGTGGAACCTCACTTTGTGTGCTATACCATTTATTGTGTGAACTTTCGAGCATTTTAGTAAGCTTAAGCAATGATTGTAATCAATGATTTTGTCGATATCTTCAACAAGTCAATAGCTGTAGGTTTGAAATAGGAAGTCCAAAAACAGAAGCTGTCAATAAAAGATCCATGGCATGGAAACATTTCAGATGAAAGATCTTTCAAACTGTAATGTAACCACAAGTGGGAGAGTGTCTGCAGTCTTGTCCTTGTCTCCAGCACCCTCACTGAAACAATTATCAGTTGATTTCTCATTCTTACCATTTCTAGTGAAGGGTTTCAGACCTGAAATATTAAGTCTTCCTCTCTCCTCGGACACCGTCTGACCTGTTGAGTGTTTTCAACAATTTCTGCCTTTACGTCAGTTTGAACGAAGCTGTCTTTTGGTTTGTTCATGGAGTTTTTATTTTAGCAACGATGTCTACCTGTGTTGATAGTGTTGAGGAATTTCTCGTAAACTCTCCATTTATGCTTTGAATCTAATGTTTTTCAATCTCTCTTAATCATTGCGCTCCTCGTATCTAAGTAATTGGCTTTATTTAAGCTGAAGATGAATTTCTAACGATGCAAAATATCCATCCATGTCTGAGAATCATTGGTCCTCCCCCATGATACCTTAAACAGTGCAATTATCATTCTGTAGCCTTTAAATCCATCAGCCCCTAGAAAGGGAATTCGTTGGACATTGTGCCTCTGACTGATCGTGCTATGTGACTGTTGCCTGCAGGTTGAACAATGACACAACCCCAGAACATCAGATGTGAAGGAAAAGGCATTCCCTTGGTGCAGAAATGGTGCAGAAGGAATGCAAAGGAAAACCTGTGGATCCAGCTCAGAGGGAGCTGGGAATGGGGCAACGAGGTCTTGGATTATGAGGGAGGTCGGGGGCAGAAGTTGGATGCTGATCAGTGGTGAGGCAATGGCTGGGGACCAGCAGTTAGGGGAAGGGGGTAAGTGGGTCAGGAGCATATTATGATCAGTGACCCAGGAATAGATATCGGATGGGCCAGGGGTGGTCAGAGCTGAAGGAGGCTGTGACTGGGGATTGTATCAGGTAATCAGTCAGTGGTGGGCTTCTCAGCTGGGCAAAGGGAGATGGGAGCGAATGTTGTGATCCGAGAAGGAGCAGGGGTTTGAACCATGATGGGGTGTGAGGGAGGAGGAGGGGCAGTAACAGTAGTAACTAGATTAATTAATGCCCAGTTTAGAGGAAGGTTGTGTGTCTCCGTGGTCAGATGCACCATCTGTCATTTCCCTAGTTGTTGCTGTAAAAAATCTCTAAAAGGATTACAAAATGCTGGAGGAAGTTAGTAGGTCAGGTAGCATCTATGGAGGGAAAAGTTCCTCCAGCATTTTGAGTTTGTTGCTCCAGATTTCCGGCATCTGCAGAATCTCTTGTGTCATAGAATTGCCTGCACTATTTAATGATGGTGCTGCCTGGTTTTCCTTGCCTAATCCTGAGTATTCTCAGGAGAGGTCTAATTGAATTCCTCGGCATGTACACCCAGGGCGTACTTCTCAGGCTCAGCCACTAGGGGCACTCTCTTTCCCCATGGCAGCATCAGGCAGTTCAGAGGTCAAGCATGGGCTCCCCAGTTTCCTGTTGACAATTGGAGAGGCTGCTGAACCATATCATCCACAGGAGAGGCGTTTGCCGGGAGCTGTAGCTGGTGGAAGAACACTGCCCAGACTGGTTACCAATGTCAGGGTAAAATGCCATGTCCTATAAGAATGGTCAAGGTGAGACCTTGCAACTTATGAATCCTCTCCCATATCTTCCCTGTGATCTCCATCCCCTTCACTGCTAACACAGCGACTCCCAACCTCACCCCCGGAATCGTAGAGCAATACAGCACAGAAACAAACCCTTTGAACCGATCGGCTCATGCCAACCACCGCATCCTTCCTGCTATTTTCAATTGCCTGCATTCAGCCCATGACCTTCCAATGCCCTTTCCTCCGTGTACTTATCCAAATGCCTCAGAAATGTTGCAACCACTTCATCTGGCTGCTCCGTCTGGGGTTTCACTGACCTCTCAAATCTCTCCCTTTTCGGCAAGAAGTGACGGAGGTTAAGGTGAGTTTTCGGTAAGTTTCCCTGTATGGTAAGAGCAGAATCCAGGACAGTGGCTGCTCCTCTTGCAGGGTGTGGGAAGTCAGGGTGACCTCCAGCGTCCCTGATGACCACCTGCAAAAAAAAATGCCACAGGCTGTCGTTCCTTGCAATCCATGTCAGGGAACTAGGGGTGGAGCTGGATGACCTACCGATCATTCAGAAGAGTGAGGGGTTGATAGACAGGAACCACAGTGAGGTAGTCACACCTACGTCGCAGGAGACAGGTAGCTGGGTGGCTGTCAGGAGAAGGAAAGAGGGTGTGCAGAGTACCCCTGTGGCCATTGCACTCAATAACAAGTACACCACTTTGGATACTGTTGTGGGGACGACCTACCAGTGACTGGGCTCTAATACTGAGTCTGGATCTGTGCCTCAGAAAAGGAGAGAGAAAAGGAATGCACTTGTGAGAGTTATTGATAGTTAGAGAAATAGACAGCAGGTTCTGTGGACGTGAAGGAGACTCCCAGACGCCAAGGTCAGGGATTTCTCTGTCTGAGTTTATAGCTTTCGTAAGGAGGATGATATGCAGCCTAAAGTCTTGGGACGTATTGGTACCATTGACGCAGGTAGGAAAAGGGATGAAAACCTGAAGGGAGAAATTAGGAAACAAGGCAGGAAGCTGAAAATCAGGACTCAAAAGGCAGTCATCTCTGAAATGCTGCCTGTACCATGTGTGGTTAAGAATAGGATATATGGCAGATGAATGTGTGGCTGATGAATTTGTGCAGGCGGCAGGGTTTCAGAATCATGGATCTTTGGATCTCTTGTGGGGAAGGTGTGATCTGTACAACAGGGTGGGTTACATATCAACTCGAGCAGGACCAATGTCAAGGTTTCCTAGAGCTGTTGGGGATTGTCTAAGCTAGATTGGCAGGGACATGGGAACCAGGGTGATAGGTCAAAGATGGAGTGGTTGGTGTAAAGACCATTAGATATAGGAGCAGAATTAAGCCATTTGGCCCATTGAGTCTGCTCTGCTCAATGGAATTTTCCTCTCAGTCCCAATCTCCTGCCTGCTCCCTGTATCCCTTCATGCCCTGGCCAATCAAGAATCTATCAACCTCTGCCTTAAGTTTTCCCAATGACTTGGCCTCCACAGCTGCCTGTTGCAACGAATTCCACAGATTCATCACCCTCTGGCTAAGGAAATTTCCCCTCACCTCTGGTCTAAGTGGACATCCCTCTATACTGAGGCTGTGCTTTCTGGTCCTAGACTCACCCACTACAGAGAACATCCTCACCCCTACCCTTGATAGGCCTTTCAACATTCGTTAAGTTTCAATAAGATTTCCCCCCACTCCCCCCATCATTCTTCTGGAATTCCAGAGAATACAGGCCCAGAGCCATCAAACATTCTTCATATGTCAAGCCTTTCAAGCCCAGAAACATTTCTGTGAACCTCCTTTGAACCCTCTCCAATGGCAGCACATATTTTCTAAGATAAGGGGCCCAAACTGCTCATAATACTCGAAGTGAGGCCATCACCAATGCTTTATAGAGCTTCAACATTACGTAGAAAATGCTGGTGGAACACAGCAGGCCAGGCAGCATCTATAGGGAAAAGCACAGTCAACGTTCTCCCTATAGATGCTGCCTGGCCTGCTGCGTTCCACCAGCATTTTGTGTGTGTTGCTTGAATTTCCAGCATCTGCAGATTTCCTCGTGTTTGCTTTTTCAACATTACATCCTTGTTTTTATATTTTAGTCTTCTCAAAATGAATGCTAACATTGCATCTGCCTTCTTCACCACCGAACGTGTAAGGAAGGATAGGCAGTAGATAGGGCATAAATGCAGTCAGTTGGATAGGATGAAATGTATTTAACATGGTAAGTATTCAGAACAAGGGTTTCAAAAGGCACAGTGACGGAGGTAAAGAAGGTGAATGAGTAGCTTTGCTAATCAGGAATAGCAGAAAGGGAGGGCGTCATGAAGAGATCATAGAACATATAACAGTATAGCCCCTTTGACCTACAATATTGTGCCGACCTTTTAACCTACTCCAAGATCAATCTAATTCTTCCATTCTACATAGCCATCCATTTTTCTTTCATCCATGTGCCTATCTAAGAGTCCCTTAAGTGTTCCCAATGTACCTGCCTCTACCATTACCCCTGGCAGTGTGTTTTATGCACCTACCTCTCTCTGTATAGAAAACCTCTAACATCCCCCTACACTTTCCTCCAAACACTGAAAATTTATGCCCACTCGTATTAGCCATTTGCTCACTGGAGGGATGTCTTTGACTGTCCATTCTATCTATGGCCCTTATCGTCTTGTACATCTCTCCCAAGTCAGCTCTCATCCTCCTTCACTCCAAAGAGAAAAGATCACTCAATCTTTCTTCATAAGACATGACCTCTAATCCAGGGAGCATCCTGGTAACTCTTCACTGCATCCTCTCTAAAGCTTCCATGTCTTCCTTATAATGAAGTGACCAGAACTGAACACAATACTTCAGGTGTAGTCTAACCAAGCTTTCAGAGAGCTGCAACATTACCCTCACAGCCCCCACCTAATGAAGGCCAACTTAACCACCCGAGCAACTTGCACTACGACTTTGAGGGATCTATGCACCTGGACCCCAAGATCCCTCTGCTCCTCCACACTGCTAAGAATCCTGCCATTAACCCTGTATTTTGCCTTGATGTCCGGCCTTAGAGTGCATCACTTGACATGTTTCCGGATTAAATTCCACCTGCCACCGCAACCCAGCTCTATATATATATAAAGCGCAAACACAAGGAAATCTGCAGATGCTGGAAATTCTAACAACAACACACACAAAATGCTGGTGGAACACAGCAGGCCAGGCAGCATCTATAGGGAGAAGCGCTGTCGACGTTTTGGGCCGAGACCCTTCATCCTGACGAAGGGTCTCGGCCCGAAATGTCGACAGCACTTCTCCCTATAGATGCTGCCTGGCCTGCTGCGTTCCACCAGCATTTTGTGTGTGTTGTCTATATATATATAAATGTCTCTTTGTAACCTACAGCTATCTTCTACACTATACGTAACACCACTAACATGCACCACATAACCTCCCTTTCACTTCCTCATCTAAGTTATTTATAAATTCACAAAGAACTGGAGTCCCAGAACAGATCCCTATGGAACACCAGCAGTCACCGACCTCCAGGCAGAATGCGGTCCATCTCCTATCACCCTCTACCAGAGCTGAACACAAGCTAATTCTCAGTCGATGCCACCAAGTTTCCATGCCTCCTGAACTTTCTGAAGGTCTTACCACAGTGAGTCTTGTAAAATGTTGTACTGAAATCCATATACACCACATCCACTGCTCTGCCTTTGTCAATATGTTTTGTTATTTCCTCAATGTATTCAGTCAGGCTCGTGAGGCACAACGGCCCCTCACAAAGCCATGTAGACCACCCCTAATCAGATTATGCATTTCCAAATGCATGTGAATCTTGCCTCTAAGAATCCTCTTCAATAGTTTGCCCACCACTGACATAAGACTCACTGGTCTATAATACCCAGTGTTACCCCTATACCCTTTCTTGAACACAATAATAATATTTGCCTCCTCCAGTTCTCTGGCGCTACTCCTGTGGCCAGTGTGGACTCGAGAATCATCACCAAAGCTGCAGCAATCACTTCCTCACTTCCCAAATAACCTCAGGTATTTCCTGTCTAGCATCAGGAACTTACCTACCCTAATGTCGGAACACCGACTATACTTTCTTCCATAGATGCTGCCTGGCCTGATGAGTTCCTCCAGCATTTTGCATGTGTTGCTTGGAAAGAAGGATTATGTTTGAAAACAGAATGCACTTAAGTTAATGTGTGCACCCATGACAGGCCGATTGAACAGGAAAATTAGTCACCCTGAAGCCTCCTCACTTCCTCTGCTTTAGTAATGAGAAGGATTCGTTAATAACTTTGTTGTGTGGAATCCATTCAGAAAGTGGCCTCCTATATATCGGTGAGATCCGACACAGATTGGGAGACCATTTCGCCGAGCGCCTACGCTCCTTCCGCCAGAAAAAGTGGGATCTCCCAGTGGCCACCCATTTTAATTCCTCTTCCCATTCCCATTCCGGTGTATCCATCCATGGCCTCCTCCACCATCGTGATGAGGCCACACTTAGGTTGGAGAAACAACACCTTATATTCCGTCTGGGTAGCCTCCAACCTGATGGCATGAACATCGATTTCTCAGACTTCTGGTAGTGCCCCCCCCCCACTCTCCTTCACCATCTCCCATCCCCTTTTCCTTCTCTCACCTTAACTCCTTTCCTGTCTATCGCCTCTTCCCCCCTTTCCTTTCTCCCATGGCCTTCTGTCCTCTCCTATCAGATTCACCCTTCTCCAGCCCTGTATCTCTTTCAGTAGTCAACTTCCCAGCTCTTTACTTCATCCCTCCCCACCTCCCAATTTCACCTATCCCCTTTTGTTTCTGTCTCCCCTCCCCCCACCTTTTAAATATACTCCTCAGCTTTTTTTCTCGAATCCTGCCAAAAGGTCTCGGCCCAAAACACCAACTATACTTTTTACTGTAGATGCTGCCCAGCCTGTTGAGTTCCTCCATCATTTTGTGTGTGTTGCTTGTAAAGAAGGATAATGTTTGAAACCAGAATGTACTTACGTTAATGTGTGCACCCATGATGGAGAGACTGAACAGGAAACTTAGTCACCGTGAAGCCTCTTCACTTCCTCTTTAACAATGATTCATTAATAACTGTTGTGTGGAGTCCATTCAAGAAGTGTGACCATAATGTGTTAGAATTCTTTAATCAGGAAAGTGCGGTCGTTCAAAATGTAACTCTACAGAAAGGAACTTGTGAAGAAATGAGGACTGGGTTAGTTCTGATAGTTCTGGGAGCTTCATGGCAGTGGTCAGAAAAAAAGATAACATTTAAGGAACGAATGCTGGATACACAAAGATTATACCTAATCCCTAACGCAAAAATACCAAGGAAAAGTGTCCCCAATCCCAGAAAACAGTAGAAGTTAAAGATAGAATTGTGCCCAAGGGAGAATCGCATACACCTGCCAGAGAAATCAGCGCACAAGTCATTTGCAGACTTATTCCTTGTGCCTCTAACACCCGTATCCAAACTCCTAATGTACCTCACAACGAGTAGAGATCCCAGCAATGATTCTTGTGATACACCATCACTAAAGCAACCTTCCACCATGAGTCTCTGCCTCCAGTGCCAAGCCAACTGAAACATAAACATCGCAGGCTGGATGCAGGGAGGATGTCTCCCTGGTGAAGGGTTTAGGGCCAGGAGGGCACAGTCTCAGAATGGGAGCTGGTCTTTTAGGAATCCGATGAGGAGAAAATTCTTCAGTCAGCAGGTGGTGAACCTGTGGAAACTTTGCCACCGGTGGTTGCTGAGGCTCAGTCACTGAGTTTACTGGATGGATAGATCCGGCCACTAAGAGAATCCAGGGATTTGGGGACAATGCAGCAAAAATGGCCCGGAGAGATTAGCCATGCTGCTGACAAAGGAGGGGTAGAAGGACTGACTCCTGCTCCTGAGATTGCTCCTGGGGTCCTGTGTGCACTTTTGTCCTCCTTGCCCATAAAGAGAAATACTTGTCACTGAAGAACAACAGAGGTCAGCAGACTGATCCTAGGATGTGCGTACCGCTGTACAAGGAGAGACTGTAACCGGACCGAAAGGGAATCTCATTCAAACTTTAACCATTTTGATCAGGTTACACCGACTTGATGGTGGGAGGATGATCCCCCAGCTGGGGGGCTTTCTTCGCTCGGAGGGAGATGAACCTGTGCAATGCACTGCCAACAATTCATTGAATGTACGTGTGAAGGAGATGGGTAGAGTTTGTAACACAAAGGGCATCAAGAGTAGGAGGGATTACTTGACAAGGGAAGACAGTCCCCCAGGACAACAGGACACTAGTATGTTTAGGGTTCAACATGATTTTATGGAAGACTGACTTTGATTGAAAAGCAGAACAGATTTCATTGAAGAAGTGACTGGAAAGGAAGCTTATGTCAAAATTTTCCAAAGGCTTTTGATTACCTACCTCAGCCATGTGAAAGGTGTTCATATGGTTTGGGCACAAATGAGCATGGACAGAGAAATACAGATAAACACCGGAAACAAAATCAAGAAGTATGCGCGAGACTGCATCTAGCAACTAAAAGGCACAATTTGTTGCAGGCCAGATGGAGTATGGAAGGGGTGGGGGTTTTGCTGTGGTTGGTATAAAGGATGCGACTTCCAGCCGTGGGGATGAGATTCTTGCTCGAGTGCAGTGTGGATTCGCCTCACTGATTTCTGAGGGTTATCCTATGAGGGGAGAATGGCTCGCTGCACGGGGCAGAAAATAACACAGTGCAGGGAATTGTGCTGCACATGTCAAAGGTCTCAGCCACATTCACTCTGCACAGAATGTCATGGACATAGTCTGTTGGCAGGGAAGTTTATTTTCATGGGGTCTATCGAGACTGGAGGAGAAACCAGATGTCATAGCTACACTATGTATTGTGATCAAACTTCTCAACCAATGTAGATGAGTGTCTTTAAAACAGTGTTACAGTATAGATTAGTTGTGGTGTAATTAGGCACCGACTAGTCCCAAGGTGTTGTTCCCAGATCTCTATATTATTACCCGACCATCATCCACGTTGCTTTGTATTCAGCTGCCTTCTTGAATCGGCACAGTCCCTATTTTGTTGAGGCTTTTGAGCGGTTCGATACAACTATCAGTTTGCTCAGCCATTTCAGAGGGTAGTTTAGAATCAACCACATAGCTGAGGGTCTAGAGTCAGGTGTAGGCCAGACCAGGAAGGGAGGACAGATTTCCATCCCAATAGGAAATAGGGTACCAGAACATATTGTCCCTTACAGGACATTATTGAACCAGATAGGTCTTTACAACAATGGTCATTGTTGGACGTTTTAATTCCAGAATGCAAATGCAGACTTAGCATCATCTGCCAAAGAAAGATTCAAACCAGGTCCCAAGGATTTTGTCTGGCTATCTAGATTAATAATCCAGTGATAATACCACATGTCATTACCTCTCTTATTGATTCCATGCTGTATGACTCTATAACTTGATGAACTTTACAATTTATCTGCATCAAATTTCATTTGTCATATGTATCCTCATTTCATCAGCCTGTCAATATCCTCATGTTTTTGAGTTTTGTATCATCTAAAAATTTGTTAATTGTTCACTGTACAACTGCCCAAGTCCGTAATACGCTTTAAGAAAAACAGTGTTCCCTATCAAACACCACCTTACGCTTTCATGTAGTCTAATAAAGAATCCGAATCAGAACCAGGTTTATTATCACCAGCATGTGTCCTGAAATTTGTTAACTTAGCAGCAGCAGTTCAATGCAATATGTAATATAAAAGAAAAAATAATAATAAATACATAAAACAATTACTGAATACATATATTGAATAGATTTAAAAATTGTGCAAAAAACAAATCATATATATTAAAAAAGTAAGATAGTGTTCAAGGGTTCAATGTCCATTTAGGAATCAGATGGCAGAGGGGAAGAAGCTGTTCCTGAATCACTGAGTGTGTGCCTTCAGGCTTCTGTACCTCCTTCCTGATGGTAACAGTGAGAAAAGGACATGCCCTGGGTGCTGAAGGTCTTTAATAATGGATGCTGCCTTTCTGAGACACCGCTCCCTGAAGATGTCCTGGGTACTTTGTAGGCTAGTACCCAATATGGAGCTGACTAGATTTACAACCTGCAGCTTCTTTCGGTCCTGTGCAGTAGCCCCTCCATACCAGACAGTGATGGAGCCTGTCAGAATGCTCTCCATGGTACAACTATAGAAGTTTTCTTAGGAATAGGAACTATTCCTATTAATCTCTGCTTTGTTCACAATGCATTTTTTGTTTATACTGCTACAGTCCATTTAACTACAACCTTGATAACATCTCCTATGTGGCATTTGATTTTGAAATTTCATATATCATATGTTCCACATTACCATCTGTTGTCACATCAAAAAATACAAGTTGGTTGGACATGATTTAAATAATCTACACTTATCCAAATTGCTAATTAAATCATTGAATATTCTAAAAGTTTCCCCAAACAGAAGTTAAGTGACTGGACAACCGTGTTGGGTTTCGGTCTTCCCCCTTGTTTGAGCACATTTGAATCTGTGAAGGTTTAGGAGATTTTGGCCAGACTCTTTGCAATATCCCCCCTTCCTTCTCTCTGCAACCACAGATGCATTCTATCTGAACAAGGCAGCTTATCTACTGTAAGTGTGGGTGTCCTTTCTAATATTTCCACTTTAGCAACTTACTCCAGGCACCCCCCCCCCCCACCAATGACATCTTCATCCACGGTAAATTTTGATATAAAGTATTCATTTACTAATATGGACATTTCTTCCATCTCTGACCTTAGGTGTTCTTTTAGGTCAGCTCCTCTCTAACATGCAGTTTAAACGAGATGATTGGATTCCCTTGTACATTTGTTACTTGTCTCTTTGTCTTCGTTATTTCCCTTTGACTCCCTGTCTAAGCTCCCTGTAATGGATCAGATCTCCTGTCATCCCTTTGACATCCGCCATCCACTTCCTTTTCCTGCTCTATTTCACTCTCTTTCTCTTTGGTAGTTCAGTAAACTTGCTCTGTTGTTCTACCAACCAGGAATGTTCCTAGGTTGTGCATGCATAAAGATTAGTTTTATTTGTCACATGTACATTGAAACATCAAAACATTCAGTGAAATGCATCATTTTGTGTCAACAAGCAACACAGACTAAGGATGTGCAGGGGGGGCTTCCTGTGCCAACAGATCAGCCGACAACTTACTAACCTTTGGAATGTAGGAAGAAACCTGAGCACCTGGAGGAAACCCACACGGTTACAGGGAGTACATACATAGAGCAGCGGGAATCGAACCCTGATTGTTGGTGCAGTAAAGTTTTACACTAGCTGCTGCGTTACCGTGCCAACACATTGTTTACTTATGGCCTGTTCATTATTTAGTTACAGCTTCACCTACAAGCTTTGATTCTACTTTAGTCCTCTCACAGAGAAAATATCACATCTTTATCTCATTTGGAAGTTTTGCCCACTAGCTTACATTACTTCTCCTCATCCACAGCTGCTCTAAACCTTCAGGTGACTGAGGTTGAGCCAGAGGCCTGGGGCCTATGAGGTCTCTCTCAACATCTCTGGGGTTTGAAGTCTGTCTAGCCAGCCCCAGAACCCTTCTGTTCCTACCTTTACAAATGATCACCATTAATTATTCCCAAAATATTACAGTCTTCTCTGCAATAAAGCTGCAATTTTTGATTCAATTCCCATTTAGGCCTTTCTCATACAATGAACATGGCTTTCATTACCAACATGCAAAAATTCCTCATAGGTCTTCTTCTCTGACAGAGTCAAGAGAATTCAGCCAACTTTTTACTTCTGTCCCTCAAACCCTGTGAAATTGGACCATCGCACCAGTTCAGTCATTGTCAGAGGCTTCAAGCAAGGAGGGTTCCAGCAACAGAGATAGTAAGAACTGCAGAGACCAGGGGAATGGGAGGAGATGGTGACCGAGAGAGAAAAATGGGGGTAGATAGAGATGGGAAGGAGGAAGAGATGGAAGGGAGAATGAGAGAGAGATTTAAACAAAAAATGCAGAGCAGTAAGGAAAGGGGTGAGAGAAGGTAATATGAGGAGCAACTTTTACATGGTAAGGGAGACAGGTAGAGGGAAAGGCAGAAGAAGAAAGAGGCCAAATCTTTTGTAGATGGGGTAATGACTAGAGCAGCCCCCGGGTCATTATTTATGTAAATGAGTTGAATATGAATGTAAATGGCACGATTAGCAAGTTTGCTGATCATTTCATAGCTTGTCACACCAGACAGTCAGCCATTCTTGTCTGGCGCGTGGAGTCAGGATTGACTCCTTTCGGATTGACCGGGTCACGATATGAACATTCCTGACTCAACCCTTGTCTTTGACGAGGCCGAGTAGCTAGCTCGACGCTCAACCCAGCACGGATGGAAAGTGTGCTCGGGCGGGGGGTGGGGGAGGCTGACTGGGTTCGAATTTGGGAGCCTTCACTTCCGAAGTCCAGCACTGATGCCACTGCGCCACCAGCCAGCTATAGTTTGCTGATGATACTAAATAAGGGGGTCTTGTTGAGAGTGAAGCAAGTTACAATGAATTGCAAAGAAATCGATCGGTCAGGGAGACTGGCCGAGGGATAGCAAATGGATTTCAATTTGGAAAAGTGTGATATAACGCATTTTCGAGAGTCAAACCAGGCTAGGAACTTTGCAGTGACTGGCCAGGGACTGTCGAGTGCTGTGGAACAGAGGGACATGGGAGTTACAAGTGTGCAAGTTAACAGAAAACAACTGTGCAGGTAGACAGTGTGGTGGAGAAGGTGCTTAGCATGGATTTCAACAGTCAGAGCACCGAGTTTAGAAGTAGGGACATTATGTTGCAGTTATACAAGTTGCTGGTGAGGCTGCATTTCGAGTATTGTGTCCAGTTTTGGTCACCCTGTTATAGGAATGATATTGTCAAGCTTAACAAGGTTCAAAAGAGATTTATGAGGATGTCGTCTGGACTAGAAGGTCTGCGTTATAGGGGGAGGTGGACCACACTTGATCTTTGTTCCCTGTAGTGCAGGGGAATGAGGAGTGACCTCATAGAAGTGTATAAAATCATATGGGGTATGGATAAGGTGGACATTATAGTCTTTTCCACAGAAGTCCAAAACTAGAGGGCATAAATACAAAGTAAGAACATAGATCAGTACAAAACAGTACAGGCCCTTCAGCCCACAACCTTTTAGCCTATTCTAAGATCAATCCAACCCTTCCCTCCCACATGCAGTAGCCCTCCATTTTTCATTCCATCATGTGCCTATCTTAAATGTCCCAAATGTATCTGCCTCTCCCAGCACACCCAGCAGTACATTCCATGCATTTATCACTCTCTGTGTTAAATGAAACTAACTCTGGCATCCCCACATGAAGTGAGGTGACACTTCACCTGTGTGTCTGTTGGGTTATATCCTGTGTCTGGTGCTCCCGGTGTGGCCTCCTGTATATCGGTGAGACCCGATGTAGATTGGGAGACTGTTTCGCCGAGCACCTATGCTCCATCCAGCAGAAGAAGCGACATCTCCCAGTGGCCACCCATTCTAATTCCACTTCCCATTCCCATTCTGATATGTCAATCCATGGCCTCCTCCACTGACGCAATGAGGCCACACTCAGGTTTGAAGAACACCATCTGGGTAGCCTTCAACCTGATGGCATAAAAATTAATTTCTCTAACTTCCACCCCCACTTCACATTCCTCATCCCCTTTTCTCCCTCTTACCTTATCTCCTTGCCTGCCCATTGCCTCCCTCTGGTGCTCCTCTCCCCTTTTCTTTCTCCCATGGCCTTCTGTTTTCTCCCCTCAGACTCCCCCTTCTCCAGCCCTGTGTCTCTTTCATCAATCAACTTCCCAACTCTTTAATTCACCCCTCCCCCTCCCGGTTTCACTTATCACCTCGTGTTTCTCTCTCCCCTCTCCCACCTTTTAAATCTACTCCTCATCTTTTACCCCAAAGGCTTGACTCAGGGCCATGCACCCCTACAACGTATCCACCCCTCAACTGTAAAGGGATCAAGACCCCAAAAATTCACAAAGCCAAACCTGCAGAAATCTAAAATAAAGACAGAAAATGCTGGACAATCTCAGCAGTCAAGTGGTTTCTTTGAAGACAGAAATAGGGCCTCACCCCAAAACGTCGACTGAACTTTTTTCCATAGATGCTGCCTGGCCTGCTGAGTTCCTCCAGCATTTTGTGTGTGTTGCTTGGATTTCCAGCATCTGCAGATTGTCTCTAGTTTGTTCCTTCTTTACATGTTCATTTCAAATAAGAATCCTCCAAAGTAATTTTTGTTTCAGAAATCTATCCATTGCAAATGTTGAAAACAGCAATTGCCTTTAGGCCAGAATTTTTTTTTTCACTTTTTTATAATGCTCTTAAATTTAATTAAAAAAATAAAGCTCAAGATATTGATGGGGATAAAGGCTGTAAAAGCCCCTGGGCCTGAGAAGCTGCATTCCAAAGCTCCACGGGGGGGGGCAAGGAACATGAGATAGTGGTCATCTTCCACACTATGGGTTTGAAGTTGATTAAAGAGGCAAACAATGAACCCATAGACTCTTCCAGCAAGGGGCGGAGGTGCTGAACGGAGCGGTCTGTCGTTTGTGGTGTGGCGTTTACCCTGAGCCAAGACTTCAAGGTTCTCTGAACCCTCCCAAATGTTCCTTCTCCTCTCTGAGCACTGATGGGGCAGAGATTTCCAGGGCTCAGCAGGAATGTTACATTTCTTCAAGGAGTCTTTGAACACATCCTTGAAACATTTGCCCGTTCGTTCTTGTGGTAGAATTCAGAATGCAGTGTTTGGGGGAGCTTGGTGTAGAGGAAACCCCTGTATTAAAAAATGAGACTTCAGACTAGATTCTATTGAAGATTTGGTGAACCTCAGATAACTGAACACAAGCATCCAAGGAAAGGTTCCATCACTGGCAACTATTCCTTTTAATAGTCTGTCTTAACCACTAACAATCTCGATGCAGTATAATTAAAGTGAATGGATAAATGTAATGTCTCATCCTACAGTAGGAATCCCATGATGTTCACTGTTCTCTGGGTAATAGGTAATGTGACCATTTCTACTTCATTGTCTGTTGCACACAAATGTTTCCAGATGTTTTCTTGTTTTACATGCCCTTACCACTCTTGCCTCACTGGAGGGTTTTGACAAGTTGTTTTATTTTTAGGCAAGGATCCAGTAGAAGCATGGTATGAAGAAATTAAGGATTATGACTACAACAATCCTGGCTTTTCCAGTGAAACCGGTGAGTGTGTTCACTCTTATCAGCACAATCTTCACTTCTTCATAGACAGTTAAATATCTCGGAAGTGCCCGGCTCTGTTGACCAGCTGCACCTCAGTATCCACACTAAATGCCCCTGGCATCACACCACACCAACTCTCTCTTTGTCAACACCCCCTTGCTTTGCACTGACCCTCCATTCTGTTTCACCTGTGGAGATGAGCAAAGGGGTCAGCATGGATGTGATGGGCCAAAAGGCCTGGGTCTGGGCCATGCACCCCTGTGATGTATCCACCATTCAACTGTAAAGGGATCAAGGCCCCAAATATTCACTGAGTCAGACCTGAAGAAATCTAAAATAAAGACAGAAAATGCTGGACAATCTCAGCAGTCAAGTGGTTTCTTGAAGATAGAAATTGAGTTAACCTTTCAGGGAGAAGATTCTTGGTCGCAGTCATCTGCTGAGTGTTAATTCTCTCTCCTTTTTCCACAGATGCTACATGACTGCAGAAATTCACCAGTAATTTCTGTTTTTAATGAAGCTCCAATGTCATTTTGAGGCTATGATACTCATTGTGCCCTCCGATCCCAGCTTGTGTGTTTATTGCATGGATATCTCTGTTGATGAGATAAATTCAGATGGGCTGAACACTTTGCAGCCCATCCATTAATAGGACCTGACCCTCCTCCTCCTCAACACCACTGATATCAGTGTCCTCCCGCACTGGCCTAATAAAGCTTCGCTCAAAACAGAGAAGGCGCAACATCTTCCGGAGAGCCTACCATCAAGTTTAACATAATAATTTCTACAAATTATCTTCTGGTTGCAAAGAAATGCAGGATTAACTTTGCCCCACAGCTCGTACTTGCATTAGAATAGAGAACAGAGAATCGTTCAGGCCCTTCAGCCCACAATGTTGTGCCAGCTGATATAAACCTACTCCGTGATTAATCTAATTCTTCCTCCTGTATTGTCCTAATCCTTTTTTCTTACATCCATGTACCTATCTACAAGAGCTTCAAATGTCCCTACTGTGTCAGCCTCTACCAGCAGTGTGCTCCAAGCCCTACCAGTCTCTGTGTAAAAGAGACCTATCTGTGAGGGCTCCTCTAAACTTTCCTCCACTCACTTTAAACTGTTGTCCTCTGGTATTGGCCACTGCTGCCACAGTAAAGTGCCTCTGGTTGTCCACTCTATCTATAAATCTCCTAATCTTAAACACCTCTATCAAGCCACCTCTCATCATCCGTCACTCCAAAGGAGAAAAAAGCCCTAGTTCACTCAACCTTTCCTCAAAAGACATGTTCTGTATCTGGGCAGTGTCCTTGTAAGTCTCGTCTGTACCCTTTCTAGTGCTTCCTCATCCTTTCTGCAATGAGGCAACCAGAAATGAACACAGTACTCCAAGCAACACACAATTGCTGAAGGTTCTCGGCCTGAAACGTCGACTGTTTACTTTTTTCCATAGATGCTGCCTGGCCTGCTGAGTTCCTCCAGTATTATGTGTGTGTTGCTTGGATTTCCAGCTTCGGCAGATTCTCTCTTGTTAGTGCAAAAAGTAGTGAGGTTTTGTTCATGGTTCAATGTCCACTCAGAAATCTAAAGGCAGAGGAGAAGAAACTATTCCTGAATTTGATCTGTATGAACAGTACGCAAGACAAACTTTTCACTCTATCAGGGTACATGTGACAATAATGATCTAATTCCATTTCCTGTGGTGTGAAGAGGACGTGTCGGGACTGTGGGTGTCAGTGGGTGGAGGAGGTGGTATTAGTAGCTGAGAGTGGCTTGGGTGAGAGTGGAGTTCAGACTGGGAGTTGTGTAATGGGACTGAATGCAGTGTTGATGAGATGGAGCGGTTATAGAATAATACAGCATGCAGAACAGGCCCTTTGGCCCAACCCATCCATGGTGCCAATGGGCTAGTCTCATTTGCCAGTGTTTGGCCCCCATCCCTCTAAACCCCGGCTGGTGGCGCAGTGACATCAGCGCTGCACTCCGGACCGGAGGTTCCCGGGTTCGAATCCAGTTGGGCCGCTCCCGAGTACGCTTTCCATCCACGCCGGGTTGAGTGTTGAGTTTGCAACTCGACCTCGTAAAATAAAGAAAATACTGCGAAATGTCTGTGTGAGGAGTGGCGCGCCACACAGTCTTTCGTTCCGCGCCTTGTAAGGCGTGAAAATGCCCGACGCTGGCCTCTCAGGCCCGAGTCGACATCATCATCACCATCATCATCCTCTGAACCCTGTCTATCCATGTACTTACCTAAATGTGTTTTAAATGTAGTTATTGCATCTGCCTCAAGCACTTCCTGTCAGCTCGTTCCACTGATCTGCAGCTCTCTGGATGACAAAGCTGCCCCTCAGATCCCTTTGAAATATCTCACCTCTCACCTTAAAGCTGTGGACTTCCTCGCTGGGGTGAGCGTAGTGCTGGTGAAAGGTGAAGTGATGGAAGGGTTTGAGTTGGGCGAGAGCAGAGATGAGGGGAGTTGGTGGAAGAAAGAGAAGGTGAGGACTGGGTGGGACAGGGGTAGCTGCAGTGAGAGAGGAAGCGGGTGCTGAGGAAAGTGTGTGAGGTGTTTAGAGTGTTTTGGGAGGAGTCTGAAGAGGGTAGGGGTAGGGCGTGTAAAGTAGTTGGGGGAAATATGGTTGGGGGTGTGGATGGCAGACTGAGGCCCAGTTGCTGGTGAGTCAGTGCTGTGTGTCCCCAGTAGTGTGAGCTGTGTTTCTCCCTGTCCTTCACCCATGGGCACAGAGGTTCCCACTGGACAATGGACCTTCAGTGGGACACTTCTGAATGCACGCGCCAAAGTACACCACGTTCATCGGCTTGTTTGTTTTCTCTCTCTTTCTCTCTGTCAGGGCACTTTACACAGCTGCTCTGGAAGGACACCACAGAAATGGCAATTGCTTACTCGGTGAGTGGGCAGACAGCGATAGCGGTGGCACATTACTCCCCGGCCGGAAACATCACCAACGAGGGGTATTTTGAGAAAAACGTTCTGCCCCTCGCAGCCCCTCCTGAGGCAACAGCAGAGCCTGCAGCTGAGAACGTGACAGCAGGTAGAAACCAAAATGAGAACTACAGGGTCACTGATGAGAGATCGTTCTACCTGGATCAACCCCATCACGTTAACTTAAACAACTAACTTCAAATGGTCCAGTTAGTGGGAACCTATCAAAGAGCTGGGGCCACTGAAACAGGGTGGTTCCCTTGGGAAACAAAATCAATTGGTGGCTTTGATCCTCTTTATAAAAGAGGGCGGAAGCACATGGGGCAATTAGAACAAGAGGTTCCTATTTTCCAAACTACGAGGTGTGATTGATAAGTCTGTGGCCTAAGGTAGAATCAATTTTAGAAAACTTAGCACATTTATTTTTCAGCATAGTCCCCTCCTACATTTACACACTTAGTCCAGCGGTCGTGGAGCATACGGATCTTGGACCTCCAGAAAGTGTCCACAGATGGGTGTTTGATAAGTTTGTGGCCTAAGGTAGAAGGAGATGAGTTATACAGCTCTCGTTACATGCACGTGCAGTTCAACTCTTTGAGTGATTATGCAGAAAGTTTGAAGTTAATAACTCATCTTTCTAACTTAGGCCACAAACTTATCAATCAGCCCTGATGAGTTATTAACTCATTTCTGACACAACATCTCCTTCTGTGTGGAGTCTTTTACTGAAAAGAGCCCGTTCCATTCAGTTATTTTTCCTCCAGTGGTCCATGGTCATGCGCAGAAGCTGGAGTAAGAAGGTGGGGGGGAGGAGAGGAGCAAGTGATAGGTGAGATCAGGTGAGGGGAATGGGGGGGTGGGTTAGGGTCAGTAGTGGTTCTTAGGTTACAAGTTAAAAACTTGTACAAGTTTGTTTACTCAGCTGTAGCTGGTGTTTGTGTGGCCTAGTGGATAAGGCATCGGTCTAGTGATCTGAAGGTCACTGGTTCAAGCCTCAGCTGAGGCAGCGTGTTGTGTCCTTGAGCAAGGCACTTAACCACACATTGCTCTGTGACGACACCGGTGCCAAGCTGCATGGGTCCTAGTGCCCTTCCCTTGGACAACATCGGTGGCGTGGAGAGGGGAAGGCCTGCAGCTTGGGCAACTGCCGGTCTCCCATACAACCCTGCCCAGGCATGCGCCCTGGAAACCTTCCAAGGCACAAATCCATGGTCTCACGAGACTAACAATGCCTATTTCTTAGCTGGAGTTCAAATCACCATCCCAGTTCCCTCTCTCACCTTATCTCCTTACCTGCCCATTACCTCCCTCTGGTGCTCTGCCCCTCCCTTCTCTTTCTTCCTTCCATTGCTGTCCTCTCCTATCAGATTCCCCCTTCTCCTGCCCTGTATCTCTATCACCACTCAACTTCCCTGCTCTACTTCACCCCCTCCCCTCCCGGTTTCACCGATCACCTTGTGTTTCTTCCTCACCTCCCCTCTGTCTCCTCATTTTTTTCTCCCGATGAAAGGTCTCGGCCCAGCATGTCAACGATTCTTTTTCATAGATGCTGCTTGGCCTGCTGGCTTCCTCCAGCATTTATGTGTGTTGCTTGCAGCTGGAGTTAACCCACCATTTTCTAAAGACACAAATCAATGCATATATATTCTAGCGAAGTTTCATTTTTCAAGTGCCTGGGTGCCAGGAATTCACTCCTCGTTTCCCTGGAGCTGGTTGTCCTAATCTTGAAGGCTTTGAGGTTGATCACTGAGGGGGCTGGTGGATAACCGTGAAGTGTTTAGTTTTGTAGCAGCAGTACATTGCAATCCATAAAAATTACTATAAGTTACAAAAATTAGTAAATAGTGCAAAAGATGAATTATGAGGTAGTGTTTCTGGGTTCATGGACCATTCTATTATGAAGATAGAAAAAGTCAACACTATTTCCACTTATAAGGGATGAGGACCCATCACTGAGAAATTAATTGGTCTTCACCTTAACTTGAGAAGAGCAAATAACTTAACTGTGGGATATAGGGACAAACTGGAGAATACTTGTTTGAGTTAATCATTAATAGAGTTAAAAGAGAGGTGGTGAAAATAATTCCTTTACTTAAACCAGGTTCGAATGGGAAATTCATAAACAATTGTAAAATCCTCCAATTCATTTAAATGGAATTGGGTAGTTGTTGTAAGACAGGGTGGGAGATTTAAACTCAGTGTTATATTTGAGGCAAAGTAGCCACCCCATTGCAGTGGGTGAGTGGTTAGTTTATTTAATGCAGTCTTCGTCTGGTTGACCCTGTGCGTGTCTTCATCTTCTCCAGTGCCAGACGCGGAACCCGAGCCAGAAGCACTTGCCGCAGAACCTGAGGAAGTTCCTCCGGCCGAGACACAACCTGAAGGTAAAGCCTCGGCTGGGCCGGTCGACGGGGACTGTCAGTGGTGGGGGCCACAGGGGTCAGCACTGGTGCCCCCACTATTCACAATCTGTGTCCCTGACATCAATCAGGGCTGCTGATAATACAAAGAGGTGGGAAAGTAAGTTGTCAGGGATGCACAAAGAGGTAAAATATAGTTTGGGACATAAAGACAGAGTATAGTGTGGGGTGATGTAAGAATGGTAGGAGGATATTGTTCACATGGGGAAGGATGACAGCACATACGGTTTGTGAGCCCTGGACCGAAGGACAGTCTTCACTCATCCTGGTTGGGAATTGTTGGCATTCTCTACCCAGCACTGAATTATTGAATGTATTGAGGACTGAGGAAAAGCCTTGGTCCACACCACAGTTGAGTTTATAGAGTTAAGTCTAAAGTCAGATCAGCACTGACCTCATTCATATCTCGTGGGGATTTATAGCGCATTCCTGTACCCTACCTTATACTGGACTATTCAGGGCCATCAGGAGGGAGTGGATTCAGTCCTGAATTCATCAAATCACTTCCTCCTGCTCCATGTCACAAGCCAGGACCATGCCCTTCCCTGGATGAACAGAACTCAGTAATATATTAACCTGCAGTGACATGCCTTCAACTGCAAACACACATCACCACGTATACACACACACACACATCACCACGCACACATCACCCCACACGCGCACACACACACATACACTCTCACACACTCACACTCACACTCTCACTCTCACTCTCACTCTCAGCCATGGTCCATGACAACAGTACAACGTTCCGTCCAACACAAGCTAAACATGCGTCATTTCGGCCACACACTAATATGGTCTCATTTTTTTCCCACAACACTACACCAACACCTACCACCAGCCTGCCTACACACAGTCAAACCTGAACCATCACCCTCTGACCAGTATGACTCCTCTCCCTCACGCAAATGGTGCACGGTTATCAATGGACGTTCTGTTCCTGCAGAGCCCGTGCCGGAGCCCCAAGCCAAACCAGAGGCGGAGGATGCAGAAGAAAAAGATGAAGAGCCTGAAGCAGTCCTCAAGACCCCGAAGACAACACCTGTTGGTACGGCAATCTGCTGACGATCGGACAGGGGACGTACGCTGAGGGGGAGCGGGGCATTCCCTGGATGTTGTATGTTGTTGTCCCCACCCAAACCAGAGCTCGGAGGATTCACCGTACAATCTGCTGAGACTTCCCACTAACACCTCCATACAAACCTCATCCCCCCTCTTACCTCTCACCTTTCCTCCTAATAAAGCCTCCCACAGATTTAGCTCCTTAGCACTTGCCCGGGTGAGGAGCAGCACCTCATCTTCCACCTGGATCTACAACCTGAGGGCATGAACGTCAATTTCTTCAATTTCTAGTTATCTACACCCCTCTGTCTCTTTCTCTATCCTCCTGGTCTACATCATTCCCCTCCCCCATCATCCTGTTTCTTTCACCTGTACCCCTCCTGCACCCTTTCCGTTTGCCCATCAGCTGGACTCTCCTCTCAGTAGGTCCCCTCCACCCACTGTTCCCATCTCCCTTGTTTCAGATCCTTACTTTCCTTTCAGATTCCACCACCTCTGGCCTGCGTTGCCTCCACCTTTCACCTACGGGCCTCTGTCACCATTCCCTTCACCCCTTTCCCATCTACCTGTCACCGGCCTCACCTGGATCCACCTATCACCCACCAGCTCTTTATACTTGCAGTCTCGCCTCTGGCTTCCACTCCAGCTGAGGCCGATAGGTTAATAAGAAACATCGGGGGTCACACGTTAGTGTAAGATCATCCAGTCAGAGGTGTCACAGAGAAGCTGCAACCAGGCCTTTCAGTTCACCTGGGCCAGTGACCATCGACCAGCCTCTGTCACTAATCCTTCTCTGATCCATGCTCCCAGATCCCACTCCGCACTGGTGGTGGCTTGCAGCATCCAATTAACGTACTAACGCAGGGGAAACCCACTCAGTCAGAGGGAGAACATGCAGACTCCACAAAGGCAGCACTGGGAGTCAGGGTTGAACCCAGAGTGCTGAAGCTGTGAGGCGGGGGCTCCACCACTGGGCCACGCCAGTGGAATTGCAGGCGGTTACCTTTGTAATTTTGGGAGCCCAGTGAACACCTGAATGTGCTGGTACTCAGAACCTCCAGATAAATCAGATTTATTCTGACAGGACCACTGCTCAGTCTACGCAGGGAAACCTGCCAGCTATACCAGCACCGAGATAACGCAGGCTGGGGTACAATCTCTTCATGTGGAACAAGAAGAGTAGGTCAGAGAGGAAAGGGTAACTTTCTGCCAAAGGGTTTCAACCCGAAACGTCGACTGTACTCTTTTCCATAGATGCAGCCTGGCCTGCTGAGTTCCTCCAGCATCTTGTGTGTGTGTGTGTGTGTGTGTGTTGCTCGGGTAACTTTAAGGTCATTCGTGATATTTTTCAATTTAATCAAGTTAATTTAAATGCATTTCTAATTATATTTCATTATTTTGTTTTTTTTAACTCAGATATTAGATTACAGCATGTAACTTTTTAATATAGAATGCTTCTGAATAATTCTCATAGACAATCACAAGTATTTAATCACTTTAGCCTGGAGGTAAGTTTCACCAGCAGTCACAATCCCTTTGTGGGAAGGACATGTTATATGGGATTTTGCTGATCTATAGTCACAGAAACGGTAGAGACTGGCATGGAAGTAGGCTTGTTTGGACTAGAATAAAATTTCAGGTCGAAGACCTGACCTTCACTTTCAGGGGCTGCCTGGCCTGCTGAGTATTTCCAGCATTTTCTGTTTTTATTTCAGATTTCCACCTTTTACTGTTATATTTATTTCAAAGGGAGATAAACGGGCCAGTTTAAAGTTAAGGAGAGGGTGGGAGTTGTGCAATGGGCTACGAAGCCTTGTTACTATGAGGCCAGGTTGCCTTGGGGATAGGCAGTAGATAAAATCTGGTTACTAGGTAAACAAGGGAAGTTGGAGAGAGATACTGAAAGAGAGAAACAGACAGACAGAAAATAAAGCACATGAGTAAAAGGAAGGGCCTATTCCACACTGTAGCTCAATAAATAAATAAACCCAATGATTTGGCCTCTACAGCATCTGTGGCAACGATCTCCACAGATTGACCACCATCTGGCTAAATAAACTATCTTCTTCATCCTGTATGCCTTCTTCACTAGCTGACGAGGGAGGATGCCAGCGCCTGTGGGACTGAATGCCTGCACCCCGAGGCTGGTTCTCATTTACTCACTCGCGCACCTATCTAACAGCTCTCTACCCGCCAGCCCGTTCCCCTGATAAAGCTCTCTCTGCTTGTCCGTGTGTTTCACAGCCACACCCCTGTCCGAGGACGCGCCAGAGGAACAGGAATTGGAAGCTCTGGCAGCTCTGGCAGCTGCGGCAGGTAAGCCTATCGCAAGTGAAGAGCAACCTCCCTCTCCACACCATCTCCGTACACCTCACGGTGATAACAAACTGGCTTCCCTGTAGTGGATCGTTAGGACTAATTAGACAGGTGCCGTTCTTAGCCCTGTCCTTGTCTGGATGCACTGGCTGTCCAGGTAGATCATGATCCCACTCTGGAAACTGAATGTCTTGTGCTTACATTTTGTCTGTTCAGGACTACCTGTGTCAATCCTTTTCCAGCTTCTCAGGATATTCAGATTCCTTATTTACCAGGCGCCCAAGCTATTCAGATTGCCAGCACTGTCAATGCTTGTCTCTAACTTCCCAACAACACTGATTGTGTAAGGTGCAGTCAAAGCTTTGGGTCTTTCCACGCATGGCAGATCTCCTAGAATAGACCAAGACCTTGTCCTTCAACTCAGAGGGAAAAAATAATTCCTTGGTACCCTGGGTTTTAACTGAAGGAATATTAATGTATCAGAATACCTTATATGAATCAGAAACATCTTTTATTGGGTAGTCTCCAACCCAATAGCAT
This sequence comes from Hemitrygon akajei, assembly GCF_048418815.1. NCBI lineage: Eukaryota > Metazoa > Chordata > Chondrichthyes > Myliobatiformes > Dasyatidae > Hemitrygon > Hemitrygon akajei. Next base: position 139,380,657 of record NC_133130.1, read on the forward strand.
GAATATTGATTTCTCCTTCTGGTAAAAAAAATTCCCTCCCTCCCCCCCTTCTGTTCTCCACTCTGGCCTCTTATCTCTTCTCACCTGCCTATCACCTCCACCCATGTCTCCTCCTCTTTCCCTTTCTCCCATGGTCCACTCTCCTGTCCTATCAGATTCCTTCTTCTCCAGCCCTTGACCTTTCCCACCCATCTGACTTCACCTATCACCTTCTAGCTGTCTTTCTTCCTCACACCCACCCTTCCACCACCCTTTTATTCTGGCATCTTCCCCCTTCCTTTTCAATCCTGAAGAAGGGTCTTGGCCCGAAACGTCGACTGTTTATTCATTTCCATAGAAGCTGCCTGACCTACTGAGATCCTCCAGCTTTTTGTGTGTGTTGCTTTGGATTTCCAGCATCTGCAGACGCTCTCATGTCTATGATTGGATACTTTTGTTTGTCTTTCTCATTGACACATACCAACCAGATCTTTTAGGTTTTGGAAGCCTTGTCCTTATCTTTGAAACTACTCTTTGCACTATGACTTACTTCAGTAAAAGAAATGTGATTGAGATGACATTATGGAATGTACTCTAGTAGTGAAACAGTATAACATTACAGTCAGAGAGTTACAGAAACAGCCCTTCAGCCCAACTCATCCATGCCAATCAAGTTGCCTACCTGATCTAGCACCATTTTCCTTGTTTGGCCAGATCCCTCTAAGACTTTCCTATCCACATACCTGTCCAAATGTCTTTTAAACATTTTAATTGTTTCATCCTCTGCAGCTTCCTTTGGCAGTTCATTCCATACACCCACTGAACTCCCTGAAAAACTTGCACCTTGGACCCCTTTAAATCTCTCCCCTCTGACCTTAAACCTATGGCCTCTATTTTTAGACTCTTCAGTGCTAGGGAACAGGCTGTGACTACTCACCCTCATGGCTTTATATACATCTATAAGGTCACCTTTCAAACACCGGTAGTCCAGGGAAAAAAAGGCTCCAGATTATCCAGCTTCTCCTTACAACTCAAGCTCTCCTGCACAAGCAACATCCCGGTGAATCTTTTCAGCTTAATGATATCCTCCTTTAATTAGGTGACCAGATCTGTACATAATACTCCCAAGTGCAGTCTCGCCATTGTCTTGTACAGCTGTAGCATGATGTCCCATTTCCTGTACTCAGAGCTCTAATCAATGAAGGTCACTGCCAAATATCTTCTTCACCACCCTGTCTACTTGTGTCACTCTGTTCTACCACACTCTTTACTCACTTACTGGTTTAGGTCCTGCCCTAGCTTAACTTACAAAAATGCAACACTTCACATTTGTCTGAATAAAATTCCCTTTGCCATTCCTTGGCCCACTTTCCCAATGATCTAGAGCTGGTCACTTGATTGCCTCCAACTCAGAACCAACTTCTGAAGGGACTCAGTGGGTCAGGCAGCATCTGTGGAGAGCCAGGTTGATGTTTTGGACTGCATACTCCACCAGTCTTAACCTCAACAACACCACCTCGTACTTATAGTAAAATGTCAGAGTGGTGTTACCACACAGCTTCTGGCAACAATTTGCATGAGGCAATATTAGCATGAGAGAGGGAAGCAAAGATGTCAATAGAAGCATATAGGGAAGCCTCAAAATGTATCTAATTCCTTACATGAATGTAGGACATGAGACATAAACAGATATTGGAGACTATGCTGTGCATATATAGCCATGTAAATTGAACTGGAGCTGTGTCAGTTTGGATGAAGTCCCACCTGAAGAAGCTGAGAGTCTTCTGCTCTCGAGTCTGTATTACATTCACGTCTGTGTTCTGTCTCCAGATAATGAAATGAGCACGTTTGAGTCAGAAGCTTTGGAGGCTCACAATCATTACAGAGTGATGCACGACGCGCCTGCGCTTCAATACAGTTTTGAACTACGGCAAGAATGCAAGAGGTGGGCAGAATACCTGGCGTCCATGGGTGTGGCAGAGGACAGCAAGACCAAGAATGGCGAGAACATCTGGACCACACCCAGCACCACGGCAGAAATTTCAGGTGTATATTTCCATCTCTTGTCTTTACTTATCCTCTCCTTACCTTCACCAAACCTTTACCATCCCGTTGAACTCCTGTCGTCAAAGAACCAGCGATTGAAAGAAATTCCTCTGAATATGTCTGATATTCTGCAACCACGGTCCCTTCATCAATGTACTTTGTTTCCTCGGTCTAGTGGTCTCCTCTGAAGAGCTCCATACTTCTTATTCCTGTGCAATACTCCCTTTCCAACCAAAGACAAATTCTGTCCCTTAGAACTTTTCCAGTAACTACCTACCATTGACATTAGACGGAATGACCTGTAACTACCTCTCTTATCCCCACTGCACTTCTGGAATAAAGAAGCCGAATTTGCCATCCCTCAGTCATCTGGCACCTCACTTGTGACCAGCAGACAGTGTAAATATCTCCAATAGGACCCCAGCAATCCTGAAATTGCAATTGGGTTGTTATTGTCACCAGTACTAAGGGACAGGGAAAATCTTGTCTTGTGTACTATTCAGACAGATCGATGCATTCCCACAGGTCATTGAGGTAGTACAAAAAAAAAATACAGAATGCAGAATCAAGTATTTCAGCAATCGAGAGAGTGATACATCTAATTAGGCTCTGGGAGTTATCCATTTTAATTACACTAAGACTTCTTGTATCAATGGTAACATGTTCCAGGATTTCACCTAAAATATCATTCTCCTCAGTAAAGGTAGAAACCGTGTCCTCTAGCTCCAAGAACAGATCCCAAATGCCCCCACTCTTTCCATAGCTACCCCCTTGACCTTAATGTACTTGTCAAATGTACATTACTTCCTGGAATGCAGCCTCCTCAGATGCTTCTGAGAAAAAAGTCATTTTGATTCATTTTGTAGGTTTGGAGTCAGCTGACTGAATTAAAGGGCAATGTATTAGTCAGATTCTGTTATCTAGTTCTCGTTATTTGATGGTCATTATCTTAGAGTCATAGAACACTACAGCACAGAAACAGGCCCTTCAGCCCATCTAGTCTGTACCAAACTATTCATCTGCCTGGTCCCATCAACCTGCACCCAAACCATATCCCTCCATACCCCTCCCATCCATGTACTAAACCAAATTTTTCATCAATGTTGAAATCAATCCCAATCTACCATTTCGGCTGGCAGCTTATTCCACACTCTCACCCCCTTCTGAGTGAAAAAGGCTCCCCTTAAACATATCATCTTTCACCCATAACCCATACCTCCAGTTCTAGTCTCACCCAACATTGGTGGAAAAAGCCAACTTGCATTTACCCTATCTGTACCCCTCATAAATTTGCATACCTCTATCAAATCTCCCCTCATTCTCTTATGCTGTAAGGAATAAAGTCCTAACCTATTCAACTTTTCCCTCTAACTCAGGTTCTCAAGTCTAGGCAACATCCTTCTAAATTTTCGCTGCACTCTTTCAATCTTATTGATATAGTTCCCATTGGTGGGTGACCAGAACTGCACACAATCCTCCAAAATCAGCCCACCAATGTCTTATACAACTTTAACATAACATCCCAACTATTGGGTGGTTTATAGTGCCATCTCATTAACGGGTCATCCCTTCCCTATGCCTCAATCCCACCCATATAGCCTCAGTAGATGGGCTCCTGTCTGAGCAACTCCATTACCTTTTCCCTGACTGGTAATACCACCTCCCCTCTTTAATCCATCCTACTTTATCATGTCTAAATCAACAGAACCCTGGTATATTGAGCTGCAAGTCCTGCCTTCCTGCAACCAAGTCTCACTAATGTCTATAGTGTCATAATTCCACATGCTGATCCATGTCCGAAGCTCATCTACTTGCATTGAAATATACACACAGGAACTTCTTGCACTGATATATATACACACCTCAGTACATTCATCCCACCATGCACAACCTTTCGATAACTAACTTTGTATGTAGGCTTATCACCACTCCAATATCTGCTCTGGCACTTTGGTTTCTATCCCCCGCAACTCTAAATTAAACGTCCCACTCCCCCCCCCACCCCCATGCAGCACCAGAAGACCTTCCCACAAGGATACTAGTCACCCTACAATTCCAGCATAAACCTTTCCACCACTACAGGTCCCATGTTCCCTGGAAGAGAGCTTGATGATCCAAAAATCTGAAGCCCTCCCTCCTTGCATTATCTCCTTACCTATCTGTTAAACTCTATTATCTTCTTATTTCTGCCCTCACTAGCACATGGTACAGGTAGCAATCCCGAGGTCACAGCTTTAAATTAGCACCTATCTCCCTGAACTCACTTTTCAGGACCTTGTCACCCTTCCAACCCATGTCATAGGTACCGACATGGACCACGAGCTCTGGCTGCTCACCTGTCAACTTAAGAATGCTGTGGAGTTGACTGGAGATGTCTATAATTGAGGGGAACAAATACAAGGGTACTCTGCATAGGCTGTCTATCCCCATTCCTCTCCTGACACTACCTCTGCCCTTCACCTTGGGTGTAACTCCCTCTCTGTACGTTCTGTTGATCAACACCTCAGCATTTTGAATCATCCAGAGTTCATCCAGTTCCAGCTCCAATTCCTTAACATGATCCGTAAGGGTCTACAGCTGGATGCACTTCTTGCAAGAGTTGTTGTCGGGAATTTTGAAGTTTCCCTGTCTTTCCACACCCTACAAAAGAAGCATTCCACTTTCCTGTCTAGCATCCCCACCAACCTAACTGTGCAATTAGGAAAACAAAAATTAAATGAATAAGTCTACCTCCATCCTCTGCCCCTGCCTCTCCTTGTCAAAGCCTTTAGGAGCCAAAGCCTGAGCTCTCTACTCTAGCACTGACCCACTCACACAATGCCCACTCCACTTAAACCTAACTTCTTTTTATTGGATCTTGCCAAGGGCCTAGTTACACACACTCCAATGTCTCCTCATGACGTGTGGCATGCTGATTGTTGACAGTCAAGAATGTTTGTCTTTTGTCTCTTATCAGGCAAAGAACCTGTGACTGCGTGGTACAACGAAATCAATGATTACAACTTTAACAGTCCTGGTTACAGCACACTGACATGTAAGCATTTAAATTTATACCTGATGGTAAGCAATAGAATTCATACTCAGAAGCCCTTCAGCTTGCAAGCTGAGAGCTTATCTTAAACATTGCAATATAATGAACAAATGGCATGAGTGAATACCTCCAGACTGGTGTTACATTGAATTCAGGCAGCAGTTTGTTTTGGTTTGGGGAGAGGGGAGGGATATGCCAGAGGACTTTGTGATATTCATAAAGGCTTTTACAACAGGAACTCCCAAACCAAGAGATATGAAACGTCATGAAGAGAGAGGTTTGTAACAGTTTTGCAACCGCACAAGTTGAAGTTTCTAATGGTGTAAGCATTGTAATAATCTGAGAAATGTAACAGTAAGAAACTGCCCAACTCTTGGAGCAAACCTCACACACAATAGAAGTTCATGGGGAACCCCAGGATAATGGAAGAAAAAGCAGGTACAAGATGGCTCTACAAGTACAAAGGCACCCTGATGAAAGTTCATTGACTTAACGTATGCACTCATTTCTCTCTCTATGGACACTGACTGACCTGTTGAGTGTTTCAAGAATTGCCTGTTTCTTTTTAATTTTGGATTTCTAGTATCTGCAAGTTTTTTTTTTGCTTTTCACCTAAGGACTTCAGTCCAGCAGGCAGGTTAGGAAAGATGGAGTTGTTCTTACAGCAGAGATGGATCAGGGAAAATTGAACATAATTGTTCAAAGTTACACAACTTTTCATAGAGTACGTGAAGTGAAGTCGTGCCTCTGGCTGGACTGCCAGCGACCAGACCACCCATATCTAAGAAAAATATTTTATTCAACAAAGTTATGATCTGCAAAGTATGGGCAGAAATGTGTAAGCAGATTTATTTGTGATTTAAATCAAGTTTAGGCATTGGAATAGACTATTAAACCATTCAAACCTAATCAGACTCTAGTGGAATCATGGCTCATCTGTGACTAACTCCATGTCCCTTTCTTTCCAATTCCACACAATATCCCTGATTATCAACAAATTACTGTAACAGTCTTAAATGTAGTTAAACATCACTTGTCATGTGAGGAGGAGTTACAAATATCACCCTCTCTGCATGTACAAGAACACTCCTGAAAAACTCAGCTGCAACTTTCAGACAAGTCCTCCAGTTGTATTTGCACCTACCAGTGGACTGACTTCACCTGTCAGTTTCCCTCCATATCGTGGAAATTTCAGTTCAATCACCCTTAGTCAACTGAATGCCAGACTGTTTGTGTAATCTTTCTTTGTAATTCAGCTCTTGGGGGCAAAATGTCTCTGCTTCACTCATGTCAAAAGCCTTATCTTCTTCTTAAATGACTAGGATTAGTCTAGCCAAGACTTTGTACAGCAGTAGCATCACTTCTATTCCCTGTACTGTAGTGCTTGAGTACAGTACTTACTCAAGTACTGTAAGTACTTGACACCAGTACTTAACTTAATCTATATCTATAAATGCCATTTTCTCTTAGATCACTGCTGCCATTAACTTTTCAGAGTTTGGAAAATATTCTTGTACATACCAATGTTGAAGACTTCATATTTTCCAACATTAAGATTCATTTAGAATAATTGTGCCCATTTATTCTACCCATTAATATTGATTAATTATTTAGTATTTCCTCTTATACTCCTGAAAATATCACTTATAAGTCACTATTAAACTTGAATGATTTTTTTTTGCCCATCATTTAAGTTATTTGGGAATGCAGTGATCCATGTGGGACACCATTACCTACCTTGGTAATTTCCTAATATCTGCCTCTTGCTGCTTCCCAAGTTCCCTGAATAATTTGCCTTCAATTTCATGGCTTCCACTTCACCCAACAGTCTGGAGGATATCTGGATTTGCATCCTGCTCAGTACAGACATTGGAATTGGTTTATTATTGTCACACGTACCAAGGTACGGTGTAAAACTTGACTTACATACTGTTCATGCAGATCAAATCATTATACAGTGCATCGAGGTAGAACAAAGTAAATAAACACAGAATAAAGTGTAAGAGCTACAGAGAAAGTACAGTGCAGAAAAGCAATAAGATGCAAGATCATAAAGAGATAAATTATGAGGTCAAGAGTTCCTTTTACCATAACTGGTGAACCATACAATATTCTAATAACAGTGGCATAGAAACAGTCCTAGAGTCTGGTGATCTGTGTTTTTTGGATCTAATGTCCGAGGGGAGAAAAGGGCATGTCTGTGGTGGCTGGGGTCTTTGATTAGGCTGGCTGCTTTACTCTCTGCAAGTACAGAAAAAACCTTGAACTTTAACATCAGGGCATTTATAAATTAGAGATTTGTAACTTGTGTAACAATGCCATTTTTTTTGTATTAGATGAAAGCTGTCAACAATAGCATAAGACGCAAAACTAATCATCGGACGGTGATGCAAATTTTTAGTTAATGCATGAAAATAAACTTTATCAGCAGCGTCCTTTATCTGGCGTTTTGAGATACCTGAACTGTGTGCTTACACTCTCGAATGCACAGAACACACCTTGCAAGACAGCTTCCCCATTCACAGCGGGAAGGAAGTGTGAATCTAATGGTATTACAGGTGCTCTCTGTATGCCAACAAACCAGGAGCAGCAGCCTCAGGAACAAGCTGGCTGCCTGCCTGGGTCACTGGACCTTCAGTGGAAGAGGTTGGACGTGAACCTCCCACGTGTCTGCAGAGTGCAGGGTCTGAAATCAGAAACAAAGTTTTCCCTTTCTTTCACTGATGTCATTTCCTCCTTTGATAGCTGTTTGCAAACTTTAAATTGAGTGAAGCTTGGTTTGGCGTACATTTCACCAAAGCACATATGCACACACTGAATCAGAGTAGAAACCCTTTCATAATCTTTGCCTCTCCTTGCAGGTTACCCGGTTGTTCAGTAGAGGGGAAGATGCACCCTGCTTTGATCATTATGCACTATGCCAGATGGTTTACTCTGGTCCATTACAAGTTCACAGAGACGTAGTGAGGAAGTAGCAGAGGGATTATCTATTGTGTCCCTTTGTGCCCACTTCACCATTCAAGGCCCTACCTGACCCTTCACCTCAGTGCCATCTCTTATTTTTGCACTATCCCCATACCTGTCGATTCCCCTAAATGTCCAGAAATCTATGGATCTCTGTCCTGAATGAACTCGGTGACTTCGCCTCAGGTACCCCTGGGGTAGAGAGTTCCAAAACCCCACCAGCCCGAGTGAAGATACTTCTCATCTCAGACATAAGTGTTCCTTCCTGTTGGATCTGGAGATGACATCGTCCAGAAGGTTCTTTGGAAGTCAAGAATGAGGCACACATCTTTTGGTTTGGCCATTTTATTAGATGCTCATAAGAAGGGAATGATCATAAAACACAGCAGCTGGTGACCAATTCAGTCTGTAAGCAACTCACTCTACTGTAAGGAAAGAACAAAGAACTTGCCTTGTGGTCAGTCTATATTACTGAAAGCTGGTTCAAGCTGGGTAGATAAGGGAGTTCTCTGATAACGAACAGCTTTGATTTACGTACACTGCCAAGACATTCCCAGCTTACAAAGTAACTATAAATTACAAAGCCAGCCTCAATGCAAATTACTGAAAATCCACTGAAGGTTTACAGACAAACAAATGACTATACAAACATATAAGCAAGAATAAAGAAAGTCAAATACAAGGAAAAAAACAGTCAACGCTCCCTGACTCTGAGAGATCGCATGTTTTTAAAGCACACGCCAATGCTTGTGTATAAGTATGATTCCAGATGCATGTGCTTTAGTTTAAAATCGTTTCACCCTTGGCAGGTCGGTTTACCCAGATGGTCTGGGTGGAAAGCACACAGATGGGCATTGCTTATGCAGTAGGTCCCAAGGAGATATTTGTGGTGGCCCAGTACAGCCCAGCTGGAAACATCATGGACCAGAACTCCTTCCAAAATAACGTGCGGCCAAAAGACTCACTCTCTGTGGATTCCAGAGATAAAAACGACACGATTTCTCGACAAATGGTCAGCAATGAGGCAGCAGGTAGGAACAGGAATGGGAACAGTCACAACCAGTGTGAGAAGGTCTAATGAGGGGATGGGAAATGTCTTTCTCCAAAGCAAAGATATTATAATTAAAGGTTGGGGAATGGATTTGGTTGATGTGGAGATATAGAGAGGTTTTACCAACTCAGAGAACTGTAATTTTTTCATACCTTATACTAAGAGTGATTGTGAAGGAAGCCATTTAGCCAGTTGGGACCATGCTATCCAAACGGAATTCTTCAGGCCCTTTAACCCCGTTCCTTAATTCTCTGCACCACGGCACAGGGGCTCTGCAGGGTTCCTGTGTGTTCTGATGAGCATTGGAAAGATGATGGGTAAGGGATGAATGTGTTGACTATTGGTTTAGAGGGGTGTGCTGGGATCTGTTGGTAGTGGTGTATGCTGGGACAGCTGGTGGTAAGGGAGTGCATTGGGATGTGCTGCTTCACAGGACATTGCGCTGGGCTGGGCTGGTTGGTAGAGAAGAATACTGGGATGTGTTGTTGGGTAGAGGAGTGTGTCGGTTGGTTGGTTGGTTGGTTGGGGCTCTACTGGGATGTGTTGGTTGGGAGGTAAGCAGACTGGGATGTTTTGCTTGGTAGCCAAGTGTGCTGGGGTGGGCTGGTTAGGAGTAGCATGTGCTTGGATGTGCTTGTGGTCAGGGGAGTGCTCTGGGATAGACTATCTGTAGGACAATGTGTTGGGGTATGCTGGTTAGTAGGGGGATGTGCTGGGATGGTTGGGGAGTGAACTGGGATGAGTTGGTTGGTGGGGTACACCAAATATCACCACTCTTTAAGAAGGGAGGGAGAAAAAAGACAGGAAATTATAGACCAGTTATCCTGACTTAAGTGGTTCTTAGAGATATTAGAGTCTATCATTAAGGATGAGGTTGTGTGGCACTTGGAGGCACATGATAAAATAGTCCAAAGTCAGCATGGTTTCCTTGAGGGAAAATCTTACCTGACAAATCTGTTAGAACTCTTTTGGGAGGTAATAGCCAAGAGAGTCAGTGGTTATTGCTTGCTTGGTTTATCAGAAGAGCTTTGACAAGGTGCTGCACAGGAAGCTGCTAAACAAGAGAAGAGCCCATGGCATTACAGGAAAGATACCAGCATGGACAGAAATTGGCAGACTGGCAGGAGTCAAAGAGGTGGTTCTGCAGGCAATGCTGAGGAAGCGGCGGCAGATGGAATATAGTGTCAGAAAGTGTATTGTCATGCAGTTGGTAGAAGGAATAGAGGCACAGGCTATTTCTAAATGGGCTGTGAATTCAGAACTTGGGGGTCTGAGTGCAGGATTCCACATAAGTTAACTTGCAGGGTGAGTTAGAAGTAAAGAAGGCAAATGCATTGTTTTGAGATTATGACAATACATTAAAAGCAAGGATTTACTGTTGATGCTATAAAAGGCATTGCTCAGACCCCATTTGGAGTGTTATGAACAGTTTTAGGCCTCGTACCTAAGAAAGGATGTATTGGCATTGGAAAGGCTTCAGAGGAAGTTCATCGGAATGAACCCAGTAATGAAAGGGTAAATATATGAAGAGTATTTGCTGGCTATGGACTTGTACTCACTGGAGTTTAGAAGAATGAAGGGGAATCATATTGAAACTTACTGAATATTGAAGGCCTAGATGAAGTGGACATGGAGAGGATGTTTCCAATCATGGGAGAGTCTAGGATCAGAGGGCACAACCTCAGAATGCAAAGAAATCCCTTTAGAAAAGAGATGAGGAGGAATTTCTTTAGCCAGAACGTGCTAATTCTGTGGAATTCATTGTCACACACATCTCTGAGCCAAAGTTATTGGATATATTTTGAGAATATGACAAACACATTGATGAAGGTAGAGCAGTAGATGTAGTGTATATGGATTTCAGCAAGGCATTTGATAAGCTACCCCGTGCAAGGCTTATTGAGAAAGGCATGGGATCCAAGAGGACCTTGCTTTGTAGATCCAGAATTTGCTTGCCCACAGAAGGCAAAGAGTGGTTGTAAGCGGGTCATATTCTGCATGGAAGTCGGTAACCAGTGGTGTGCCTCAGGGATCTGTTCTGGGACCCCACTCTCTTCGTGATTTTTATAAATGACCTGGATGAGGAAGTGGAGGGATGGGTTAGTAAATTTGCTGATGACACAAAGTTTGGGGGTGATGTGGATATTGTAGAGGGCTGTCAGAGGTTACAGTGGAACAGTGATAGAATGCAAAACTGGGCTGAGAAGTGGCAGATGGAGTTCAACACAGATAAGCGTAAGATGGTTCATTTTGGTTGGTCAAATATGATGGCAGAATATAGTATTAATGGTAAGACTCTTGGCAGTGTGCAGGGTCAGAGAGATCTTGGGGTCTGAGTCCATGGGACACTCAAAGCTGCTGCGCAGGTTGGCTGTGTGGTTAAGAAGGCATATGGTGTATTGCCCTTCATCAACTGTGGGATTGAGTTCAAGAGCCAAGAAGTAATGTTGAAACTGTACAGGACCTTGATCAGACCCCCCTTGGAGTACTGTGCTCAATTCTGGTCACCTCACTACAGGAAGGATGAGGAAACTATAGAAAGGGTGCAGAGGAGATTTACAAGGATGTTGCCTTACACTAATAGGTTGAGTGAACTCGGCCTTTTCTCCTTAGAAAGACAGAGGATGAGAGGTGACCTGATAGAGGTATATAAGATGATGAGAGGCATTGATCGTGTGGATAATCAGAGGCTTTTTCCCAGGGCTGAAATGGCTAACACAAGAAAATACAGTTTTAAGGTGCTTGGAAGTAGGTGCAGAGGAGATGGCAGGTGTACGTTGTTATGTGGAGAGTGGTGAGTGCGTGGAATGGGCTGCCAGCAACGGTGGTGGAGGCAGATACAATGGGGTCTTTTAAGAGACTCCTGGATAGATACATGGAGCTTAGAAAAATAGACGGCTATGGGTAACCTGAGGTAATTTCTAAAGCAAGTCCGTGTTCGGCACAGCATTGCAGGCTGAAAGGCCTGTGTTGTGCTGTAGGTTTTCTTTGTTTTCTATGTTTCTATGTTCTATATTTAAACATCCTTGATTCTCAAGGGCATAAATAGGTTACAGGGTGAAGGCAGGAGACAGGAGTTCAGAAGGAAATTTCCACATGTTTGAGATTGCAAGAAACCATTGGTTTATGCATTGTGGGAGCAAGACTGGAAAAAGGGAGGCCAACTGGGACATTCTGTGTGTTTGAGATCGTAAGGAGCAGTTGGCTTGTGCATTTTTGGAGAGAGATTTGAAAAAGTAAGCAAGGCTAGTCAGGACCTTCTGTAAGTTTGAGGTAACGAGGAGCCATGGGCTTATGCATAGTGGCAGTAAAATTTGAAAAGGTGAGCAGGGACAGTTGGGACATACACTGCACTTGAGATTGTGGGATAATAAATGACTTGGCAAGGGTTAATGAAAAGGTTTGCAGTTTAAGCATAGTGGTCATTGTTTGAGTGGACAGAGTTGGAGTGGGAATTGTAAGGCTTTGATTCGAGAGGATTAAGTGAAGCAAAGGCTAAGGTAGATGTCTTGTAAGTTCCTTCCTTCCTTCTTTCTTCACAATTAGAGCTGTGTGGGTGCCAGGCTCAATAATGGAAAGCTCCTCATACAGATGTGGGAAGGTAGGGAGAACTCAAGTATCCCCGACAACTTCACCTGTAAGAAGTACATCCAGTTGCAGCATCTTACAGATTGTATTGGGGAACTAGAGCTGGAGATGGAAGAATTCTGGATAATTTGGGAGGCTGAAGGGTTGATTGACTAGTGATACAGGGAGGTAGTTGCACCTAAAATGCTGGATGCAGGTAACTGGGTGACCATCAGATGGGAGAAAGGGAATAGGCAGCCAGTACAGGGTACCACTATGGCCGTTCCTCTCATTATCAAGAATGCCACTTTGGATACTGTTGAAAGTGATGACCTAGAAGAAAGAAACCACAGTGATCACTGAGGCACGGTCTGGCTTTGTGGTTCAGAGGGGAAGGGAATAGAAGAGACAAGCTGGAGTGATAGGGGATTCATTGGTAAGAGGAACAGACAAGAGGTCCTGTGGACGAGAATGAGATTCCCAGCTGGTATGTTGTCTCCCAGGTGCCAGGGTCAGGGGTATCTTGGATCAAGTCCATAGCATTATTAAATGGATGGGTGAGCAGCCAAAGGTCATGGTCTACATCAGAACCAATGACATAGGTAGTAATGATCACGAGTTCTGGCAAAGTGAGTTCAGGGAGTTAAGACTAAGTTAAAGGACAGGATTTCCAGAGTTGAGATCTCAGGATTGCTCACCATGCCAGAAATAGGAAGATGTAGGAAGATATAGGAAACAAGAAAATAGAGTTTAACACATAGCTAAGGAAATCATGCAGGGTGGCGGGCTTCAGATTTTTGAATCATTGGGCTCTCTTCCAGGGAAGGTGGAACCTGTAGAAACAGGATGGTTTGCACCTGAACTGGAGGAGGAGCAATATCTTTGTGGGACATTTGCTCACACTGCTCCATCGGTGGGGAGGGAGGAGGGTTTAAACTCGAGCTGCACCTGGATGGGAACCAGAATGCCGGAGCTGATAGTGGAGTGGTTATGGGGAAAGATGTTGTTGGGCCAACATACCAAAACAGGGATAAAAAGGTTGAGCATGGGGGAATAAAGTACTGTGTTTTGTCTGTTTCAGTGCAAGGAATATTATAGGTCAGGTGGATGAGCTTAGAGCATGGATCAGTATGTGGAATTTTGACATTGTAGCCATCAGGGAGACTTGATTACAGGAGGGACAAAATGGAAGCTCATTGCTCTGGGGTTCTGTTGTTTTAGATATGATAGAGCGAGAGGGATTGAAAGCAGAGGGTGGCATTTCTAATCTGGGAAGATATCACAGCAGTACACGTACAGGACAAGCTGGAAATCACGTCTACTGAGGCCAATGGGTAGAACTGAGGAATAAGAAAAGGAATGACCACATTAATGGGATTATATTATGGACCACCCAATAGTCAGTGGGATTTACAGGAGCACATTTGTAGGTAGATAGCAGAGCGATGTAAGAAAAAAATAAAGTTGTGATAGTAGATAATTTTAACTTCCCACATATAAAAGAGCTGGATGCGATCGAGTTTATCAAATGTGTTCAGGAAAAATTTCCTTACGTATAGAGGTCCCATCAACAAGAGACAGCAATACTGGCTCTCCTATTAGGGAATTAGACAGGTCTGGTGCAAGAATTGTATGTAGGGGAACACTTTGGATCCATTAGTTTCAGGATAATTGGGCAGTAATATCAGTCTGGTCCTTGGCTTGGTTTGAGATACTGAATGGGAGAAAGGCCAATTTTGATGGCAGCAGAAAAGACCTGGCAAGGGTAGACTGAGTTGGGTTGTTTTCTTGCAAAGGCATGTTTGGTAAGTGGGAGGCTTCCAAAGGTGAAGATTTTAAGTGTACAGAGTTTTCAAGTTCCTATCATAGTAAAAGGCAAGGATAACAGGTTTAGGGAACATAGAACATTACAGTACCTTACAGACCACAATGTCCGACAGGAGGAAGGAAACCAGAATGATAAGGCAGAGGATGGGGCATTTTGTTTTATACAAGTAAATATAGCATAGAGTGAGAATGTGAGGAAAGATGGGCAGTTGATGGGGCAACATTGCAGTCAGTTGGATTGGATGAAGTGTGTTTCTCAACTAATTAGGAGGCTCGACTGTTCAACAGTTTACAAAAGTGAGGAGAAAGTAAAAGAGAAGGAGAGTGTCTTCCAGTCAACTTTGGCCAGCTCCTCTCTCATAGTTGGGAGCTTAACACTCAAGGATACACATTATATTGAAAGGACTGGTGGGTAGGCAGAATGGGTGGGGAGACTTCATTGGTGAAAAATGAAATTAAGTCTTTTGAAAGAGGTGACATGGGATCAGAAAATTGGGAATCCTTTTTGGTAGAACTAAGAAATCACAGGGATAAAAAGGCCCTGATGGGAGTTATATACAGCCCTCTGAACAGTAGTCAGGATGTGGAATACCAATTACAATGGAGATAGAAAAGGTATGTAAAAAGTGTCTTGTTACAATAGTCATGGGGGATCTCAGTATATTGGTAGATTGGAGAATGCCTTCAAGAGGCTGTTTAAAAGCAGTTTGTGGTTGAGCCACTCAGGAAAAGGCAATTCCGGATTGAGTGTTGTGTAATGGATTAGATTTGATGAGTAAGCTTAAGGTAAAGAAATCATAAGGAAGCAGTGATCATAATATGATAGAATTCACCTTGCAGTTTGAGAGGGAGAAACTAAAGTCACATGTATCAGTATTACAGTGACGTAAAGGGAAGTACAGAGGCATGAGAGAGCCGCTGGCCAAAGTTGATTAGCAGAAGACTCTGGCAAGGATAATTGCCGAACAGCAATGGCTGGATTTTCTACGAGCAATTTGGAAGGTGCAAGATAGATTCATCCCAAAGTAGTATTCTGTAGGGAGGATGAGGCAACCGTGGCTGACAAAGTAAGTCAAAGACAGCATAAAAGCCAAAGAGAGGGCATATTAATATTGAAAAAGTTAGTCGGATCTTAGCATTGGGATGCTTTCTAAAAAAAAACAGCAGAAGGCAAAGGCAACTAAAAAACCGTTAAGGAGAGAAAAGCTGAAATAGGAAGGTAAGCTAGCCAGTAATATAAAAAGGATACCAAATGTTTTTTCACATATATAAAGAGAAAGTGAGAGGGGATATTGGACTGCTGGAAAATAGCACTCCTGCTGCTGGAGAGGTAGTAGTGGTGGGACAAAGAATTTATGACAAACTGAATAAGTATTCAGCATTGGTCTTCACTGTGGAAGACACCAGCAGTGTGCCAAAAATTCAAGAATGTCAGGGGGCAGAGAATGAGTGTAGTTGCTATTACTAAGAAGATGTTTGGGAAGCTGAAAGATCTGAAGGTAGCTGATTCACCTGGATTACACCCCAGGTTCTGAAAGAGGTAGCTGAAGAGATTGTGAAGGCATTAGTGGTGACTTTTCAAGAATCACTAGATTTTGGAGTAATTCCAGAGGAAAGGAGAATTGCAATTGTCATTCCACTCTTTAAAATGGGAGTGAGACTGAGACAGGAAATCATAGGCCAATTAACCTGACTTGAACAGGTGGTAAGGTGTTGGAGTCCATTATGAAGGATGAGGTTTCAGGGTACATGAGCCAATAATTTGGATGATGGAATTGATGGCTTTGTGGCCAAGTTTGTAGAGGTTACAAAGATTGGTGGAGATTGTGTTGAGGAAGCAGGATGTCTGCAAAAAAGATTTAGATCTGACTCAGAGAATGGGCAGAGAAATGGCAGATGGAATGCAGTATAGGGAAGTATGTGGTCACATACATTGATAGAAGGAATAAAGGCACAGATTATTTTCTAACCAGGGAGCAAACTCAGAAATCCTCATGCAGGATTCACTAAAGGTTAACTTGCAGCTTGAGTCGATAATAAGGAAAGCAAATGCAAAGCTGTCATTCATTTCAAGAGGACTAGAATATAAAACAAAGATGTAATGCTGACACTTCATAAGGCATTGGCCAGCCCACATTTGGACTAGTGAACTAGTGGAGTGCTGGTTCTGTTGTTGTTTGTCATCTATATCAGTGATCTGGGTGATGATATGGTAAACTGGATCAGCAAATTTGCTGATGACACCAAGACTGAGGGCGTTGTGGACAGCAAAGGAGGTTATTGGAGCTTGTAACAGGGTCTCTAACAGCTGGATAATGGGTTGAAAATGGCAGATAGAATTTAACACTTACAGGTGTGAAGTGTTGCCCTTTGGGACCACAGACCAGGATGGGACTTGCACGGTGAACGGTTGGACACTGAAGAGTGCAGCAGAACAGAGGGATCTGGAAATACAGATCCATAAATCCTTAAAAGTGGCATCATAGGTAAAAAGGGTCATAAAGAGAGAACATTTACAAGGATCTTGCTATGATTTGAGGATCGGAGTTAGAGGGAAAGGTTGACTACATCAGGTCTTTATCCCTGGGGCATAGTAGAATGAGGGGAGATCTGATCAAGGATTACTGAATTGTGAGGGGTATAAATAGGATTTTTGCAAGCAGACATTTTCCGCCGAGATTGAGTGAGACCAGAACTAGAAATTGTTGGTTATGGTGAAAGCTGAACTAGTTATGCAGGAACGTGAGATTCAGAGGGTAGTGAAGATACAGAACGAGCTGCCAGTGGATGATGCGGAAGTAGGTTTGAATTCAAACACTTCAGAGAAGTTTGGATAAGTGCATTGATCTGAGAAGAATGGAGGGCTATGGTCTAGATGCAGTTCGATGAGACAAGGCAGTATAATAATTCGGCAAAGACTAGATGAGTGAAGGTCCTGCTCCTGTGCTGTAGTGTTCTATGATTCAGCCATGATGAAGTGCTAGAGTAGACTCAATAGGCCAAAATGCTAATTCTGCTCCTGGTGTTATGGTCTTACGGACACCGTGCTGGGATGGGCTGGTTAGTAAGGGAGTGCACCAGGATGGGATGGTTGGCAGGAGATTGGACTGTGATGGCTGGTTGGTACAATAGTGTACTGTGATGGGTTGTTTGATAGTGAAGAACGCTGGGATGGGCTGGTTGTTAGGATGGTGTGCTGGGATTGGCTGGTTGATAAGGGAGTGGGATGGGATGGTTGGTAAGTTGGTGTACTGGGATGAGCTGGTTGGTCAGGTGGTTTCTGGGATGGAATGGTTGGTAGGATGGTGTGCTGGGATTGGCTGGTTGGTAAGAGAAGTGTGTTGGGATAGGTTGGTTGTTAGGACAATGTGCTGGAATGGGCTAGTTGGTATGACAGCGTGATGGATGGGCTGTTTGAAAGGATGGTGTACTGGTCTGGATTGGTTGGTGAGAGAGTAGGCTGTGTTTGGTTGGTTGGTAAGGGAGGATGCTGAGATATACTGGTTAATGATAAAGTCTGCTGAAATGAAGTGGCACAGTTCGGCCAGATGAGGACAGACACTAGTGATATTGCCTCACATTCAATCAATTCTTACCTCAGAGGCTGTCATTGTGGAGTTTTCATGTTCTCCCTGTGACCATGAGTGTTTACTCCGGGTACTTCAGATTCTTTGCATACCCCAAAAAATGTGCAGGTTGGAAGACTTAGTGGCCACTTTAAGTTACTCCTGGTGTGTGGGTGTGGGGTACAAACTGGGGGTGCCAGTGACAATGTGGTGAGAATTAAACAGCGCAGGACAGGATTAGAGTAATCCTGGTTTGCAGTTGGCCAAAACTCGAAGGACAAATGTCTCTCTGCCACATTTCTCCATGAATCTTTGACTCTGAGGTGTGAAACGTGTGGAAAGGAGAGACTGGGCAGGGATGACTAATTGACTACCAGAATGCCATTAGGATGCAGAGCTTGGCTAAGAAGTGGCAGATGGAGATTAATCTGGAAAAGTTAGGAAGATTGACCTTGAGTACAAGGTCAATGATAGGATTCTTAGCAGTATGGAGCACCAAAAGGATCTTTGGGTCCATGTCCATAAATCCCTCAAAGTTTCTGCACATGTTGACAGGGTAGTTAAGATGGTGTACGGTGTGTTGGCCTTCATCATTTGGGGAATGGAGGTCAGGAGCCACGAGAGAATGTTGTAGCTCTGTAAAACCCTGGTTGGACCTCACTTGGTGTACTGTGTTCAGTTCTGGTTGCCTCATTATAGGAAGGATGTGGAAACTTTAGACAGGATACAAGAGGTGATTTACCAGGATGTTGCCCGGATTAGAGAAAATGCCTTATGAGGAAAAACTGAGAGAGCTAAAGGTTTTCTCTTCTGAGCAACAGAGAATGGGAGGTGATTTGATGGATGTGTGTAAGATATTGAGACGCATAAATAGAGTGGACGTCCAGATCCCTTTTTCCTATGGTGGCAATGGCCAATCCCAGAGAACATTTGATAAAGGTGAGTGGGGGAAGTTGAGGGGAAGTGTCAGAGGCAGTATTTTACACAGAGAGTGGTGGGTGCCTGGAACATATGGCCAGAAGTAGTGGAAGAGGGTTATACATTAGCGGCATTTAAGACAATCTTAGGAGGGCATGTGGTGAAAACAAAAATGGAGAGTTATGAGATGGGCTGTGTAAAAGGGAAGGGTTCGATTGATTGTGGGGTAGATTTCTGTAGGTCATGGGTCGAAGGGCCCATACCGTGCTTTACTTTTCTTTGTTATAGAGTCATGGAAACAGAACTTGCAGTCTCTCTGTAAAATGCTGATTTTAGCGATGTAGCCTCTATTCAAGGTGTGTGATGGTGGGGTGTGAGCACCAGACTGTTTGATTATTCCGGTTGCAGAAGTACTGCTGACGATATGGGTTTCATTTTCAGTACTGACGCAGTTTGAGAAGGAGGCTCTGGAGTCTCACAACGTGTACCGAGCTCAACACAACATAGCGCCTCTGTCCTTCAGTGCGGAACTGAGCAAGGACTGCAAGGTCTGGGCAAAGGCCCTTTCACAGGATGGTGCCATTGCACAGAGTCCCACCAACTTCGGCGAGAACATCTGGTCCAACCCTAACATCACAGAAGGAGAAATTGCAGGTTTGTGTTGTCTCCACCGCATTGTGTGTTCAGATCCTTGACAGCATTTGCAAAGAACATTGTTCGTGAATAGAGAAATTAGTCACTGGGAGTGCAGCAGAGTCTCCGGGCCAGCACCTATTACATGGGGTTAGACACAGACTGCAGCATTCACCATTAGCTGCTGAAGACACAGAGGATCAGCAGGGTGGACATCCCATGTTACATACTGAATCATGTTTTCTGTAGAGTGTTCGATCAAGTGAAGGCTAGGTCATGCCTTCACTGACACACACAGTGTACTGGATCATATTTTATGAAGAAATGCACGATACATTCTTTCAAACACTTGCTCACCTTTCCTACAAATTGTAGAGTAACCTTCAGCAGTTCACGCTTGAATCTTCACACCCGTTCCCTCATTGAGAAGTATTCTGAAAGAATTCACTTATGTGCTGCTTGAAGTAAGTTCATTGTGCTCACATTCATGAAATGTCACCTAAAAAGTAACATCTAAACTTGATACTAATCTGTCAATGTGTTCTTTCACCACTTGAACAACTCTCACGTTGCAATGGTTCCAGCATGCTCTCTCTTCAATGTGTTTCAGGGAACGTTGCCGTGGACAGCTGGTATTCAGAAATTAACAACTATGACTTTGAGAATCCTGGCCCATCCATGAATACCGGTAAATGTTTATCTTCAGTTATTGTAAGCAAGTCAAAGCAAAGGCAAGATTATCTTGAGTGTCTGTAGGAAGACTGACTGAGTTAGAGAGAAAGGCACAGTAAGCTGCCAAGGTAACGCAAGTCCCGATTGAGTGTGAACATTTCGGAGAATGGAGTGAGTGAAGGTGAAGTAAAGAGCAGATTATCAAGACACACCGTCAATCCAGGTTTGTGTCTTGCCTCTGCACAGAGATACAATTGCTAACATGCAGATCAGATGCACATACACATTCGCAAACACGTGCTTGCATTTACAAGCATTCACAATCTCCAACACACAATTTCATTTACATATAAAGTCACAGAGTCATATCGCCAAGAAACGGACCCTGTAGTGAACATCCACATTGATCCTTTTTGCCCAATTACACTAATCCCATTTGCCTGCATGAGGTCTGTATCACTGGTGTGTAATTACCAGGCTAACCCCCGCTGCCCTTCTGAAATAAACAACATTTGTGATCCTCCAGTCAAGTATCACCTTATGATGAATGAAGAATGAAAAATCTCCATTGGGGTCCCATCCATTTCTTCCTATCTTCCTAGAGCATCCTAAAATGGATCTCATCTGACCCTGAGAATTTATACATTCATTGACATTTAACGTCTCTCCTTTCTGCTCCAGACTATCCACATCCCCCTCACTGAACTCACTACCTTCCACATCCTTCTCCTTGGTGAATGCAGATGAGAAGATCTCACCCACATCCTCCAGCTTTACACACGCATTTCACCTTTTCACCCTAAGGGGACACATTCTTTTCTGGCTACCCCTTTGTTTCTGATAAACTGTACTGATTGAATGCCTCTGAGTCCTCATAATCTTATCAAGGATATTTCAATTCCCCCCTTTAGCTTTCTCCATTTCTTTTTTAGACCACAATATAGAACAATTCAGGCCTTTCAACACAGGATGTTTTGCCAAAATGTTAAGCTACTCCAAGATCAATCCAATGCTTCGTTCCCACATAACACACTGACTGCCAACCACGCACAATATTACTTGTCACAAGGTGAAGTTGCAAGATTACGTGGAGGTTTCAAGAGACCATACCTGGAGCACAGTGCACAGTATTGGCCTTCTTGTTGAAGGGGACATGCTAATGTGTTAGAATCGGTACAGCTAGAGTTTATTGGACTGATACCAGCACTTTCACTTTCAAAGAATAAGAGGTGACTGGATTGAAATATGTCAGACCCTGAGGGATCTTAACAGGTCAGTGTGGAGAGAACGTTTAGACCATAAGATATAGGAGCAGAATCAGGTCATTTGGCCCATCAAGTGCTCTGCCATTTCATCATGGCTGATCCATTTTCCCTCTCAGCCCCAATCTCCTGCCTTCTCCCCATATTCCTTCATGCCCTGACCGATCAAGAATATATCAAGCTCTGCCTTAAATAAATGTAAAGACTTGATCTCCACAGCCACCTGCGGCAACGAATTCCACAGATTTACCACTCTCTGGCTGAAGACATACCTCCTCATCTCAGTTCTAAAAAGATGCCTTTCTATTCTGAGGCTGTGTACTTTAATCCTAGACTCTCTCACCATAGGAAAAGTCCACTCTATCGAGACCTTCCAACATTCGAAAGGTTTCAATTAGGTCACCCCTTATTCTTCTGAATTCTAGTGAATACAATCCCAGAACCATCAAACGCCCTTCATATGACAAATGACTCAACCTGCAAATTAACCTTTAGGGAATCCTGCACAAGGACTCCCAAGTCCCTTTGCCCCTCAGATTTTTAAATTTTCTCTCCATTTAGAAAATATTCAACCCTTTCATTTCTTCTACCAAAGTGCATGACAGTGCACTTCCCGACACTGTATTCCACCTGCCATTTCTTTGCCCATTTTCCTACTCTATCTCAGTCCTTCTGTAGCCTCTCTACTTCCCCAAAACTACCTTCCCCTCCACCTTTCATATCACCTGCCAACTTTGCAACAAAGCCATCACTTCCATCATTCGCGTCATTGACATATAACTTGTGGGAGAATCTAGAAGCAGCTATCACTATTTATAAATCAGCAGCTGTCCATTAAAGGCAGGGATGAATCAAGCTTGTTTTTCTCCCTCACAGAGTTGTGTCTTCACAATTCGCTTCCTTAAAGAGTGGTGGAAGCAGAGTCTTTGAATCTTTTATACGCCAGGACAAGATAGGGATTTGATAAGCAACAGAATCAAAGGTTACTGTGGGAGATGGGATGTAGAACTGAGTTACCGTCAGATCAAGATGACCGTATTACATGACAGAGCAAGCACAAGGGACAGAGCAGCTATTCATGCTCCTAATCCATATTTATTTGTACGTAGACCAACGTGTCAACTTGTGTGTGCAGACACTTACTCAGAAACACACGTTAATGCTGTTCAACATGCTCAGGCATGGTTCCACACACAAACATTTCCATATTCGCACAAACTTTTACACATAGATATGATGAGGTCTACACAAACATTTATTCAAAGTCACACATAGACACATACTCATACTGAAACATTTCTGCACACGCACAGTCACACAGACATTTAGAAACACTCAGCAATGCATACATTCACAGGCAGAATACGCACACTAATCCAGCTTTCCAACATACAGACTGTATACCCCTCATATATCAGTAGATACGTTCTCTTGCATTGATGTACATACACTTCTGCATAAAGGACTGGTATATACATTGACATTCATGGTACATATTGTATATGTCTCACTCACAGTTACATTTGCATACGTATGTGTATAAACCGACAAATACGCAAAGATACACAGATTAAAGATGTCAATTCCTTCTGTGTCCTTTAGAACATTTTACTCAGCTGATCTGGCAGGAGACCACCGAGGTGGGGATTGCATATGACGTGAGTGACAAAGGGGCTTTTGTAGTGGCTCAGTACAAGCCCCGTGGGAACGCACCCGGTCCGGAATCCTTTGCCAACAACGTTCTGCCGCTGGATGCCTTGTACAGCAAGCCCATGGCTGCACCAGCATCTCCCGCTGCACCAAAGGAGGAAGCTCCGGCAGAAGGCAAGTCACAAAGGCTGGAGTGTGGGAGAGAAATGCGAGATTAACTCACTTTATTTATGAGGGGGTGGGGATGTGGGCATCACTGGCAGGGTCACAATTTAATGGTCTTCTCCAATGCCCCCTGAGAAGGTTGTGGTGAGCTGGCTACTTCACTTGGAGAGAGTTCCTTCAACAATATCTCCCTGACCCAAACCCCCCACCATCTGAATGGCATGTCTGAGAGTGCAGAATCCCCTTCCAGACCACACACTATCCTGGCTGTTCCTTCAAATGCCGAAAATCTGCAGCCTCTACACCACTGACACTGGGTGCTTCAACAAGATAAATGTTGCCCCTGCCAATGACGGTCTTGTCCTGACGAATGAGCAAAACCATCCCTTTCACAAGGCCCACTGGGGAAAGGTGAAAAATGATGCCATAACACCTCCCCCTTGCCATATATTAATACATTTATATATGCAAATATGATGATTTGCATGTATTAATGTCAGCCGAGATCAAATACAGAAGCTGACTCTTATCAAACAGTCACTTCCTGACAGTTTCACATTGACTGATAAATTTATACGGGGAGCTCTGATCAGAAATGACTGATCCATAAAGGAACACGGATGTGCATATCTGCAGTCATGATAAGATCCACTCTTGATCTCACCGTGACCCTGCACCTGCTCTGCCCAAGACTGGAAGAAATTGCAGAGGGTTATGGGCACAGCTCAGTCCGTCACAGAAACAGACTCCCCTCCAAGGAACTCTGTCTACACTCCCTGCTGCCTCAGTAAAGCAGTCAGCATTAGGAAAGACCCCTTCCATCCAAATACAGTTTCTTTTCTCACCCTTCCATTTGGCAGAAGATACAAAAGCTGGAAAACACACACTGACAGAATCAAGGACAGCTTCTATCCTGCCATCATATGACACTTCACCCGATCTCCCACCTGATAAAGAACTCTTGATCTCACAGTCTGAGTCAATATGGCCATAACATCACATTGTCTCCCAGCTCTGCACTTTCTCTGTAACAGTAGAACTACATTTTGCAGTCTATTATTCTTTTTCCCTTTGTACTACCCCAATGTACTTTTATTTTAAAATGATCTGTCTTCTTAAAAATTCCACCCCCTCCATGCCTTTCACGTTACAATGAACACAATTAATACTGGGAAAGTTCAAATCCTCTTTTGCTCATACATCTTTTTTTGACTTCTCCAAATATCAGCTCCTCCACCTCCTCTTGATGGTCAGGAAGCCTGTAAAACAGAGGTTCCCAACCCTTTGTATGCCATGGACTCCTACCATTAACCAAGGGATCTGTTAACCTCAGGTTGGGAACATCTGCTGTAGAACATCCCCAGCAAACTGACTACAAATGTTTTGTTCCTAAACTCTCCCCATTCAGATTTATTTATTTATTTAAATCTTACGTCAGTCCCATAATGTGAGGGAGTAAAAATCTTTGCGTTGTGACCCCGTCACAATGTACAGACATACGAATTTATAAGTCTAATGGCTTGTAGAACTAAGCTGTCCTGTAACCCGTTGGTCCTGGCTTTACTGCTGTGAACAGCTTATGGTTGGGGTGACTGGTGTCGCCGATGATCTTCCAGGCCTTCTTTCTGCACCTGCTGCTGTAAATGTCCTCAGTGGAGGGAAGTTCACGTCCACAGATGTGCTAGGCTGTCTGTACCACTCTCCGCAGTGCCCAGTGACTAAGGTTGGTGCAGTTCCCGTACCAGTCTATGATACAGCCAGTCAGGTTGCTCTCAATGGTGCCCCTGTAGAAGGACTGAGGATTTGGGGTCCCATGCCGAACTTCTCCAGTTACCTGAGGTGGAAGACATGCTGTTGTACCTTTTTTGCCACACAGCCGGTGTGTACTGTCCAGGTAAGATCTTCAGTGACGTGTATATCGAGGAACTTGAAACCATTCAGCCTCTCAACTGCAGGCCATTGATGTTGATTGGGCTGAGCCTGTCTCCGTTCCTCCTGTAATCAACAATCAGCTCTTTTGTTTTTTGGACATCGAGAGAGAGGTTGTTATCCTGGCACCACTGTGTCAGGGTGTCAACCTCTCCTCTGTAGGCTGTCTCATCACCACTAGAAATAAGGCCGATCAACGTCATGCCATAGAACCATAGAACATTACAGCACAGAAAGCCTTTTGGCCCTTCTTGGCTGTGCCGAACCATTTTTCTGTGAATTTGATCAGCAAATTGGAGCTGTGTATGGCAGCACAGTTGTGGGTGTTGGACCCAGCTGCACAAGACAAGGTGCAGGCCGAGGCCTCTGAGCTTCCTGTCAAATCTGGAGGGAATTATGGTGTTGAATGCTGAACTTTAGTCCAGGAACAGCATTCCAACGTATGCATCCCTCTTCTCCAGGTGAGTGGGTACTGTGGTTATGGTGTCTTTGGTAGGCCAGTTCCGTCGGTAGGCAAATTGTAGAGGGTCCAGTGAGGGTGGCTACATGCTGCAAATGTCCTCTCATTACCATGGTAATGGAATCTTTAATCAATATTGTAACACCACTTCCTCTTTCACACACATCCCTCTCCTGTTACACAGGAACATTTTTATCACTGGAATGTCGAAATGCTTGTTTCTGCTCTTTTGTATCTCAGTGACAACAGTATTACGGTCTCATTGCTGAACAATGCTTTGTTTACCGGTCAGACTCCTTGCAATCAAATGGAAGCAATTTAAACTTCTGTTCCTCCCATCCATGTCTAATTCTAATCTACCTACCTGTCTAGCTTAGCTTTCCTTCCATATCTGACTGAACGTCACCCCTAATCTCCCAAATCCCTGCCAGATTCGTTTAAACCCTTCCTTAACAGCAGGAGTAAAGCTTCCTGCAAGGTTCTAGTTCAGTTGTCCAGCTGCTAGAGGACCCATCCTATCCAGAAACTGTCCCAGTGACCCACAAATCTGAAGCACTCCCTCTGTACCATCTCTCTGGCTGCACGTACATCTGGCCAATCTTCCTGTTCCTATACTCGTGAGCACGTGGCACTGGAAGTAATTCAGTGATTACACCCTTACAGATCTTGTTTTTTACCCCGTGACCCAGCTTCCTTATCTCATGCTGCAGGACCTTGGCCTCTGCCCCTGCTACTACTCTGAACTACAGCCTCTGGCTGTTCCCCCACACACCAGAATAACCTGCAACCAATCTATGACATTTGAATGGCGGAGCAGACTCGATAGGCTGAATAGCCCAATTCTTCTCCAATGTCTGATGGTATTAAGGACATCTTTGACCCTGGCACCAGGGATGTGACACACTGTCTTGGATTCATGCATACAGCAACAGATTGCCTTCCACACCCTTCTTTGCTGGCCTCCTACTACCATTGCCCTTGGCCCCTCCTCGAGGTGCAAAGCCTTTTAGCTGCCCCAAGTGACCCACTGGACTTCACCCTATCAAAGGTTTTCCTGTTGTCCTGGTCATTCCTCCCCACCTTCTATAGGATTTCTATATAATAACATATTCCTCCTCACCTCCTATATAACAACATGTGATAGACACGTGGGCATGAAGGGAATGGTGGAATGTGGATGATGCACGGGAGGATTACAAATTAACATCAAGATCAATGCAACATTGTGGGCCAAATGGCCTGTCCTGTGCTGTACTCTCCTATGTTTGGACTTGGCTCCTCTCATCACGAAGCATCTTTGATCTGAAAGATGAACTCCATTTCTCAACATGATCTGATCAGCCGAGAGATTCGGGTAGTCTCTGTGTTGATTTTGAATTTCACATTTCCGGTATGTGAAACACTTTTCATTTTCATCTGCCATTTCTGTAAACTTCTTGCCACCTGCAGTTTGAAACTAGTTTGACACATGGAGTTCAAAGAGCCTATTGGTTGCAGTACTGCACCACACTGCAATCTGAGAGAGGATTTCTGTCAAACGTTGCCAGTGAGACCTTTGGAATTGGGAGTTGGAGTTGGTCTATTGTCACATGTACTGAGATCCATTGAAAAGCTTGTCTTGTATACTGTTCGTACAGATCAATCATTACACTGTGCATTGATGTAGATCGAGGTAAAGCAATAACAGAATACAGAAACAGGTGAACAATAAGGTACAAGATCATAACGAGGTAGACTGTAACATCAGAAGTCCATCCCATCGTATTAATAGTCTTAAAACAGCAAGATGGAAGATGTCATTGAGCCTGGTGATGTGTGCTTTCAGGCGTTCGTATCTTCTGCCTGATTGAAGACCAGAGATGAGAGAATGTCCAGGGAGGGAGGGGACTTTGATTATGCTGGTGGCTTAAATGACACAGAGAAAAGGATCAACAGAGATTGGTTTCCATGATGTGCTGAGCTGTGTCCACAACTCTCTGCACTTTCTTGGGGTCATGTGCAGAGAGTTGGCATACCAAACTGTTTAATGGGCCTCAGGTTTGTCAACCAGCTTTTCATGTTAACGTTTATTAAATGTCTTGTGAAGTACCCTCCCTACACAATATATCCTGCATTTCCCTCAACAACTTCCTCTGCTACCTTGTCAAAATTTTCATCAAACTGGTCAATCATAATCTGTCCTCTACAAACTAGTTTGTGAAGGATAGATGATGTTTCACCATTTTTCCAGGTTTCATTATGTTTCTCCTTGAAAGAACACAGACCAGTACAGCATAGGAACAGGACCTTCAGGCACAATGTTTTTCCAAACTTGTTAAACTGGCAATTAACCAACTAACTAAACGAGTTCTTTCTGCCTACACAAAGTCCACCTCTCTCCCTTCTCTGCACATCTCTGTGCATGTCTACAAGCCTCTTAAATGCCTCTAATGCATTGCCTACACCACCAACCCTAGCGATCCATTCCAGATGCCATCAAATGATTGCTTCGAGTCAGTGGAAAGGATGATATTCAAGGACTCATCTGTTTATCTGAATGAATGCACAAGGCTGTCATGGATTTTATCAACATTGTTGTAGACAAGTAAGTCCCCACAAAAGCCTTCAGAGTCTTTCCTAATCAGAGGTCCTGGATGAACTATGAGACCCACAATCTGCTGAGAGTCACATCAGTGGCCTTCCAGTCTGGTGACCAAGAAAGTTACGAGAGGTCCAAGTGTGATCTTGGAAACCCATCTCACAAGTGAAGTGGCAATTCCAGACTAAACTTGGGTCAATGAATGATGCTCAACAGCTGTGGTAGGGCTGGATTGCTTTCACCTCCGATAAATCAAGCGACTTATGCGACAGCAGGGCTTTGCCTTCAGATGAGCTCAATGCCTTCTATGCTCACTTTAACCATCAAACCATAGAAGAACTATCACAAACTCTCACAACCCCCAATGATCCAATGATTTCAGTCTCTGAAGCCAAGATGCGAGCAGCTTTCAGGATGGTGAACTCACAGAAAGCGTCTGGCCAGATGGGGTATCTACACAAGGACCAAAGACCTGCGCTGATCAACTGGTTGGAGTGTTCAATGAGATCTTTAACCTATCACTTCATCAGTCTGGGGTACCCACCTGCTTCAAGCAGGCTTCAAATTTTCTGGTAACCATGAAGAGCATGGTGACCTGCCTCAGTGACTATCATCCAGTAACACTCACATCCACAGTGATGGGAAGTGTTTTGAGAGGTTGGTGATAAAACATATCAACTCCTGTTGGAGAAGCAACTTGGATCTGCTCCAAATGGCCTACCAGAGCAACAGGCCTACTACAGATTCCATCTCATTGGCTCTTCACCCAACCCTGCAACTTTTGGAGAACAAAGATACTCTTTATTGACTACAGCTTTTCATTCAATACCAGCATCCTCTCAAAACTAATCAAAAAGTTCCTGGACTTTAGCCTTAATACCCCTCCCCCCCCCCCCCCCCCCCCGTGCAATTGATCCTCAATTTCCTCACTTGCAGACCCCACATCTTCTATAGATGTGACATCCTTGACATCCTTCCTACAGTGGGGTGACCAGAACTGAATGCAATACAATAGATGCACCCAGAGTAGAGTTTTATAAATCCGCAATATAACTTTTTATGCCTTGAAGTTACTGCCTCGCCCAATAAAGGCAAGATTGCGACAGGCCCTCTTTACTGATCCATCAACTCCTGCAGCCACTTTCAGGGAGGAATGACGAATTCACTTCGGAAATGGTAAAACTGGAAATCGTTAGTGAACTATTTCACAAATAATATTGAATTCTGCATCACACAATACCAACTCTACAATTACTTACCAGAGGCTTTTGAAATTACTTGTGATGCATTGCAAGTGTCTTTTTAAAAAAAGAGTCGATAAACTTGTTGAAAGTCCTGAGACTGAGGTGACCCAGTTGTTATAATTTGCATGATACATCCCCTGCTATGAAGCCAACTGAACACAATTTAAGAAAATTACTAGATGATGCCACAACTATCTCCGTGCTGCACACCATGAACTGTTTCCCAACAGAAAGCAATCAAGTGTTGGTGCCAAATTCAGTGCCTCGGGTTGGAAAGCATATTGGAACAAGGAAGGAGACATGTGAAAATGACAAAAGCAGTGGTCCAACTACAACAGTGTTTGTAGGCAACATACCTGTAAAAGCTTCTGATAGGTTAATCAGGCAGTTACTTGTGACATGTGGCTAGATTTTAAGCTGGAAGAAAGTTCAAGAAGCTTCAGGAAAGTTGCAAGCTTTGTACTCTCTGTGCATTAAGGTTATTGCATGATCTTCAATGGGCTCACAGTAAGCTGCTTGTAAAAGTAGATGTAAAGTCCAAAGCCCAGCTGGATGAATGGAAGGCCAAAAAGAAAGGAATCAGATGAAGCTGTGGACGAGGAAGTCTCAGAGTCAACTCCTACAACCACCATGGAGGAGGCCCCAGAACCTGAGATTGTTTCACAGCCACAAGTCTCACCTGCCAGGCAGAGTGACCTCTTTTGTCAGGAAAGACCTTATCCCAAAAGAGGAAGAAATCTTCCACAGCAATTACACCTTTTGGCCTGAATGGGACAAATTAAAATTTACTATGCCGTGGATGTCTGTATAAGAAGTTGCATTATATAGTATTGTTACGAACCCCGTAACTGGGTGTCTTACCAGCAAAGATAGAAGTGTCCGTTGGAGTCTGGTGATACTATTTTCAATAGTATTTATTAGTAAAAATACACAAAAATAATATCAATGCAAATATACAGATAATATACGTCACCAATACTAAACCTAAAAGTGCGGGTATAATAATAATCATAATAATCAATAAGAAACAAGCTCTATCGTTGTCTAGGGGATAATGAATTGTCCGATGGAAATATAAAGTTCAGTTCAGTTCGTGCAGGCTGCAGTAGTTGTTGGTCGCTGTGTTGCGATTACTGGAGAGAGAGAACAGTAACAGCTATTGACTTGCCAACTTTCCTTTATGATTTTGATCCGTCGATGCGTTGTTGTTGTGGCCATTCACATATGACTCCTCCGTCCTTTAGCTAGACCATTCTTCTGTGGTGGACTCGTCACCCAGGCAAGGGTGGACACACACACAAGCCCCCACCGGTCTCGCTACAAAACACTGTGAGTTAAAATTTGCCGACCCTTCGTTCGGTCTCCGATGTCCCACACTGTCTCGTGGGTTTCTGCTGCTCACTAGCGTTTCTCCTGGTGCGTCTGAGGGGTGTTACCCCAGACCCCACTTTTATCCCCACTCACGGGGTCTCAGGTGTCAATCAGGTTGGGATGATGTAACCCATCAAACCAGCCCACTCTGGTTGCCCCCTGAGGGGTTTCAATGAATAGAACAGTACCAAGTAAACAATCCTCCAAAAGACAATAGCAGTAATCAATGGCTTTTGTCAGTAGGAGACATTCCACTTTGTGTATCTCTGAGCTGTCTCTCTCTCTCATTAACTTTCATGAGCTGGTATCAATAACAACTGTCCTGGTAGCTTTCCTGAGTCTCTCTCACTTCCTTGATAACAGCATTGGAATAGTAGCGATTTGCGATTCTCCAAAAGGGGGGGCATGGGCGATTCTGTACCCTTCTGCCCATCAGAGTTGTTCATCATTCATAACAGTATACTGTGTATATGGTTGAGATGCATTCAATAGAATGCATTCTCTAGTGAATTGGAGGTTATAGCTAAGCAGGGAGGAGTTTTGTGTATTTAATACTTCTGTAATACTGGAGTAATCTTGTATATACATTGTGTGATTGGGCACTCTTGTTCATTTGAATAATTCATTACAGTTTATCTGTATAAATGTGTGAATTGCCTAAGTCATCATGGTACCATGTAAAACAGGTGCACCTCACTTAAAGTAAAATTGAAGTTAGACTCACATTTCAGACTCTGTGAATTCCTTTGAATTAGTTTAATGCTTTGAAATTACAGAGCATAACACAGGGACTGACAGATAATAGCTTTTTCTGGTCCATTCATCGACAACTATCTGACCCATACACGGACTGGCTTGGAGCCAAACACTGAGCCATGTATCATGTAGATAGTCTGTCTTCAGGATGAAGAACACAAGTCTAGTACTGCAGTGTCACATCTGAAGTATTATTATGTAACACATATGTCTATATGTCTTCAGTGGTTTCTCTCCCAACAGAGAAGCCAGCAGCTGAGGAGGAACCTGCCAAGGAACCTGAAACCCAGGGGGAACCAGCTGAGGAGAAGGCAGCTGCTCAGCCAGCGGCTGAGGAGAAGGCAGTTGCTCAGCCAGCGGCTGAAGAGAAACCAGCCAAAGAGAAACCAGCCGAGGAACAGCCTGCCGCCACAGCAGAATCAGGTAGAATAACCCTTGGACCATAAAGGGGCTTGGATTTTAGAAGAAGGAACATAGAACAGTACAGCACATTACAGGGAACAATGAATTCAGAGTAACTGTCTAAACAGTGAGAAATACTGACAATATGAAACAAACCAATACTGTCCATATAAAAACCAATGGACACTGAGGCACAAAACAGACTAAATCAGACAGGATGCAACATACACAGATGCTGAGGGGTAAAAACACTAGAAATGATTAAAATAATGCAACTGGTACAGAGAGGGCAGTGAAACTGTCTCTGGAATAACACCAGTACTGACTGAGGTTAACAGATCTATACTGATCAATGCTAATCAACATCAAAACTATTTACAATGATGCTAGAAAGTCTGTGAACCCTGTAGAATTGATCAGGTAGATACATTACTGAGTTACTAATGGTTCATTTCACAAATACTGCCAAAACATTATTGAAAAGTGAATTATTTTCAGATAACCGTCAATGGGTGCATTGCTATGGATAGTTTTATAAGACCATAAGACTATAATATATGGGAGCAGAAGTGGGCCATTCAGCCCATCGAGTCTGCTCTGCCATTCAATCATGGGCTGATCCAATTCTTCAAGTCATCCTCACTCCCCTGCCTTCTCCCCATACCCTTTGATGCCCTGGCAAATCAAGAACCTATCTAATTCTGCCTTAAATGCACCCAATGACTTGGCCTCTACAGCCGCTCATGGCAACAAATTCCACAGATTTACCACCCTCTGACTAAAGTAATTTCTCTGGATCTCTGTTCTAAATGGATGTCCTTCAATCCTGAAGGCGTGCCCTTTTGTTCTGGGCTCCCCTACCATGGGAAATAACTTTGCCATATCTAATCTGTTCAGGCTTTTTAACATTCAGAATGTTTCGATGAGATTCCCCCCTCATTCTCCTGAACTCCAGGGAATACAGCTCAAGAGCTGCCAGATGTTCCTCATATGGTAACCCTTCCATTCCTGGAATCATTCTCGTGAATCTCCTCTGAACCCTCTCCAATGTCAGTATATCCTTTCTGCAGTATATCCTTTATAGGACATGATCTGCTGTTACATTTTTGAGATCCTGATTAAATATATAATGCTGGTAATGGTTCTGAACTGTTGAAAGGCTCATAAGGCAGACACAGGTGTAATGAGAAGGCATTGGTGAGTTAATCACAGACCGATACTATTGAGAATGTTAGGGAATTATCAATAGGTGTATTAGACTGACACTTGCAGATGTTTCTGAGGATTTCACACAACAGGTAGAGCAGCTGCCTCACAGCCTCAGTTCGATCCTGTCCTTGGCTCCTGTCCATGTGGAGTGTGCATATCTTCCCTGTGGCAGTGAACATTTCATCCAGAAGCTCAAATTTCCCCCCACATCCCAAAGGTGTGCAGTTAGTAGGGTATCTGGACTCTTTAAATTATTAGGCAAATAGCAAAATAAATCAAAAAGGAACTGATGAGCAACACACACGATTTGCTGGAGAAACTCAACAGGTCAGGCAGCATCTATGGAAATGAGTAGATAGTCAATGTTTCGGGCTGAGACCCTTCCTCGGGGCTGAAAATGAAGGGGAAGATGCCAGAATAATAATGTGAGGGGAGGGGGATAGCTGGAAGGTTATACATGAAGCCAGGTGGATGGGAAAGATTAAGGGCTGGAGAAGAAGGAATCTGATAGGAGAGGGGGGTGGACAATAGGAGAAAGTGAAGGAGGAGGGAACCTGT
Organism: Hemitrygon akajei; assembly: GCF_048418815.1. Taxonomy (NCBI): domain Eukaryota; kingdom Metazoa; phylum Chordata; class Chondrichthyes; order Myliobatiformes; family Dasyatidae; genus Hemitrygon; species Hemitrygon akajei. Next base: position 139,414,495 of record NC_133130.1, read on the forward strand.
GGTGAAGTAATAGGCAGGTGAGAAGAAGTAAAAGGTCAGAGTGGGGTATAGAAGGGGGCAGAGATTTGTTTATTGGAAAGAGGAATCGATATTCAGGTTGGAGGTTATCAAGATGTTGCTCCTCCATACTGAGGGTGGCCTCATCTTGGCACAAGAGGAGTCCATGGACTGGCATGTTGGAGTGGGAATAGGAATCGGAATTAGAATATTTGGCCCCTTGGAATTCCCGCTTGTGGCAGATGGTATGAGGGTGTTCGACAAAGCAGTCCCCTGATTTACAACAGGTCTCACCAATGTAGAGGAGGCCGCATTGGGAGCACCACGGGCAATAGACGACCAGAGCAGATTTGCTGGTGCAGTGTTGCCTCACCTGGCCCTGAATAGAGGTGAGGGAGGAGGTGTATGGGTAGGTGTTACACTGCTTGCGGGGATATGTGCCAGGTGGGAGATGAGTGGGGAGGGATGAATGGACAAGGGAATCACAGAGGGAGCAAACCCTCGGCAAAGCAGAGGGAGGGAGACAAAGATAACATAAGAATGTGAAAGGGAATGAATTATGAGGACAGAAAAGAGAGAATGGAACTTTTGGATTGTTCTGCTGGGAGCCAGCATTTACCTAATGGGCTGAATGGTGTTCTTCAGTGTCTTAATAGACCTGTATTACTTGGATGTTAATGATATATATTATTGAACTACTATTTGCCTCAATAGGCGGACAGCAGCTCATCGATCGGTCAGTCACTGAAACATTTATTAGACAGATAGCAATGGCATGTTGCCGGACTTACACTGACCAGTCTGTATACTGTTTCTGCCAGCAGCCTCTCCAAAGGGAGAAAAGAAGAAAACACATCGTCACTGTCCCAAGAAGAAAGATCCAAAGCTGAAGAAGGCCGAGCGAAGCCCGTGCGAGTAGTGATCAACTTCAGAGCCATTAGGATAAGGACAACAAGTTCCAGGGAATTGAGGAGAGAATTTCTCAGGCATTGGAGAAATAAAACTTCACTAAAATATAAATGCATCCATTTGTGTCTTTAGAAGATGCTGGGTTAACTCCAGCTGTATCTGAGAAAACAAACTTGTAAAATATCATCTATTGCTGACTCCACCTACCCACCTTTCTCCCTCACCTAGTCTCACCCTTCACCTGTTCCTCTTGTTCACCCCTTCTTCTTATTCTGGCTTCTGCCCCTTCCTTCCTGCCCTGATGAAGGGTGTCTGACCGAAAACATCCACCATTTATTTCTCTCCAAAGATGCTACTGACCTGCTGAGCTGCTCTGGTATTTTGTTCAAGAAGGTGGTCAGTGCCATCAGCCTGTATTTGACTGGTCGCCCTCTCTGATTCCCCTCCATCTTCTTTTGTATTTCTTATACTCCTCGAGCACTCCATTTGTTCCTTGTTGCCCATACTTGTTCTGCACCTCCTCCTTCTTGTTAACCAGGGTTTAATATACCTCAAAGTCCAAAATTCTCTCAACCTGTTAGCCTTGCCTTGTATCTGCCAGAAACATACAAACTCTGTACTCTCAGAAGGTTTGCTTTTGAAAGCTTCCCACTTACAAAGAATCCATTGCCAGAAGACCAATCCACACCTGCCAATTCCTTTCTGATATCATCCAAGTGGCCTTTCTCCAGTTTACAATATCAACCTGATGACCAGTCCAATCATTCTCTGTAATTATCTTGAAGATAATGGTGTTGTGATCACTGGACCCAAAGGGTTCCACTGCACACACTTAGATAGATAGATAGATAGATAGATACTTTATTCATCCCCATGGGGAAATTCAACTTTTTTCCAATGTCTCATACACTTGTTGTAGCAAAACTAATTACATACAATACTTAACTCAGTAAAAAATATGATATGCATCTAAATCACTATCTCAAAAAGCATTAATAATAGCTTTTAAAAAGTTCTTAAGTCCTGGCGGTTGAATTGTAAAGCCTAATGGCATTGGGGAGTATTGACCTCTTCATCCTGTCTGAGGAGCATTGCATCGATAGTAACCTGTCGCTGAAACTTGTGTCATGTGCCTTGCCTCATTCGTCAATAGGCGATCCAGTATCATTCCCTCTCATTGGAATCTCTATCTATTGGTTAAAGAAACTTTCCTGAATACAAACTCTATCCCATCAAGTCCCAGTCAATATGTGAAAAATTAAAATCACCTACTATTGCAATCTTATATTTCTTACAATAGTCTGTGATCTCTCTACAAATTTTCTTTTCTTCATCCCACACACTATTGGAGGTCTATAATATAATCCTATTAATGTAGTCATCCCTTTCTTATTCCTCACTTCCACTCAGACAGCCTCCAGTCAGTCCTGTCTGAACACTGCCATGATATTTTCCCTGAAGAGTAATGCAAATGCTCTCAATGTAATTCTTCTCCCTCTATGAAGTCTAAAACAACAGAGCCCTGGAACATTGAACTGCCAGTCCTGCTCTTCCTGCAACCAAGTCTCACTAATAACTTCAATATCATATTTCCACATGCTCATCTGTCTTACCTACAATACTCCTTGCATTGAAATAGACACAACTCAGAACATTAGTCCCACCATGCTCAAACTTCCAGTTCCCATCTCTGTATGTAGGCTTAACACCTACTTTTCCCACAACCAATCCACTCACTAGCAGCCCTGGCACTCTGATTCCCATCCCCCTGCACCACTTTTTGGCATGGTTCCTCCAGTTCCCTGTGATTGTGGGGTTTGGCTCAGAGTACAGTCACTATTCTCCATTGGAGAGAGATGAAAGTATCGGCCGCGGTCTGTGATCTTCCCGATGGACTCCAAATTGTGCAAAGCCAGACGTGTGGCAGAAGGGTATCAGCGCACCCTCCCCCTCCCCCTGCCATTCAACCATCACCTCATTCATTTTTCTCCTCAGCAGCATGTCCCTACACCATTCCCTTTCCCCTCGATTCCAGAAAACATCCGAAGCAGGAGGTGATTGCCGAATGTACAAGCCTGCATGGTGTTCATTATCTCCTCCAGAGCCAGTTTCCTGCACTGTACCTTTCACCCTCAATTCCTTTAATATCCAGAAACTCCTCAATCATTGATATGAATCATTTCAAGGGACTCATTATCTGAAACCCTCCGGGGTAGAGAATACCAAATATCCATCAGTATTGGTGTAAAACAGCTTCTTGCATCTCAGATCCGGGTGACCTTTCATTACTCTGTGTACTCTGATGGTAGATCTCTCAGGCAGAGGAAGCATTGTCCCTGCATTCACTATTTTGATGTGATCTGCTCTCATTCATCTAAATTCTAGAGAATACAGTCCCCATCTCCTGACAACATAAACTTAACACACTCCAAAACCAGTTTAATGAATCCTCAATGCACTCCCTCAGTAGGTTCAACCTTCCTCAGGTACACAACTCTCCAGGTGCATTCTTCCTCAGGTACACAACTCCACAGGTACATCCTTTCTCAGGTATACAATGCTACAGGTACATTCTCAGGTACACAACTCTTCAGGTACATCCTTTCTCAAGTACACAAATCTCCAGGTGCATTCTCAGGTACACAACTCTCCAGGTACACCCTTTACCCAACATGGTCTCTACCCTGGGTAAAATGTTGTGACTATTCACCCTATCTATGCTGCTCAGGATCTAATAAACCTCTCTCAGGTCATCACTCAGCCTCCTACACTCCAAGGAAAGAAGTCCCAGCTAATCCAGTTTCTCCAATCCCAGTAACTCTTTCCTGACTCTTTCCTGCAGTTTTTCCAATTTGACAATATTCGTCCTTTCACTGGGCAACCAGAACTATGCACAGTATGAGACTGTGACCCTTGGTTCTGGAAAGCACAGCTGCAGGAAATCAATTCCCTCTACTTCGTAAAGCCCCATGAGAATTTTATACATTTCATCAGTCCATCTGCCATTCTTCCAAAGTCAGGTTGCACAGAACTGTTTATTCTGTTGGCATGTATCTCCTCAGGAACCAATCATTACTGCACTTCCAACACACACGTGTATCTTTCATTCAGTGGAGACTCCAGATCTGGAGACATTATTCCAAATGTGGCCTCAGTGGGGCCAAATGTAACTAGAAAAAATATTTCTTCATTCCTTTTCTCAATTTCTCTTGCAATAAAAGCCAACATGTAACTTTCCTTCCTAATTCCTTGCTGTATCTGAATGTTACTTCTCAAGTTATGTTAGTGACTCAAAAACTTGAGGTTTTATGACTGTTTGGTATGTAAAAATCCCCAAATTTCCCCTAATTATCTCTCCTTCTCGATAAACCTCAGCTAATCGAAAACCATGGAGTCTGTGGCCTAATTCAAGCACTGTTTCTGGTCCAAAATACAGCCAGTTTCAAACTCTCATCCTTGTGTTTGGGTCACTGTGTGGCCTCATCCCTCTATATCTCTGAGATGATCTTCAGCCAGTACAAGCTCACTGTATGTCTTCATTTCTCATTACTTCGCCATTGGTCACCGGGCTTCAGACTCTGGAATTCCCTCAATGAATGCATGAGCCCTACAGGCCTCTGTGGCATGCTGTAGAGTGTTGGGCTTCTAGATTTCTCAAGCACCTGTATTTATACAATAGTGTCTTGACCAGAATTGTAAAGTCCTAACACGAGGAATTCTGCAGATGCTGGAAATTCAAACAACAACACACACAAAATGCTGGTAGAACACAGCAGGCCAGGCAGCATCTATAGGGAGAAGCGCTGTCGACGTTTCGGGCCGAGACCCTTCGTCAGGACTGTAAAGTCCTTGTGTTTTCTCTTGAAAATTGTCAAGTTAATTGTGACTGGCATGGGTTTTCTGCAGTCTATGATTATTGAAAACGGATTCTTGTTTAGTGCTGTGTGCAGAGTTGTTTTATGCAAAATAATTAGTCAGTAATACAACTGTAGGAAATGCAATATTTGCAGCTAAATCTGCTGCAGTTTTGGTCCCGTATCTAAGAAAGAACGTATTGGTATTGGAGAGAGTCCAGAGGAGGTTCAGGAGATAGATCCCAGCAATAAAAGGGTTAACCAATGAGGAGTGCTTGATGGCTCTGTGCCTGTGCTCTGTGGAATATTGAAGAATGAGGGGTTAGTTTTTTGAAACCTGTCAAATATTGACAGGTCTGGATAGAGTGGATGCGGAGAGGATGTTTCCTATTGTGGGGGAGTCTTGGACCAGAGTGCACAGCTTCAGAATTGAGGGATATCCGTTTAGAACAGAGGTGAGGAAAACTCTTTAAGCAGAGGATGAACGCTGCCACAGTCTGAGCTCATTTTCTCTCCTGGTGCTGCAGCTGCTGTTAATTCCCAAATCAAATTCACATCTCTTTCAGGTGATAATTGTGCTGGAATTGTGAATGAATAATGTGAATTGTGAGTGAATGAACCCTCTTTCTTTATCCAGAGGGTGGTGAATCTGTGGAATTCTTTGCCGCAGATGCCTGTGCAGGCCAAGTCAGTAGGTATATTTAAGCCAGAGGTTGATGGGTTTTTGTTTGATCGGGGAGTCAAAGGTTACAGGGGAAAAGGGGTGGATAATGATAATAATTCTGCCATGATGGAATGACAGAGAAGACTTAATGGACCTACTGGAATAATTCTGCTCCTAGGTCTACCTCACCACCATCCAGATCAGACAAAGGTTCGTGTGCACCTCCTCAAATCACCTCCACAGCACTTGGTGCTTTCTGTGTGGTCTCCTCCACAATGAGGGGGAGGGAGGACAAAGTAGTGATCAGGCAACAATTTTGCAGAACACCTACACACTGTCTGCAGCAAGCATGTTGAGTTTCCAGTTACATGTCATCTAAATTCCTCTTCCCATTCCCACCACGACCTGCCAATTCTCGACCTTCTCCACTGTCACGGTGAGGCCAAACACAAACCAGAAGAATAAGAAACCTCATATTCCACATAGAAATTGCAACCCAGTGGAACAAGCACTAAATATTCCAATCTCTGGAAACCCATATTCTGTTATTGTTTTACTTTGTTCTATCTGAAAGCATTGTGTAATGATTTGATCTGTATGAACAGTATACAGGACAAGCTTTTCATCATATCTTGGTACATTTCACAATAGTAAACCAATTCCAATTCCTGTGTTCCCTCCCTCTCCTGGTTTACTCATCTCTGTCACCCAGTTTCATTCCCTTCCTCCACCTGGTTCCACCTCCCTTTCACCCACACACTACAACACTACATCTTCTACTTCTGCAGTCTCGTCTCCAGTTGGTTCTATTTGCCACTTACCCCTCTCTTACCTTGTCCACTTTTCTTACTTATCCTGTTCTAACATCTGCAGTTTCTTCTGCCTCCACTTATCACCTTCCAGCCTCTGTCTCTAACTCGCCCCTCCCCTTCTCCATCATGCTTCCCTTTTTTTCTCTCTTCCCTTATCTATCTCAACCTTTCACCCACCAGCTCCCATCTTTAACTCCACTCCTTCCTGTCCTCTAACCGAGCTCCATCTGCCCGTCATCTCCTTCCCCTACCAGCCCCTGTCTTACCCCATCCCTCACCTCTTTTTACTGGTTCTCTCCCCTCTCCACTGATGCAGAGTTTTGATCTGAAAAAGTCACCAGTCCCTCTGCCTCCACAGATGCTGCCTGACCTATAGAGTACCTCCGGCAGTTTGCTTTTTTGCTCCTCATTCTAGCATCTGCCGTCTCTTGTGTCTCCCTTGTCCTTATGCAGTTATTTCAATAGACACCACAACTACAAAGCACCAAAAGGTATTAATAACCCTACATGGCAAGCTGAAATCATGGATTGGTACAATGTATGAAAGGAGGTAGTTAATTGTAGTGTACTTTCAGTGGTGACACTTTGCATCATAATTCTGCACACCGTCCTTCAATGCTCTCCTTTGAGGCCTGATTATGTCCAACAGCTTCAACATGAATGTTAATTGGGCAGATACAAGATGTCCTACAGGACATTTTCAAGGCAAAGGTTTGGCAACAGCTGAAATTTTATTTTGAAGTACAGTTCCTGATGGAATGCAAGGGAATTCAGGAACCAAGTTGCATATAGCAAAGTTTGTAATGCTGCTCGAGTGATCAGTTTGGACACCACAGAGAGCTCCTTGCTCACCCTCAAAATAGTTGCCATTGAATCTTTTGGATATTGCATAATGATGAAGACAAAAACAGACCCCTGAAATTATTTCTAAAATGACCTGAAATTGAAGTTTGGAGGACAGGCCATTTATGTAGCAGAGGGAATATAGAAAGGTCACAACATATGAACAAATGAACATGCTCGCATCCTGCTACTGCCATCAGGAAGGAGGTACAGGAGCCTCAGGACCCACACCTCCAGGCTGAGGAACAGTTATTACCCCTCGCTCATCAGGTTCTTGAACCAGAGGGGATAACTTCACTCAACTTCACTTGTCCTATCATTGAAATGTTCCCAAAACCTATGGACTCACTTTCAAGACCACTTCAGCTCATGTTGTCGATATTTATTGCTTATTTATTTATTTTTGATGGTGGTGGTGGTTTTGATGATTATTATTATTTATTCTTTTGTGTGGTTGCACAGATTGTTGTCTTTTGCACACTGGTTAAATGACCAAGTTGGTGCAGTCTTTCATTCACTATATTATGGTTATTATTCTGTTATGGATTTATTGAGTATGCCCTCAAGAAAATGAATTTCAGGGTGTATATGGTGTCACATACGTACTTTGATAATAAATTTACTTTGAACTTTTCATAGCTGAGCAGGAGCACAAGGCAGCCAATCTGCTCGTCACTTCTGGGTAATAGATAACACAGAACATGCGGACCATGTGGCTCTTTCACATCCCTATCAGTCAGCGTCAGCCTGCCCTATCTTATTCAGTCTGGGCCCTTGGGATGTACAGACATCCATGGGTCTTAATAACCATGAGGTGAGCTGCTGTTAAGTGAAGCATAGGATAATTATACTTGTATTGTGCTCTTTCAAAGTTTAGAATGTTTCAACCCGCTTCTCAAGAGCCTGTGCTAAATCTGAATGAACCATGTGATAAGTGTAAGGACGGGTAACCAATAGCATGTTCGGACGCAACTTACAAAGGCAAGGGAAGAGGAGAAATTTTCCGTTCAGGGAATGCTGCAGTTGGAGTGCTGCATTGAAGAGGAGGCAGGCGAGCAACCCCAATCTCTCAGAGAGGGAGAAGCACAATGCCGCAGTCTGAGCTCATTTTCTCTCCTGGTGCTGCAGCTGCTGCTGATTCCCGAGTCTCCTTCACTTCTCTTTCAGGTGATAATTGTGCTGGAATTGTGAACGAATAAAGGATGCAGCAGGAGAAAGGCTGTTAATCTGGAAATCATTCATCCAGTGAGAAGGGCCAGAATACCTGCTGATGCCTTCAACACTGCAGTCCGATGACACACTGCACCGGAAAATTCCTGATTCCAGCAAGGCCCTATCAAGTCTGCAGGACCCAGGTACAGTGTATAATGCTGTTGCCCAATATATCACTGCAAGCTTGTTCATTGGCTAATTGCCTATTTTCTCCAAGCTTCCCCACTCCGTCAAAGAGGCAGTCCAAATTCATAGGCCTTCATTACAGTGCCCCTGTGATTATCCTTCATGCTTGAGATCAAAATAAGATTATAATATGAAATTTCAGTGACATTCAACCTAATTACATTAAGCCTCTATTTGATGGTGATCTTTTTGTCATTAAAATTATAATCACCCATTCAGTTGCCTTTTTAATTTGTCCAACAGCATCTGTGATTTTTTAACTTATGCTCTGTATAGTTTGAAAAGCAAAAAACTGCATATGTCCCTAATCTGAAATAAAAACAGAAAATGCCAGGAAAATGTATCAGATTGGGGAAAATTCATGAAAAGAGAAACAGTTAATAACTGAGATCAAATATCCTTGATCAGAACTGAGAAAGGGAGTTGGTCTAAGATTGGAAGAGAAGGTGGGGAGGACAATATCTGAAACTGGGTGAAATGATGCCATCATTAACTGGAGAGTTTGGTTCCTTAGTCAGTTTGATATGTTGCTAATGTTGTTTAGACTGCCCGACAGGGATTTGCCCAACAATCCAGAATGTACAAATGATGGAAAAGAGCTGGAGAAGGATGGAATATAAAAATGGCTGATCCTGAGACAGACAGAAAGAAAGAGAAAGTTATACAGTGTATGGATATTGGTGAGGCTGAAATGAGAGACACACAAGAGATTTGCAGATGGTGGGAATCTTGAGCAAAGCACACTAAATGCCAGAGGAACTCAGTAGATGAAGCAGCATCTATGGAGGGAAATGAAACGTTGATTGTTTATTTTCTCCATAGATGCAGAGTGACCTGCTGTCTTTCTCCAGTATTTTGTGTGTGTTCCTTTGAAATTGGAATTGGTTTATTGTTGTCATGTGTACCGAGATACAATGAAAAGCTTGTCCTGCATACTGCTCACGCAAATCAATCCCTTACACAGTACATTGAGGTAGAACAAGATAAGCTAATAACAGAATGCAAAATAAAGTGTAACAGGGACAGAGAACATATTATTCAGGTAGACAATAATGTGCAAGATCATAATGAGATAAGTGTCAGGTCAAGAGTCCATCTCATTGTATTAGGGAACAATTCAACGGTTTTCTAACAGTGTGATAGAAGCTGTCTTTGATCTTTGTGATATATGCCTTCGGTCTTTTGTATTTTCTGCCCAATGGGAGAAGGGAGACAATACCAGTCCCGGACCAGTGTCAATTGGAGCAGGGATAACTTGCTATAATGGGCTACCAAACAAAGTCGAGCAGCATTGCTGTCAACACCACATCCGTTCCCAAAGAGCTTTGAACCGAAGGAGGTCGGTATATTCCAATATTTGGAATATTGCGTTCTGCTTTGGTCACCCTGCTGTAGGAAAGATGCTGGTAAGAGTACAGAGGAGATTTACAAGGATGTTGCCAGGACCTGAGGAACTGAGTTATGGAAAGAGGTTGAGCAATTTGGGTCTTTTTTTTCATTGCAGCATAGAAGAATGAAGGGTGATCTTACAGAGGTGTATAAAATCATAATAGCCACAGATTGGATGAACGCATAGTCTTTTCCCCCCAAGGTTGGGTAATTTTGCTCAAGACTAGAGGATATGTGAGAGGGGAAAGATTTAATAGGAACCTGAGTGGCAATTTTTTCTTCCAGAGAGTGATCAGTATATGGAATGAGCTGCCAGAGAAAGTGGTTTTGGCAGGTGTAGGCCTCCGTTAGTCTCGATGGACCATGGATTTGCACCTTGGAAAGTTTCCAGGGCACAAGCCTGGGCAAGGTTTTTTTTTGTGGAAGACCGGCAGATGCCCAAGCTGCAAGTCTCCCCTCTCCACACCACCGATGTTGTCCAAGGGAAGGGCATTAGGACCCATACAGCTTGGCACCGGTGTTGTCGCAGAGAAATGTGTGGTTAAGTGCCTTGCTCAAGGGCACACACGCAAGCCTCAGCCAAGGCTCGAGCTAGCGACGTTCAAATAACTAGACAAACGCCTGAACAACTTGGCCACACGCCAACACTTTCACCAGGTACATTAACAACATTGGACAGGAAAGGTTTAGACTAATATGGCCAAACACAGGCAAATGGGATTAACTTTGATGGGAACCTTGGTTGGCAAGGGCCAAATAGGCTGCCAGGCCCATTTCTGTTCCGTATGAATCTATGACTCTATTATCAGAAGTTGGAGAATTCAGTATTGAGTTCTACAGATGACAGGATGCCCTGACAGAGAGGGGAAAAAAGCAAGCTGCAGTTTCTCAAGTTTGCATTGGGCCTTGGTGTAACACTTCGGGAGGCTGCAGACAGAGAGGTCAGGGTGGGACAAGGATGCAATGGCAGGAAACCAGGAGCTCCAGGTCACTCCTGCAAACTGAACACCAGCACTCCACAAGTGATCACCCATACCCATATTTTGTTCCTCCAGTGTAGAGAAGACCACAAGGTGATAATAAATACAGTACACTGGACAGGAAGAAGTGCAAGGGCTTCACCTGGGAAGGTTGTTCAGATCCCTGGATGGAGTGAATGGAAGAGGCTGGGACTGCATCCCCTTCAGGGTAATCTCCCTGGGAGACTGGTCAGGCAGTCGTGAAGAGACTGATCATTAAGAACCCACACCATCCAGCATACGCCCACTTCTCATTACTAGTATCAGAAAGAAAGTACAGGAGTCTCAAGACCCACACTCAATGTTTTCGGAACAGCTTCTTGCTCTTAACATCTGATTTCAGAGCGGTCCACGACCTTGCTATTCCTCTTTTGCACTATTTATTAATTAATTTTTGTATCTTATAGTAATTGTTTATATCACACTGCTGGTTCAGAAAAAAAAAAAAAATTTCACAACTTCTGTCCATGATGGTGAAATGCCAAAAGGGGAGGGGAGGGGAATATGTGTCTGGTGGAGTACACTCATTAGGCATAGAAGCAGGGTCCTCTAGGTCCGTGCCCACCACCAACTGTCCTTGCGTTCTAATCCAATATACCCGCATTTGGTTTGTAGCTTCCTGTACTTCGCAACTCAAGGGCTCGATTGGTGGAGCGGTCTCCTCCTGCATTGAAATAAGTCTGTACGAAACCATTAAAAAGCAAAAGCTGCTTCTGCTGGGAATCTGAAATAAAAACAGAAATATTTGGAGATATTCAACAGGTCGAGAAGCATTTATAAAAAGAAAAATAAATGTTATATTTCACGCAAATGGTCTTTCAGATCTTTTAGGTCTTCATCCTGAAACGTTAACTTGTGTTTCTCTCTCTGTAGCTACTGCCTGAACTGATGAATATCTCCTGCATTTTCAGTCTGTATTAGAGAAGTGGTCCTTATCAGTTTTTAATCTGGGGGGGAGCAATGATTTTCAATTAATTAAGAGTGAAGGAGACAGTATTATGCGATTGAATTTCTGAGCAATTGCCAGCTCATTATCATGCTGCTCCTTGTCGGATTTTGTTCTGTGTTTTCTCCTTATTTCAGAAGTCCTACAGGGCCGTAAAGCAACTTGGGGGAATCCCAGAGCTGAGAACAGGGCTAAGGAAATGCAAGTCTTTTCCTTTGGTCTGCTCTTCTTGCACTGCTTGAGTTGTGCTGGAGGTTTGCTTTGTGAAAATCTAGCTACCTTTGGGGATTGAGGCACCGTTTCACTGCTGCTGAGGCAGGAAGTCATTGATTCATGTTCCATGAAACGAAGTACCGACAATTTATCTCACCCTAGATTTCAGATGAATTAAGATAAGTGAAGTGTGAAGCCGGTACAGAGTTGCTCACGCATGACTCAACCTATTCCTGGTGCAGTATAAATAGAAAATAGAACATCTGATCGGATATTGCACTGTAGTATCAATCTCGATCGTGTGTCAATTCCTCAGAATGAGAAATGAACAATCAACCTGCCACTCAGATAGAGATTGCTATCAAGAGGGATGGTTAATATCTTCAGTGAAGCTGAGTGAATGATTAAATGCAGGTTTCCAACACTGCAACATGTCTTACTGAAGGAATTCAGAACTTAGAACAGTACAGCACATTACAGGCCCTTCAGCCCACAGTGTTGTGCTGATCAGTCTAACCCTTCCCTCCTACACGGTCCATGAGCATTTATTTAAGTCCCTATCTTAAATGTCCCTAATGTATCAGCTGCTACCATCACCCTGGGCAACTCATTCCACTCTCTGTTAAAAATACTGCCTCTGTCAGTTCCCCTACACTTCCTCCACACACCTTTAATGAATGTCTTCTGGTATTGGCTATTCCTGGCCTGGGTAAAAGGTATTGGCTATGAAATCCACAGATTGACCATCCTCTCGCTAAAGAAATTCCTCCACATCTCCATTTTAAATGGCGGTCCCTTTGATCTAGGCTCCCGCCACACCATAGGAAACATCCTTGAATTGAATTGAATGATCTTTATTGTCATTATACATAGGTACAATGAAACTCTGTTTGGCTTCCTCTCAGGCAATTAAACAAAGTGGTAGATAAAAACAAGACAGTAATAGAAAAACAGTATTAAATAGATAAGTAGCAGAAAATAAGTTACAGCAGCACCAGAATATCACAGTAATGCACAAAGTGCCGTTAGTGCAAGTATTTGAGTCCTTGTGTGTGCTCACAGTTTCGGTCATTGTTCTGTGGGAGTGGTGTGATGGAGGCCACAGCTCTGGGGTAGAAGCTGTTCCTCAGTCTATTTGTTCTGGCTTTTAGTGTCCTGAACCTTTTGCTGGACGGCAGCAGGTCAAACAGGGAGTGGCCGGGGTGTGTGGTGTCTCTGGTTATGCTGATTGCTTTCCTCCTGAGTCTGCTGGAGTAGATGGTGTCCAGTCCTGGGAGCTCCATCCTGACAATTTGCTGGGCCGCTTTCACCACACGATGCAGGTCTTGTCGCTCAGTGGCTGTGCAGATGTGCATCCTTACCTCATCCACTGTATTGATGCCTTTCAACATCTGATAGATTTCAATGAATTCTTCTGAATTCCAAGGGCTACGGACCCAGAGCCATCAATCAATCCTCATAATGATAACCCTTTCATTCCCAATACTGTATTCCATCCGCTATGTCTTTGCCCAATCTCCTAATCTGTCCTTCTGCAGCCTCCCTGCCTCCTCACCACTACCTGCCCCTCCACCTACCTTCATATCATCCACAAACTTAGTGACAAAGTTATCAATTCCATCATCCAAATCATTGACATGTAACATAAAAAGAAGCAATCACAACACAGACCCCCCTGAGGAACACCACTAGTTACCAGCAGCTAACCAGAAAAGGCTCCTTTATTCCCACTCTTTGCCTTCTGCCGATCAGAAAACACTTTATTTATGTTGGCACCTTTCCTGTCACACCATGGGCTCCTAATTTGTTAAGCAGCCTCATGTGTGGCACCTTGTCAAAGGCTTCTGAGAATCCACGTACACAACATTCACCGATTCTCCTTTGTCTATCCTGCTTATTTCCTCGAAGGATTTCAACAGATTTGTCAGGCAAGATTTTCCCTTGAGGAAACCATGCTGACAACGGCCTATTTTATCATGTGGCTCCAAGTACCAAAACCACGTCCCTAACAATCGACTCCAACATCTTCCCAGCTACTGAGGTCAGACTAACTGGCCTATAATTTTCTTTTTTCTGCCTCTCTCCCTTCTTGAAGAGTGGGGTGGCATTTTCAATTTTCCAGTCCTCTGTAACAATGCCAGAATATACTGATTCCTGAAAGATCTTTACTAATGCCTTAATAATCCCTTCAGCCATCTTTTTTTAGAAACCTGACAAACTGATCCAGGTGATTTATTTACCTTCAGACTTCTCAGTCTCCCAAGCAACTTCTCCTTAATAACAGCAGCTTCACTCAGTTCTACCCCCTGACACTCTCAAGCTTCCGGCATACTGCTCGTGTTTTCCACAGTGAACACTAATGCAAAATACTTCTTCAATTTGTCCACCATTTCCTTGTCCCCCATCGGCTCTCTAATCAATTCTGTTTCATTGCACAACACCAAATCCAGAATAGCTGATCCCCTAGAGGGCTCAATCATGAGCTGCTCTAAAAAGCCACCTTGTCGGCATTCTACAATTCTCTCTCTTGAGATCCTAATTTTCCTGATCCACTTACACCTTGAAATCCCTCACGGCTATTGTAATATTGCCCTTCTGACAAGCTTTTTCTATCTGCTGTTGTAATTTGTAGACCACAGGTTTGGAGGCCTATATACAACTTCTATCAGGGTCTTTTTAACTCTTGCAATTTCTTAGCTCTACCTGCAAGGATTCTACATCTTCCAACCCACTGCCACCTCTTTCTAAGGATTTGATTTAATTTTATCATTTTTTACCAACAGAGCCACTCCATCCTCTCTGCCTACCTGCCTGTCCTTTTGATACAATATCCTTGGATATTAAGATCCCAGTTATACTCTTCTTTCAGCCTTGACTCAATGATGCCCACAACCTTATACCTGCCAATCTCTAACTACGCTACTACAAGTTCATCTACCTTATTCTGTATACTGTTGGTATTCCAAATAACGCCCTCAGTCCTGTATTCATTGCCCTTTTCGATATTGTCCTCCTTTTACATTTCACCTCATCCCGTTGACTGCAATATTGCCCCATCATCAGCCTGTCCTTGCTAGCAGTCTGACTACACACTGCCTCTGTCTGTTAACCAACTGGCCCATCTTCAGCCCTAGCACTCCACTTCCCACCCCCCTGCCAAATTAGTTCAAACCCTTCCGAACTGCTCTAGCCCTTGTGCTCTAGCTCCCACAAGGATATTGGTCCCCCTCGGTTTCATGTGTAACTTGCTCTTTTTGTACAAGTTGTACCTTCTCCAGAAGCGATCCTAATGATCCAGAGATCTGAATCCCTGCCACCTACACCAGTTCCTCAGCCATGCATTGATCTGCCAAATGCTTCTATTTTTACCCTCACAGGCGTGCGGCACATGCAGCAATTCAGAGATTAGTATTCTAGAAATCCAGTTTTTCAAATTACCACCTAGCTCCCTTAAATCTCTCTTCAAGACCTTCCCGCCTTTCCTCCCTATGTCATTGGTGCCAACATGTAATACCCTGGCTGCTCATCCTCCCCTGTAAGAATGCCCTGGACCTGATCCGAGACATCCTTAACCCTGGCACCTGGGAGCCAACATACCATGTGGGTTTCTCTTTCGTGTCCACAGAATCATGCCTCTATTCCACTAACTATGGAATTTCTATCATTGCTGCAATTCATTTCACTTCTTCTAAGCCACAATGCCAGACTTAGTACCAATCACTGGGGCTCCTGCCTAGTAGATCGCCCCCCTTAACAGTATCCAAAATGGTATACTTTTCATTGAGGGTAATGAACACAGGGCTACATTGCACTGTCTGCCCATTTCCTTTCCTTCTTCTGACAGTCACCCAGTTATCTGCTTCCTGCATTCTAGGGGTGACTACCTCCCAGTAGCCCCTATCTATCATTTCCACAGTCTCCCGTCTGAGCCAAATATCATCGAGCTGAAGCTCCAGTTCCTTAACGCATTCTCTGAGGAGCTGCAGCTCAGTGTACATGGAGCAGATGTGGTTACCTGGGAGGCTGTAGCTCTCACAGAATTCCCACATCTTGCACAAAGAACATAACTGCCCTTGGAGTCACTCTCTCTGCTCTAACTATGTCCTAACAGAGGGTGAATGAAGAATAAAGAAGAAGAAACTCACCAGATACTTAACTCACTGAAACTGATCTCGCATAAGCCTGATGAGCCAAAGCCAAAACCTCCCCACTCACACAATGGTCACTCCAACAATGACAAATCTATTTGTCCCTGCCTTATTTTATTTGCCCTTGCTAATAAATCATGTTCACCAATTGTCCACAGTTCAAAGTCCTGAAGACTGCGGCAAAGTGCTGCTTTTTCAATCTTCCTGTCTGACTCAAAGCATCCAAGACCCATAAATTTGCACTTAAGTAGCCCTATCGATAGTAACAATATGTTTTACATATTGATTTTAACACAGCTAAAACACCTTTATGGTTTCTAATAACAATATTAAATACCATTTGCACACAACCACAGAAAGAAATATTTGGATATGTTAATAATTTATGGTTTTGATGGACATCTGGAAAAAAACGTAGAGATGAAAAGGTTGAAAGGTGTGTAAAGGCAAAATCGGCAGCCATCTCAATGCTATCATCATACCTCATCTTAGCATCAAATATGACACCAAGTTTTTTAGCAATCTGTATGAATCTCAGGTAGCTGCCAAGGAAAGGGGTTATCCTGGTGGCTGGAAAATGGAGCTTTGATCTGTGGTCTGTTCGGATGGCCAGCTGAGTAAGAGTTCTTGTTACTGTGGCAGGGGTAGGAATTTGATGAAGGGATTCAAACTTGGAGTGCTGGGGAAGGTAAGTGTTAGTTTTGCTGATGCAGGACCTGACACAGGTTTTCAACCGGAGAAGTCAACGATGATTTTTTCCCCACAGATGCTTCTCGACCCGTTGAGCTCCTCCAGCAGCTTGTTTGTTGCTCCAGATTCCAGCATCTGTTTGGGAGATTCCAGTTTATTCATGGAAAAGTAGATCCCAAGGAGGGGTAACAGTGCACAACTCCACAGGGCTTAGGGATTGTTCTTTAAACAAGGTTGGTGATGGTAGGTTTTGAGGAGGAAAGTGCAGTACTCAGGTATAGTGAGATCAGTTCATAATACTGAAGGATCCTGAGAGAGAGATAGGTACCCAGAGGTCAGAGAAAGGTGGGTCAAGGCTGGAATAGGTCCCGAAGCAAGTAGCCCTGGTAAAACCAAAACTGAGCAGGGATGAACAGTCCATTACCGAGTGATGGTCCCTTAACAACACATCAACCACACATTTCATTACCTTTCTGGTTATTTAGGGTAGACTGATGGTTGGTCTTTGGGTGATACATTCTAACTGCTCCACCACTTGAGTGCCTTGAGGCATTGAATATTGCCAGAATGCTGAAAATCAAAACGCTGCAGATGTTGGAAATCAGAAATAAAAACAGCAAGTGCTGGAGATGTTCAATGGATTAGGCAGCACATTGTGGAATGAGAAACAGAGTTAGCACTTCCGGTCGTTTGAAGAGGTGAGGAAACAAGCAGGTTCTGAACTGTGGGTGGGGTGGGGGGGAGGAGGTGGAGGGGTATTTGTGAAAGGTTGGAGACTTAGATTGCTTAAATACATGAATGGAAGAACATTGGTGAATAATTCCATTGCAAGGGCGACATTGAGCTTCCAATAACTGTCTCATCAATTCCTGAAGGGTCTCGGCCCAAAATGTCAACTCTCCCTCCATAGATGCTGCTTGCCTTGCTGAGTTTCTCCAGCATTTTGGGTGTGTTGCTCATCAATTCCCTGTTGTGTTCCATGTTTTGCCTCTTAAGTTCTTCCGTTGAAGCTCAACATCAGTTTCAGGAACAGCTCTGTACAGGCATGCTTTACTCCTGAGCATCCTTGATTAAAGATCCTCAGCCTTTTCTCTCTCCACTGATGCTACCTAATCTGCTTGGGTGTTTCCATCATTTTCTTTAGGTTCAGATTTCTAGCAATTGCTATATCGTGCCTCCTCACAGTTTTAGAACATTGTTTATTTTTCGTGCTCTTATTCTCTGTAGCCAGAAAGCATTAAGTCACATGTGCAGCGTTGATCTCCAACCAACACAAATATTCCCTCTACTCTCTCTGTCCTGCCTCCTCTGTTTACCTAAAACACCTCTCCAAATTTGGTCAAGATATTGCTTTTAAACCTTAGCTTGGTTTCTCTCTCCACAGAAGCTGCCTGACAGCCTGCATATTTCCAGCATGTTCTGCTTTTGTGTCAGGACACTAGAATGTGGACTGGTTCCAGAACTTCTCCTGTATCAAGTGGTGCCTGTTGTTTCTTGAATAGCGCTAAATGATGCAAGCTGAAGAGTGGTTGTTTTGACAGTGGACTCCATAGGATAGAACCAATCAGTCAGTGGCTCAGCTTCACTGTTTGTAATTAAGTGTTGGCTAGGAATGAGGTGAGGAGAAGTTTCTTCACTCCAGAGTAGGGGTTCCCAACCTGGGGTCCACGGACCCCTTGTTTACTGGTATTTGTCCATGGCATAAACCCCTGCTCTAGAAGGTAGTGAATCTTTCAAGTTACCTACCCAAGACTCTTGTAAAGTCTCAGACTCTGATTATATTCAAAACAAATATGATAGGTACTACACAACTCACAGGATGAGTTAATACAGAAAAATGACAGAGGTAAAATCTTGATTATAATCTTATTATTAAACAACAGAGTAAAGGGCTGAACAAATTATCCCAGTTTGTATTATGTTCCTCTGCTTAAAGGAGATTGCAGACACAGCCTTGCCTTTAGTATGTATTTGTTTTCCTTCTCCATTGTTGAAGATACAGTTACAGCTATTCATTTGTGTCTTGTACTTAACTGTTTCCCATCATACACAGCAGAATGTAGCAAGTCTGCATTTCTGATTCAATTCTTTCTTCTGAACTAGTCCAGCGATATCTGATCAGCATGTGTTGTAGTATCAAAGTGATAGTCCTTGTTTTGAGCCCAAAGGTGTTCCTCACCTGTTCTTCTGCACTCCTGATTGAAGAGTAACTGCCCATCACTAGCTGAATGGCAATAACTGAGAGAGGGATATACCAGCCCTCAAGATTACAGCAGAACACAGTTCTGCTGTTGCTAATGTCCATGATGTCCAGTTTTGAGCTGTTGGATGATCTCAACAAAGGTTATGAGATAGTAAATCCTACCAATATTGTCATGCAAGATGCATCTGCGATAGGTGAGATTAAGAAACTGTTGCTCCCTTGTCTTATTCAATAACTTATACAAGTGTTTTCCAAGGGTGGGGGATCAAGAACAAGAGAACATGGGTTTAAGCTGAGAGGTGAGAGATTTAGTAGGAATCTGTGGAACAATTCTTTCACTCAGATACGGAAAGGGCTGCCAGAGGAAGTGTTAGAAACAGGTTCATCAGCATTTAAAATGTTAGGCCCTCTGTTGGTCGGTGTTGACTATGGATGTTGTATTTATCCAACTGGTGTTCAAAATAGAGAAGTTCTGAACCACCACCTATGAGAGGGCAGTAAGGATAAATTATTTGGGAGGTGGGTAGGTGAAAGGTTTCTATGTCCATGTATGATGGGTTTCCACCTGAAGGTCTTGAGATTTCATGGCATGGGGAGTCAGCACTGAAAAATCCGTCAGAACTATGTGCCAATGTCTGACCACTAGTGATAGATCTGTCCTATCAGTGGGAAAGGAGTTGAAATGGAGGAACCAGGGATGTTGGCTGCAGCAGTCAAGCTGTTGGTTACCCCATGTTTCCTATTTAGGCCAAAGCCTACATGCAGTTAGGAGTATTTTGTCAAATTGACTGGACTATACGTGTCTTTTAAAGTCAAAGAGTCATAGAGCAATATGGCATAAAAACAAACCAAAGAGGCTGCATCTATCAATTATCCCTTTACACTAATCCTACTCCAAACTACTTTATTCTCCCCACATTCCCATCAACTCACCGACAGACCAGGGCCGATTTGCACCGGCCAATTAACCTGCCACTGTGCTCATTTCTGGGATGTGAGAGACAACTGGACGCACAGGAAGAATCCACAGCTACAGGAAAACATGCAGCCTCCATCATGACAGCACCAGAGGTCCGAATTCAGCCTGGGTCTCTGGAACGGAGCAGCAGCAGCTTCTTCTTTTGGATGTGAGCTCCGTGTTGGCAATAATCTTCACCACTGCATGTTTAACACTGTGGGAAAAAATCAAACATGCAACCTGAAGTGTTAGTCTAATTTTGTGCCTGGAAACAATAGTTCCAGTGATTTATTTCAGGTAAAGTTAAAATAGGTGCATTAGGCACTGGTTTATCCAGTGATATTTCTTCAATTTCTAGGAAATTAACCATTAGGAGAGCTGTCCCACAGATACAAAGTCAAAGTCAAGTTTGTTGTCATATGTACAAGTGCATGTGTGCACAGGTACAATGGAGAACTTACTAGCAACACCATCACAGGCACATAGCATCAGATATGAAGGATTCACTAGAAAAACAAACACAGATTATGCACAACTTTTACCAGAAAAAACACATCTATGTGAGGACACAGCAGAGGTTTGAGCATGGCAAGAGATCGGATGCAGCCTTCATATCGGGGGATAAATCAGCAAGAACTGTGCTTTCCTGCACCATCAGGAAGGCAAAATGGGATTATTTACAGGGAATATACAGCCATTTCTGTGACAGAGGCATTCAGTCCATAACAGACTGAAAGTCCACCCTGCGTGGCAACAACAGGGAATCTTCTCTTTCTGACGGGCTGATTGACTTTTAACACTCAGTCTGAGGCAATGGAACAATGTTTCAGTGAGGAAGACTCTCCCCCGCCACCCCGTGTGCTCATGTTGCTGAAACACAACTGCACTGCTAGGTCCAGTTCAAACCAAATCATCAAGTTTGCTGATGACACCAGATTGGCCTCATCACAACAATGACAAGACAGCATACAGAGAGAATGTAGAGAAGCTGGAAGAATAGTGCAAGCACAACAAGTGAAGTCTCAACGTTGTCAAGAACAAAGAGGTGATCGTGGACTTCAGGAAGATGCAGGCTGACCACTTCTCACTGCAGATACATGCCTCCTCTATGGAGAAAGTTATGAGGACCAAGTTTCTGGGAGTGCACATAACGGACGATCTCACCTGCTCCCTCAGCACCATCTCTTCGGTCAAGAACACACAGCAGCATTTCCACTTCCTGAGGAGAGTGAGACAAGTGGTCTGATCAGCTGCATCACTCTCTGGAATGAGAATTGCAAAGCATTTGACCACAAGACGTAGCAAAGGGTTGCAAGGACTGCCAAAAGAATCACCAGGATCTCTCTTCCACCCATCGGAGATATTTACCAGTTGCACTGCGTGTGCAAGGCTTTTAGCATTGTCAGTGATCCCAGACAATAAACTGTACTTGAACAAACAGAGCAAAGCAAAGTATTGATTGTAATGCAAAGTGGTCATACTGAGACAAAATATAATGAGCAGGAACTGTTCTTGTACCATCAGCTGTGTAACTCTATTCTGCTGGTATGATTTCAGACTCTGTCACAAATGCAGCTGATGCCTAACTAACTAGAGTTTAATTCTCTGTGGTTAAAAAGTAGGTTAAGAAATTCTGCTTTGCTGTTGCACTTCTTGCCTCAACCAGCCTTTAGTTAGAACCTCCTACGATTTGTTATTTCACTTCCTTCTTAAAAACCTGTCAGATCAGTAAACGGTGCTTTCTGTGTGCTCGGCAGTTGTTCTGCTCTGAACTTCATGCAACTACATCAAAGTGAGAGAAGCATAATCTGCAAGACCTGCACCCCACATTGATACCGGTAAGAAACATAACTTATGTTGACTTAAAGTATGCAAAAAGTAATCTGTCTATATGGATGTGGAATATATTACGAGTACAGAGGACGCCATTCTATTAGAACGCTTATGTTCTTGGTTGGGATCCCTTCACTTGAATTGAAAGGTCCACTCAGGAAATGAAACCTAATTTTGTTCGCAGGATTAAGGAAATGATTTGAACTTCAGCATCAAGAGGAAACATGATGTACTGGAAAACTTGAATTTAAATCTAGAGCAGGAACAGGTGAAAATCAGCGAAGTGGTCTTCCCCTTCAATGCAGTGACTCTTTGGCATTCACTTACAGAGTACTCTGCCTTAATGTTGTTGCTGCACGGTTTCAGACTGGGACACTGTGTCGAGGGAAAGTATCCATCTGGATAAAACTGTGAGGGGCTGTCATGATCTTTCCAAGGTATCAGAGAGTCAGATTATTGAGTCATAGGGTCCAACCGAATAGAGCCACCATTCAGCCCAGCGTACTAATCCCATTTTCCTGTATCCTTCTATGTCTTTGTGATTCAATTGTTCAAAAAATACTTCTGAAATATGTGCATGTATTTTATTCTTAATCTCTGGACTCCAATCTTAGACTCCTCTGATTTGTAGATGTTTCCTACTATTCACTCTGTCAATGTCTTTAATCGCGATTACTTCAGTCAGGTCTGTTATGTTTTATAACTTCAAAACATTAAACTAATTCAAAAGAAGACACAGGAGTCCGAAATGTGAGTCTAACTTCAGGTATACTGTACTTTAAGCGAGGCATGCATGTATCTTGTGGTAGTGTGAGGACGTATGCAATTAACCTATTTATACATATAACCCACAACGAATTATTTTAAACAAACAAGAATACTTAATCAACAACATATTTACAAGTTTACTCAAGTATTACTGAAATATTAAATGCACAACACTCTTCCCTTCTTAGCTATAACCTCCAACTCAATAGAGAATGCATCTCAACTATATACACAGTATACTGTGCAATACAACTACTATATACAGACATTCACAGCACAATACGTCTTAACACGCCTCATTCAGGCCTAAAGATTTAATCACTGTGGAGGATTTCTTACTCTTATTGAGATATTGTCTTTTCTGACAAGGGGGTCACTCAGCTTGGCAGGTGAGACTTGTGGCCGTGAAACAATCTAATATTCTGGGTCCTCCTCCGTGGCGCTTGTAAGAGTTGACACTGAGACTGCAGGAAGTGGTTCTGACAATGGTGGCCACCTTTCTTCTTTTTTCTTCTAGTTTGTGCATCTTGATCTTGGGAAGATGCATTTAATTCACTGGAGTACTCTCATTAATTCATCTATTGCTCCCTTACCAATCTGATCTCTCTTCCTGGTTGCCTCATCCACAACATCATCTGATAAATCCTTTGTTTTTGTATCTCTATTGATTCCTTTCTTCTTAGCCTTCCATTTATCCAGCTGGGCTTTGGCCTTTGCATCTACTTTCAGCAGTTTTATTGTCTCTCACTTGACGTTCGTGCAATAACCTTAATGCATGTAGAGTGGATTCTGGTCCTTCATACTCACAAAAGCTGAACGCTTGCAACTTTCTTGAAGCTCCTTGAACTTTCTTCCAGCTTAAAACCAAGCCACATGTCACAATAACTGCCTGATTAATATATCAGAAGCTTCGTCAGATACGTTGCTGACAAAAACTGTGGTAATCAGACCCCTGCTTTCATTTCTTTCACACTTCCTCTGGGCAACATGGTCCTTTCTTGGTCCAATGTGCTTTCCAATCGGAGGCTTAGAGGTTAGCACCAATGCCTGTTTGTCTTCTATTGGACAACGGTTCATGGTAACCCATACAAGATGCTGGAGGAACTCAGCAAGCCAGACAGCATCAATGGTTAAAGAGCACAGTCAACATTTCAGCCCAAGACCCTTAAGCAGGATTGGAGAAAAAAAGATGAAGGGTAGAGTTAAAAGGTCGGGGTGGGGAGGGGAGGGAGAAACACAAGCTGATGGGTGAACTGGGAGGGGAAAGGGTGAAACAAAGAGCCAGGAAGTTGATTGGTGAAAGAGATACAAGGCTGAAGAAAGGGGAATCTAATTGGAGAGGACAGAAGGCCATGTAAGAAAGGGGGGAGGAGCACCCGAGATGGTCAGGCAAGGAGATAAGGTGAAAGAAAGAAAAGGGGGGTGGGGAATGATAAGGGGGGTCTGCTACTAGGAGTTTGAGAAATTAATGTTCATACCATCAGGTTGGAGGCTACTCAGATGAAATATAAGGTGTTGTTCTCCAACCTGAGTGTGGCCTCATCGCGACAGTAGAGGAGGCCGTAGATAGATATTTTGGAATGAGAGTGGAAAGTGAAATTAAATGGATAGCCACTGGGAGATCCTGCTTTTGCTGTGGCCACCCATTTTAGCATCTCGGCCCGAAATGATGACTGTTTTTCATAGTTGCTATCTGGCCTACTGAGTTACTCCAGCATTTTGTGTGTGTTGCTTACACTTCCAGCATCTGCAGATTTTCTCTTGTTTGTAAGTAGTTCCTGGTGTTCAGCATGGAGATGGTTGTGGCATCATCCAGTACCTTTCATAATTCACTTTCATTTGGCTTCTTTGCAGGAAATGGTGGATGGCCTATCTAGTTGCAGTTGTCTCAGCCACTCACACCCCCACAATGCCGGTCCTTCTGTTTTTACCACATACACGCTCAATGGGGCTCATTAGTTGTTGTATTTCACTGTTAAAAATGTCATTCCCACAGGAGTTCCCCTTTCTCCAGAGCAAGTCCTCAGCTGGATATTTACAGGCTTCAGTTTAGTATCTTTGAAATGTCGTTCAAACTCATTTTGTGGAATGACTAAAACAGCCAAATCAGTGTCCAATTCCATTTTAATTATTTTGCCATTCACTTCAAAGGAAGATATCAGAGACTAAAATTTGTGTCTAACTTTGGGTTTGCATTAAGCAAGGCACGCACGTTATCATATGGTAGCATGATGACAAATGCAATTCACATATTTATACATAGAACGCATAATCAATTATTTTAAATGAACAAGCTTGCTTCATCAACAACATATTTACAAAATTACTCAGATATTCCTGAAATATTAAATACTTAAGGTCCCTTCTTAGCTTACTCCAAGGAAATCAAATACAGCCTCACATTCACGCCCCGTAACTGAAACACTCATCCCAGACAACACCTTGAATTTCCTCTGCACCCTCTATAATGCAGTCACTTCCTTCCTACAGTGCAGAGACTGGAAGTGCACACAGTCCTGTAACTAGGACCTCATTAGTGTCTTATAAAATTATATCCGAAGTCTTAAGTTCTGTAACTCAGCTGCTGAAGAAAGTATCCCGTCTGCCTTCATCAGCCAGTGCTGCCACCTGCAGGGAACTTGGAGTAGTACACTGAGATTCCTCCTTTCTCTGTACTCCCAAGGGCCTTACCATTCATAGATAGATAGATAGATAGATACTTTATTCATCCCCATGGGGAAATTCAACTTTTTTTTTCCAATTGTCCCATACACTTGTTGTAGCAAAACTAATAACATACAATACTTAACTCAGTAAAAAAAAATATGATATGCATCTAAATCACTATCTCAAAAAGCATTAATAATAGCTTTTAAAAAGTTCTTAAGTCCTGGCGGTTGAATTGTAAAGCCTAATGGCATTGGGGAGTATTGACCTCTTCATCCTGTCTGAGGAGCATTGCATCGATAGTAACCTGTCGCTGAAACTGCTTCTCTGTCTCTGGATGGTGCTATGTAGAGGATGTTCAGAGTTTTCCATAATTGATCGTAGCCTACTCAGCGCCCTTCGCTCAGCTACCGATGTTAAACTCTCCAGTACTTTGCCCACGACAGAGCCCGCCTTCCTTACCAGCTTATTAAGAAGGCACAGCTGGTAGATTCACTGCCAATGAGCTGTGTTCAATCCTGACCTTGGATGCTGCCTGCGTGGAGTTTGGCCCCCTTTACCCAGCATCTTATACAGTCACTGCAGAACGAATTTGAGGACCAAGGGCAAGATTGCTGTATCAAGGGAAATAAGAAATTGTTGTGTTCTGTGCTTTACTGAAATGTGGCTTTCTCAGAGTATGCCAGATACACTGGTCAGACCTGAAAAGTTCTCAATACACCGGGTGGATCAAATTGCTAATTCATAAAAGGCAAAATTGGAGGTGTGTGCTCTGCAATAAACTCTCTGTGGTGATCCAATGTGGCAGTTTTATCGTACTCTTGTTCCCCCAACCTTGAACACCTAACTATCAAATGCCGACCATTCTATTCACCAAAAGTTCTCCCTCGTGTTCCTGACATATCACCATTGGCCAACTGTAATCAGGTACTTAAGATACTACATGATGCTGTCACTAAACAAGAAACTGTCCACCCCGATGCATTTCAAAACAGTCAGGGATTTGAAAAAAATCTCTCCCCAATTACCACCAGCATATAACCTGTAGCAACAGGGGTCCCCTCTAGATCACTGCTATACTAAGATAAGGAATGCCTACTGTTCCATGCCCAGACCACACTTTGGGAAATCTTATCACAGCCTGTTCTTGTACTACCTGCATAAAGGCTGAGGCTAAAGGGCAAGGCTTCAGAGATTAGGACAATAAAGATGTGGTCACGGGAGGCAGAGGAGCAGCTATGGGATTGTTTTGAGTCAGCGGACTTATTCAAGAACTCATCTGTGAATAGGTATCTTATGAATAGGGAAATCAAGGGATATGGGGACAAGGCAGGAACCGGCTATTGATAGTAGATGATCAGCCATGATCTCAAAATGGCGGTGCAGGCTCGAAGGGCCGAATGGTCTACTTCTGCACCTATTGTCTATTGTCCATAATCTGAATGAGTACATCATAGTTGTCATGAACTATTGAAAAACAGTCATAGGTGTGTGTGTCCCCACATAATCATTCAGTATTCCCCAGCCGGTTGCCCTGGATTAACCATGAGATCCACAATCTGCCGAGTGCCAGATCAGAGGCAATCAAGTTTGGTGACAAGGAAAGTTATGAGAGGTCCAGGTATGATCTCCAGAAAGCCATCTCACGGCTCAAGTGGCAATTCCAGACGAAACTTGCATCAATGAAGAACGCTCAACAGCTGTGGCAGGGCCTGAACCCTATCAGCTCTTGCAAAGAGAAAACATAGAAACATAGAAAACCTACAGCACAATACAGGCCCTTCAGCCCACAATGCTGTGCTGAACAGGTACTTACTTTTGAAATTATTCAGGGTTCCCATAGCCCTCTATTTTTTTGAGCTCCATGTACCTATCCAGGAGTCTCTTAAAAGACCCTTCTGTATCTGCCTCCACCACTGTTGCCAGCAGCCCGTTCCACGCACTTACCACTCTCTGCATAAAATTCTTACCCCTGATATCTCCTCTGTATCTACTTCCAAGCACCTTAAAACTGTGCCCTCTCATGTTAGCCATTTCAGCCCTGGGAAAAAGCCTCTGACTATCCACATGATCAATGCCTCTCATCCTCCACCACTCCAAGGAGAAAAGGCCGTGTTCACTCAACCTATTCTCATAAGGCATGCTCCCCAATCCAAGCAACATCCTTGTAAATCTCCTCTGCACCCTTTCTATAGTTGCCACATCCTTCCTGTAGTGAGGTGACCAGAACTGAGCACAGTACTCCAAGTGGGGTCTGACCAAAGTCCTATACAGTTGTAACAGTACCTCTCGGCTCTTAAACTCAATCCCACAGTTGATGAAGGCCAATGTACCATATACCTTCAAAACCACAAAGTCAACCTATGCAGCAACTTTGAGTGTCCTATGGACTCAGACCCCAATATCCTTCTGATCCTCAATGCTGCCAAGAATCTTACCATCAATATTATATTCTGCCATCATATTTGACCTACCAAAATGAACCACCTCACACTTATCTAGGTTGAACTCCATCTGCCACTTCTCAACCCAGTTTTGCATCCTATCAATGTCCCACCATAACCTCTGACAGCCCTCCACACTATCCACAACACCCCAACTTTTGTGTCACCAGCAAATTTACAAACCCATCCTTCCACTTCCTCATCTAGGTCATTTATAAAAATCACAAAGAGAAGGTGTCTCAGATCAGATCCATGAAGCACACCACTGGTCATCGACCTACATGCAGAATATGACCTGTCTATAACTACTCTTTGCCTTCTGTGAGCAAGCCAATTCTGGATCCACAAAGCAAGGTCCCCTTGGACCCCATGCCTCCTTACTTTCTTAATAAGCCTTGCATGGGGTACCTTATCAAATGCCTTGCTGAAATCCATATACACCTCATCTACTGCTCTACCTTCATGAATGTGTTTAGTCACATCCTCAAAAAATTCAGTCAGGCTCGTATGGCACGACCTGCCTTTGACAAAAGCCATGCTGACTATTCCTAATCACATTATGCCTCTCAAAATGTTCATAAATCCTGCCTCTCAGGATCTTCTCCATCAACTTACCAACCACTGAAGTAAGACTCACTGGTCTATAATGTCCTGGGCAATCTCTACTCCCTTTCTTTAAGAAGGGAACAACATCCGCAACCCGCCAATGTTGTGACATAGGTGACAACAGGACTTCACTTCCATATGAGCTCGACCATCAAAGTATGGAGGATCCATCATGAACTCCCAAAGCCGATGATCCTGTGGCTTCGGTCTCTGACACTGACATGAGAGCATCCTTCAGGAGGGTGAACCCACAGAAAGCATCTGGCTCATATGGGGTACCTTGCCGAGTGCTAAAGACCTGTGTTGATCAACTGGCTGGAGTGTTCACCAACATCTTTAACCTCTCACTTCGGCTGTCTTTTAACAGCCACCTGCTTTAAACAGGCTTCATTTATATGGTGTCCAAGAAAAATGTGGTAACCTACCTCAATGACTATCATTCGGTAGTGCTCACACCCATAGTGATGAAGTGTTTTTAAAGGCTGGTAATGAAACACATCTACTCCTGCATGAGCAACAACTTGAATCTGCTCCCGTCTGCCTACTGTCACAACAGGTCCACAGCAGATGCCACTTCATTGTCTCTTCACTCAACCCTGGAACACCTGGGCAGCAAAAATGCATACGTCAGGATGTTCTTTATCAACTACAGCTTGACATTCAATACCACCATCCCCTCAAAACTAATCAATAAGCTTCATGACCCCGGCCCTCAATACCTCCTTGTGCAATTGAATCCTCGATTTCCTCACTTGCAGACCCCAGTCAATTTAGATTGGTAAAAACATCTCCTCCACAATTTCCGTCAGCACAGGTGCAACACAAGGCTGTGTGCTTAGCCCCCTGCTGTATTCGCTTTACACTTATGACTGTGTGGCTAACCACAACTCTGATACCACATTCAAGTTTGCTGATGATACCACTGTCGTTGGCAACATCAAAGGTGGTGAAGAATCAGCTGATGTGAGGGAGATTGAAAATCTGGCTGAGTGGTGCCACAACTACAACCTCTTACTCAATGTCAGCAAGACTAAGGAATTGAGTATTGACTTCAGGAGAAGGAAATCAGAGGTCTGACTGTCAGTCCTTATCAGGGGATCAGAGGTGGAGAGGGTCAGTAACTTTAAATTCCTCGGTCTTATCATTTCAGGGGACCTGGTATGAAAGCACCAATGCCCTTGAACAGAAAGTCCTACAAAAAGTAGAGGATACAGCCCAGTCCATCACATGTAAAACCTTCCCCACCACTGAGCACATCTACACAGAGCTTTATCGCAAGGAATCAGCATCGGTCATCAGGGACCCCCACCACTCAGGTCATGCTTTCTTCAGGCTGTTGCCATTAGGAAGAAGGTGCCTCAGGACCCACTCCACCATGTTCAGGAACAGTTATTACCCCTCAACCATCAGGCTCTTGAACCAGAGGGGATAACTTCACTCAACTTCACTTCGAACCTATGGACTCACTTTCAAAAACTCTTCATCTCATGTTCTTGATATTTATTGTTTATTTATTACTACTTTTACTTACTTTTTGTACTTGCACAATTTATTGTCTTTTGCACATTGGTTGTTCACCCTGTTGGTAAGTGTTTCATTGATTCTACTATGGTTATTGGATTTATTGAGTATGCCAGTAAGAAAAGGAATCTCAGGGTTGGGTATGGTGACATATATGTACTTTGATAAGAGATTTACTTTAAACTTTGTTCACTATTAGAGCAATCATGTTTAAGAAATGGAATAAAAGCAGAAAAGCATTCAACAAGCTGAGATGCATCAACAGTAAAAGATTTAAATGTGTGAAGAGTGGGCTGGTTGCTTTACCAGCCTTTGAAATTTTCTCTACCCTCCTCCCCACTTTTCCAACACTTTGACCCTAACCCACACCTCCTTATACTCTGATCTACCATTCTTTATTGCCCACCCAACAACCCCAACGCTCTCCAGAGATCACAGTGGAGACCCCAGTACCCCTACATCCTAGCCATACTTGATCACAAGTCTTCATGTTGCAAGATAGCCCTGTCACTGTAGAACTTACAGCCCCCAACTCGAAGGCTAGTTTGTCCAGGCTGCTGACTCTCTCTCACCAACAATCTGCCAAATCTGAAAACATACAGTATCCCATGTGCACCAGCGGCAATGGGGAATCCATGACTGAAACACTCAGCACACACAAAATACTGGTGGAACACAGCAGGCCAGGCAGCACCTAGAGGGAGAAGCGCTGTCAACGTTTCGGGCCGAGACCCTTCGTCAGGATTAACCGAAAGGAAAGATAGTAAGAGATTGAAATCTGACGAGGTTAATCCTGACGAAGGGTTTCGGCCCGAAACGTCGACAGCGCTTCTCCCTCTAGGTGCGGCCTGGCCTGCTGTGTTCTACCAGCATTTTGTGTGTGTTGTTGTTTGAATTTCCAGCATCTGCAGATTTCCTCGTGTTTGCTCTGAAACAGTCAGTACTGTTCTGCTACTCTAGTCTGCTGGAAATTTGGACTGTTAGGCTAGAGGAATGGAGAAAAGTAGCTGAGCAGAGGGCTTAATCTGAGTGGCAAGCAGTCAATGAGTTTCTCCCAAACATCTGTCCAACATTCTGAGGAGGTACAGGATATAAACTTACCATCACTTTAGATGATTATCTGTTATCCCAGATCTCTCCACTCTGCTGCTTTATCTATATTCATTACTCCAATAAAAATGCACCATTTTACACTCATGTTTATAGAAATCAATATGTTAATTAAATGTCCATTAATATTGGTATCTTATTACAAATTTATTTAATGTCAACCACACTTCACCATATTGCATACTGCAGGAAGCTTCTTTACACAATTAGTTCAGAAATAATTGTGCAGGAAGCAAAGAATTCCAAAACATTTTACAGTGATGATTATCAGATCAGATGATTTAAGGGATGGAGGTCCAGTGACGGGCATCGTCACCTCTGTTCTTTGTTGTCCACCCAGGTGCTGTTCTCCTGCAAGTCATTTCACACAGTGTGTCTGGAGACACTCCAAACGGATCAGGGTTGGCCAGGCAACTGATGACAACAGACTAATCATCATGGCTCAGAACAACCCAACTGGTAACGCTGGGATATTTTGTTTAAACTATTCTGCTAATTGACAACAAGGTGATGATAGGGTCAGCCCAAGGAAAGAATCTTTAGACTCCAGACATACCTCCAACAACCTGGTATCCTTAACTAGGTCTCCCAGAGATTAGCCCTTCTGGCCTGTAGAGACTAAAGAGGGTAGTAATTGAGTGCAGGATTATTTATCCATTCTCATTCCAACCATTCCCACAATGACATAGACACAAGAGAGCCTGCAGATGCTGAAAATCCTGGCCAACACACACAAAATGCTTGACGAACTCAGCATGAGGAGTCTGGTAAAGGGTCCTGATGAAGCATCTCATCATGAAACATTGACCATTTATTTCCCTCCAGAGATGCTGCCTGACTTCCTAGATTCTTCTGGCATTTTCTTCTGTATTCCCAGTTTATAATGGCCATGTTTGGAGTTGTTGGATAAAATATCCTCCCAAAGCAGGCCAGAGCTTGTTAACTCCCTTTAACATCAATGGCACCTGAAGGCAGTTTTACGTGATGTATGAATGGGATAGCCACATTTTGCCTTGGGGCGGCACCAGGTCTGAAGATAGAAAAGGCTCTGTCACAACATGCATACTTTTCTCTTGCAAGGCTGTGGTGCCACAGAATGGTTCCAAGCTCTATCTGCTTCCTCGGTCCTTAAATCTCTAGTTGGAACTCAGTGACATGTTCTGCTTCTCCTGTTGGAAAGTTCTCCGCAACATTTAGCTGCTCTCAGTGGGAAATAGAAAGGCAAATGAAGCTCAGATGTTACAACATCGTGGATCTGTAAACTGGGCATTCACATCCCACCCCAGCTAGGACTGGTTAAAGTTGAGCTCCGTGTTGTAATTAACACAGGGCAGTAACCCAGCAAACCAAGCTAGGAATTAGATTAGGTAGCCCTGGAATTCCCAGGTAGAGTTCGATTGACATGAGAACAGACACAGGTGGAAGTGAAGCTTGCAATGCAGATTGACAGGAACACACTGAGAAAATATAGAAATGTTTATGCATTATCTCTTATGTGTTAAGACTAAGTGCTGGAGCTCCTAGTTCTTGTTGAGAAAATCCTCACAAGATCTCCAGTTGTATTTTTCCACACTCCCATCATAGATCATTCAGTAATTTTCCATAGATGTTTTACAACCAATGGATACAATCTTTTAAAGAAAATTAAAACTAACTTTGACATTTTCTTTGATGCTTTTATCGCAATGATGTTAGGAGATGGATGCCAGTTTTCCAAATATGCCTGGACAGTAGGAAACCTCAGAATATGGTCTACTCTTTCCAAACTGTGGTGCTGTTCCATAAAATGATATTAGCCTGGTGAGCAACTTCCCCAACAGGCTTCCACTGAAACACAACAAAGACCCACTCAGATAGACACCAGAAGAACCGAACACAGCATCATTGTGTTGATAACGTGAATAAAGGGGTGAAAACACAAACATGAGGAACAGAAAGTTCCCGTCACACATCACATCTTGTTATCAGCTCAATTGTTTCATTAGGACTGAAAAATCCAGTGAGCAAAAAAAAGGCAATCAATGCCAATCCCTCAATTTTGAATTCCGCCAATCACCAGTTTCACCCCCAACCTGTCAAACCTTTATCTAATTACTGATTATCAACAATGATCCTGAAGAAACATTTTCCTGACGTGCACTGCAGGGTGTAAGTCTTCTGAGAAACAGAGACCCTGTGATTGATATTCTTCCACAAGTTCTTATGTAGGCACAAATCAGAACAGCAGTCACGACTCTGGCAAAATGTTCACGGGTACTTTGGAGTTCCAGTGTGCAGAGAGAATTGGGATTCTGACCATCTCCTGAAAGGTGAGAGCAGTGAAGCACAATCAGTTACTACACTCAGTTACGGGCTAGAGGTGATTTTGATCAATTTAGTTTAATTTTCCACATTAAAGCAGTGACCACACTTTGACAGGATTCCAGTGACTGGACTGAAGGCAATGTAAATTCATGTTTCCTTCTTTCAAGGTCAACATTGCCTTTAACTGTATGGATTTGCTTGTCATATATATTATCGTTTGTTTGTCACATGTCATATACACAATTCTCATATATAGTATATATCACATCCAATTAAATAGCTTGAGTGGACCCCGCGTAACTACTTATTCTCAAACTGTTTCTGCCCCTGACCTCTAGGCTATAGGCCATCCTGCAACTCTTCACTAGGGTCATAAACAACACCCAAGAAATAGTCTCACACCACTGAATGGTATCAAACATAATGCTAGTTCAGTATGACAAGGGAGAAAAAGCCTTTTCAAGTTTCATCACGATACTGACCTTCCGTGTCTCACTGATCTCCATTCATTCCAGGTAAAGATTCTGGTAACTTTGCCTCGCAGTTGCTGAAATCTGTGAATGAATACCGGAAGAAGCATGGAGCAAAACCATTAACCCTGAACCCAGATATCAGTGAAAAGGCTACCAAATGGGCAAAACATCTGGTAACCTCCAGGACACTACAGCACAGTGACACATCGCATGGGGAGAATATCTGGTGTCAGCAGAGCACAGGCAGGCAGGAGGTGACAGGTATGATATTTCATTAACACCCTTTTTCCTGGTTGACCACAGGATACTACACAACAACTTCAATTTTTACAAAGTGCCTTAGACTATGTCTGGGAAAAGTAACTACATTGGTCATCATGGGAAGACGACCAAATAAAATTTGTCGAAGTAAGAAGAATTGTGACCGGCTGGTGGTGCAGTGACATCAGCGCCGGACCGGAGTTCAAATCCAGTCGGGCTGCTCCCAGACGTGCTTTCCATCCGTGCTGGGTTGAGTGTCGAGCTCGCAACTCAGCCTTGTAAAAAAGAAAACACTGCGCTGTGAGAAGGACCTGGGAGACCACTCACAGAATCTTTCCTCCAAGACAACCACTTTGAAAAAAGTGGTCGCCAAGGCTCTGGCAGAGTCTGGCACACAAAATAATAAGTATTGAAACAGGTGAACAAAAGCTTTGAGAGAACCTTTAGAAAATAACTCTGTTGAGGAATGAGAGGTGATAAAGGTTAAGAAGGATATTTCAGAACTTAGGGCTTAAACAACTAAAGTATGGTCACCAATGCTTAAGTGGTTAATATAAGGGAATTCTCAAAAAGCCAGAATTGGAGCTAAATCATAGTTGTAGACCTGCAGGAAATTGCAGTATGCACGAATGGCGAGGAAGGGATTTGAAAATAAGTATGAGAAGTAATGCTAGGTTTGGACACGAGAAAGTAACTTTTCAGATGACTGTCTGTTATCTGTCCTGAACGCCACAAGTCCAACAGAAACTCCTGCTACAGATTTTCTCTATCCTAAGATAAACTGCTAGAATGAAATTATATATTGTTGCCCACAACCCACCATGTCACACACGCCATCCACAATGCTCAGAACTCGGAACTCTCAGTCTAGTCCCAGTGTAAATATTCAGTTTATGTTCATGGACGATTACTGTACTATCCAGTCCATCACTGCTCCACATAATTATCTGACTTCTCACACTACTTCAGACTGGGTGAAGGATAAACAACTCAAAATTGTCATTGTCAGAGCTGCCAATGCACAGAGTGTCTTAATTACAACAGGGGATTTGTAAGCAAACATGCTTTGGGATGGATCAGACTTAGTACAGCTTGCTGAAGACTGGAAATTACATATTCTGAGGCATTATATAGCTATAAAACGGAAAAGAAATAAGAAACCGAGTTGCTCTTATTGGGAATATTTCAGTGGCTATAGAAAAAAAGGGCATAGCATTAAGGAAGATAAAAATAGAATTGAAATGCATAAAGATAAAAGATAATAAAGATCTATCACCAACAGTGTTGATTAAACTGATAATGTAGCTAGAGCCAGCAAGGGAGGAGGACTCATTCGACATCAAATTTCTGAATGATCCATGAACAATACCACGTTCTTCCTTGTTTGTTACACTGTTTTTGTACTTTATAAATGTTATGCCTTTGCACTGTACTTCGGCCACAAAACAACACATTTATTATCATCTCCCTGATGATAATAAACCTGATTTTGATTCTGCTGCCTCCGTTAATGGGTGAAGAACCAAAGCAAAAACGCATAAAAGTAACCTTTTAAACAGCAAAAATCATAATATTTAAGATGAAAGAAGGCAGGTGAGTAAATTGAGATTTTTAGGAGTTTGGAACAAAACTTGGGAAACTAAAATGGGCAAAATTTTAGCAAACGAAAGTGGGAAATATTTAACAGATTCAACCTATTCAACAAAGTGCAGGAAAAGTATATTTTGTTAAGGTACAAACTAAACACATAAGGTTCCATGGCTGAATACATGATAAATTGAGGGCAAGGGAAGCAGCATTTATTAGTATTTTGACTTGAAGGCTGTCTATGTCATACTGAGAAGGGACTAAGAAATCAGAGAAACAGTTAGGAATACAATGAGAGGCTATGAAATTACATTATCAAGAAAAAGATATAGTGAAATATTAATCATTAAAGAGAAAAAGAAATTTTAAAATGGGAATAGCACACTGAGGGATAAAGTTCAAAATTCAAAGTATAGTATAAATACCACTAAGACCCCGAATCTTTTCAGAAGCACTTTTTCTTTGGAAAAAGGTAGATAATGGATACTAGCTCCCATACTCTCCAGCCACCCACCGAGCAACTCCTAGCTAACC
Source organism: Hemitrygon akajei (assembly GCF_048418815.1). Taxonomy (NCBI): domain Eukaryota; kingdom Metazoa; phylum Chordata; class Chondrichthyes; order Myliobatiformes; family Dasyatidae; genus Hemitrygon; species Hemitrygon akajei. Next base: position 139,450,646 of record NC_133130.1, read on the forward strand.
TGTGGCAGTCCCAAATTAGCCTCAAATAGAAACTACCAGTGCAGAAATCCCTTTCATATGAAATGGCTATTGTACACTTGTTGCTACATATATGCTGAGCAAGACTGACAAAGAAATTGTATTAATTAGTTTTTACTGAGTCATGTTGATAAAGGTACATGCTGGGCAACTTACAGTGTAGGAGCTACAAACCAGGCCTGCCGAAACAAAAACATGGGCATTTTAAAACCTGTGCCCATGCGTTGGAGGCCCAACCAGTTCATCACATGATTGATCAAATACACTTCACCAGCTATTATTATGGACCTGATGGAGTAGAGCCCATAGGGGCCAAAATGGTAATTTGTGCATTGACTATATACGTAAGCGAAGTCTTAAATGCAAACTTCTCATCTATATTCATGAAAGCCATTGTGGTTAGAAAATGCAGGGTGGGAGGAAGTGAAATTGTAGAACATGTAATCATTAAAAGTATAGGTAGTAGATTTCTTTCTTTGGAACCCCTATAGTGGTCAGGGGAGGTGATTTCTGGAGCCCAAAAAAGATTTCTAAATTTCTTCTTGCTACAAGTGGTTCCAGATGATTGAAGGGCAGAAAATGTGGTATTTCTATTCAAGGAGCAGTGGTAGAAAGCCAGGTAATTACAGATCTGAGAGTCTAATGCCAGTCTTAGGGAAATTATTGAAAACTCAGAAGGAGAAGATTAATTTACCTGGGAAAGGCAGGGATTAAACATATCAAGTTGTTGTTTATTGTCAGGTGCAAACTACGATGAGGTACAGGTACTCTGAAGAGCTTGCTTGCAGCAGCATCGTAGGCACGTAGATTCAGACCACACAGAATATAAATTATACAAGACAGTGAAGAAAAGACAGTAAAATAATAAATTAGTGCTAAAAAGCTCAATCAGAGACAAGTCCATGGTCATCCAAGAGATAGTCCATAGTGTTCCATTGCTGTGGTAGGATTATGGTTAAGCAAGTTCATACAAGAACCTGGTGGTGTGGGGCTTCAGGCTTCTGTACCTCCTGCCTGCTAGCAACGAAAAGAGACAGCATGGCTTTGTTAAGGGTGCAAACCTATCTAACCAATCTGATTTACTACTCTGAAGCTGTAACAAACTAATACAGTTGATGTAGTCCATGTGGACTTCCAAACAAAGTCCCATATGGAAAACTGGTCCAAAATGGGATTCAAGCAAAATGGCAAGTAGAATCTAAAGTTGCTTGGTTACAAGAAGCAGAGGGTGCAGTGCTGATTGGATACCTGTGACCATTGATGCACCACAGGGACTGGTGCTGGGTTCCATACTGTTTGCTGTATTTAAGTCAAGTCAAGTCACTTTTATTGTCATTTCGACCATAACTGCTGGTACAGTACATAGTAAAAATGAGACAACATTTTTCAGGACCATGGTGTTACATGACACAGTACAAAAACTAGACTGAACTACGTAAAAAAAAACAACACAGAGAAAGCTACACTAGACTACAGACCTACACAGGACTGCATAAAGTGCACAAAAACAGTGCAGGCATTACAATAAATAATAAACAGAACAATAGGGCAGTAAGGTGTCAGTCCAGGCTCTGGGTATTGAGGAGTCTGATAGCTTGGGGGAAGAAACTGTTACATAGTCTGGCCCGAATGCTTCGGAGCCTTTTCCCAGATGGCAGGAGGGAGAGGAGTTTATATGAGGGGTGCGTGGGGTCCTTCATAATGCTGTTTCCTTTGCGGATGCAGCGTGTAGTGTAAATGTCCATGATGGCGGGAAGAGAGACCCCAATGATACTCTCAGCTGACCTCACTATCTGCTGCAGGGTCTTGCGATCCAAGATGGTGCAATTTCCGAACCAGGCAGTGATGCAGCTGCTCAGGGTGCTCTCAATACAACCCCTGTAGAATGTGATGAGGATGGGGGGTGGTAATACACAAGTTCCATTTTTACAGGAACTCCTAGAATTTTGTCTGTGAGTCAAAAAGAAAATCAGTCAGCACGGTAACCATACCTCTGCAATATTGTGATGAATGATGTCATAAACACGCTAAGAGAGAACAAGTACTAAACATGGAGAGACAAAAACTAGTTCAGCCATTCATAGGAATGAACACGTACATATGTCAGACTTTGAAGCTTACTATCAGAGTTCACTCAAACATGTGTTTATCTGTACATCATGCATTGGTAAACTGGTGACAGCTTGCAAATTAATGATTTGGATATGGATGTAGAAAGTATAATGAACATGAAAATTAGTGGTGTTGTCCACAGGAAGGAGAAAACTGTAGACTACAGGATAATGTTCATCATGGCTAATGGCAGAGAAAATTTACAAGAAGGAAATAAGAGCAAGACCTCCTAGTCCCTCAAGCCTGACCCACCACTCAACATGATCATGGCTGGTCTAGTCCTGGCCTCAGCTCCTCTATGCCAACTCCCCACAGCCCTCAATACTCTGATCTTTCAAATATTTAACTACCTCTACTTGAAATACTTGTGATATAATCTCCACAACATAAGAGTTCCAAGAATTCCCCACCCACTGTGAAAAGAAGTACTATATTTCTGTTTTTAATGAGTCGCCACTTATCTGAGATTCCCACATGTGATAACATCTCATGTTTCCATCCTGTCAAAGCTACTTAGAATCCTATGTTTCTAAAAATACAGACCCAACCTGTTCAGTCTGTTTAGAAAGGATAAGTTCAAATTCATTCTCATCTAACTGTACCTATATACAACTAAACAAAATGTTTCTCTGGACCACTGTGCACCCACAAAACACGTAACACACTCAGCACATAAAACATTACCACAAATAAGTTTAATAAAATATAATTTGAAGTGCCTGCAGTGTGCAGTACAAGTAAACAGTAAACAGCTCGCTGTCCTAGTGACGCGACCTCGGTGGTGGCAGGGTATTCATGAGACTCACAGCCTGTGGGAAGAAGCTGTTATCCAGTCTGGTAGTCCTAGTCCTGATGCTCCTGTACCTCCTTCCTGATCGTAGTGGGTCTAAGACATTATGGAATGTATGGTAGGAATTCTCAACAAGGCATTGGGCCCTTTGTATACAGCACTCCCAGTAAATGTCACAAATGGAGGTGAGGGGGTGGGGAAGACCACAGTGATCGTCTTGGCACTGAGCAAAACTGTTCCGTCTTAGGCTTATTTCTCGTCAACTATCAGTGACTAAAATTACTACTTCCTGAACGCAAACCCAGGCAACTGACAATTTTCAAAAATTGTTTGCTTGAAGTACAAGTGTTTAATTGCCGCACAAGTGTACCTGACTGATGCTAGCTAGAAACTATTTGGCAAGTCTCCTGTCCCAACTAAGATGCATAAGCGACAAATAAATGAAGTGAATCCCGGCTATTTCCTCAATTAGTTTTAGTTTTTTTAAGAGTTGTTCCAAATGAGCGGCTGTCCCAATTAAGCAGAATTCGCTATATTTGTTTTTATTTGCAGTGTGTCTTTGGTATATTGATTGTTTGTCAGTCTTCGTTTTTCATAAATTCTATTGTATTTCCTTTTTCCTTGTAAACTCCTGCAAGGAAGTGAATGCCAAAGTAGTACGTGGTAACGTATATATATATCGATAATAAATTTTCTTTACACTTTGAAGGTACAGCTACAGATTTAGTGCTGGTAAATGAGTTCAGTATAGATGGTTAACAAGGACATAGTGTTTCCGCGTTGTACAGCTATATATAATGGTGTATTATAAAAGCCTGAAATTCTTCGCCTACTTCTCTTTATCTGAAATGGACTTTACTTCTCTTTTGAGAGACCTAAATGTTTTCCTGTGATTCTGTTTTCAGGACAACAGGTTGCTGACTCGTGGTACAACGAAATTAAGAATTATGACTTCTGCTCTCCTGGATTTCAGAAGAATTGTGGTAATTCTCCTTCTCTGAAACCAACATAATCAGCTCTGGTACAACTGATGGGAGAAATGATGATCTGAATGGAAATGCTGTAATAGTGGGGGCAGGTCATCAGTACAGGAGGTGCTGAGAAATCCAGAGTTATTTATAAAGTATGATGTGGGTGCATTTGGGTGAGGGTGGATCAAGGTGGGATGGTTTTGAAGGCATGCACGTTTGTACGTTCTGTTATTTGACTGTGCATTATTTGGGTTCCTCATGTTTTTGCTGATACTTTGTTCCCGAAAATGACCAACTTCAAGCTGAATAGATGGAGGGGGAGAATGGTGGAGGGGCCAGATTGGGTCTAATTTCAGCACTTTGGAGGTTACAGTACATCCGTATTGGTTAATAAAACATGGGGATGGAAAATACAAATTAAATTTTATGAATTACCCTCCTGTGGTTTCCACACAGGTCATTTCACACAGCTGGTTTGGAGAGAGTCCAAGGAGATGGGGGTTGGCCTGGCATCTGATGGTAAAAGTCTCACTATTGTGGTGGCTCAGTTTGACCCAGCTGGTAACATCACCAATCCGGGCTACTTTACTAGAAATGTCCTGCCCACTGGGAGCAAGGTGCAGGAGGATGAGGGTCCGTCAGCCCCCCGAGAGAACGCAAGCAAACCTGACACATCGAAGACAGGCTCGTTGGCACCTACGTCAGGTACAATTCAGTTCTCTTTTTCCTGTTGGGCAACTGAAAAAAATGACTAATTTAATTTAAAGGAACTCCTCCTATAGTATTGATGCATTCACTCCTATACGAGTCACACTTTCCTTCAACTAAAAAATGTTCCTTTTCTAATTATGTAAAGTAAAATCTTCAAAACAACTAATCTACACAAATATAGTTTAGGCCACTGTTACCATCAATATCAAAAAATCACCTGTCCAAAAGTTATGGAATTGGAGATGAGTGAGGGTTCCCTCAGCATATTCCCTCAATTAGCACCTGAACAGTAAATACCCACACCATTCATAGTGTAGTCAGCCCTCCAACAACCTTATTCCGGAATCCCCCTGGATTTATGTACTGAACATTGCCATCAACACTAATGGAAAAACAATTAGAGGCATGCTTTAATATTTGTACAAATATATCAAAACTCTAATGATCCACTATTCTGAAATACCAAAGGTAGATCATCTGGCCCAAGAGGTGATGCTATCCAACACCCCTTCAACTCACTGGGCCCAGACACCAGGTTAACAAAACTATCGTGATAGAAACAATATAGAATAATCTAGAAAATGGGCTAATTTAACATCTTGGTTCTGAGTGCGCCGCATTATTGGAGTTTTACCAGTCAGTTGAAAACGATTCAGTCCAGCGATCTCCACTTCACTCAGGAAGCTGTTGCTGACTTTTACACACTATTGGAAACCTTTACACACTATTGGAAACATTGTATATCACTGCCTTTCCATCATCGGCGGTCAGCATACGAAGTCCCCTGCCCGTTAAAGTGCAACATCTCAAGAGGTCAACTGAGCCCCATATGCATTGACCAGAGCAGTCTGACCTAAGTTCAAAGTAAATTTATTATCAAAGTACATCTATGTCATCATATACAAACCCCATTTCCAGAAAAGTTGGGATATTTTCCAAAATGCAATAAAAACAAAATTCTGTGATATGTTAATTCAAGTGAACCCTTATTTAACTGACAAAAGTACAAAGAAAAGATTTTCAATAGTTTTACTGACCAACTTAATTGTATTTTGTAAATATACACAAATTTAGAATTTGATGGCTGCAACACACTCAACAAAAGTTGGGACAGAGTTAAGATAAAATTGAAAAGTGCTCAGAATATTCAAGTAACACCGGTTTGGAAGACTCCACATTAAGCAGGCTAATTGGTAGCAGGTGAGGTATCATGACTGGGTATAAAAGTAGCGTCCATCAAAGGCTCAGTCTTTGCAAGCAAGGATGGGTCATGGCTCACCCCTTTGTGCCAAAATTCGTGAGAGAATTGTTAGTCAGTTCAAAAGGAACATTTCCCAACGCAAGATTGCAGAGAATTTAGGTCTTTCAACATCTACAGTACATAATATTGTGAAAAGATTCAGAGAATTCAGAGAGATCTCAGTGCGTAAAGGGCAAGTTCGGAAACTGCTGTTGAATGCATGTGATCTTCGAGCCCTCAGGCAGCACTGCCTAAGAAACCGTCATGCTACTGTGACAATTATAGCCACCTGTGCTTGGGAATACTTCAGAAAACCATTGTCACTTAACACAGCCCGTCACTGCATCCAGAAATGCAACTTGAAACTGTATTATGCAAGGAGGAAGTCATACATCAACTCTATGCAGAAATGCCGGCGGGTTCTCTGGGCCCGAGCTCATCTCAGATGGACCGAAAGACTGTGGAACCATGTGCTGTGGTCAGATGAGTCCACATTTCAGCTAGTTTTCGGAAAAAAATGGGTGTCAAGTTCTCCGTGCCAGAGATGAAAACAACCATCCTGATTGTTATCAACGAAAGGTGCAAAAGCCAGCATCTGTGATGGTATGGGGGTGCATCAGTGGCCACGGCATGGGTGAGTTGCATGTATGTGAAGGTACCATTGACACTGAGGCGTATATTAGGAAAATAGAGAGATATTTTGCCATCAGGGCAACGTCTCTTTTGGGACATCCATGCTTATTTCAGCAGGACAATGCCAGACCACATTCTGCACAGGCTACAACAGCATGGCTTTGTAGACACAGAGTGTGTGTGCTTGACTTGCCTGCTGCCAGTCCAGAACTATCTCCTATTGAAAGTGTATGGTGCATCATGAAGAGGAGAATCAGACAACGGAGACCACGGACTGTTGAGCAGCTTAAGTCTTATATCAAGCAATAATGGACAAAATTTCCAATTGCAAATCTACTACAATTAGTATCCTCAGTTCCAAAACGATTAAAAAGTGTTATTAAAAAGAAAGGTGATGTAACACAATGGTAAACATGCCTCTGTCCCAACTTTTGTTGAGTGTGCCGCAGCCATCAAATTCTAATTTTGTGTATATTTACAAAATACAATTAAGTTGGTCAGTAAAACTATTGAAAATCTTTTCTTTGTACTTTTATCAGTTAAATAAAGGTTCATGTGAATTAACATATCACAGATTTTTGTTTTTATTGCATTTTGGAAAATATCCCAACTTTTCTGGAAATGGGGTTTATACAACCCTGAGATTCATTTTCTTGTGGACATACTCAATAAAGCCAATAACCATAATAGAACCAATAAAAGACCCCACCAATTGGGTATACAGCCAGTGTGCAAAAGAAGATAAACTGTGCAAATACAAAAAGAAAGAAATAATAATATTAATAATACATAAATAAGCAGTAAATATCAAGGGCATGAGATGAAGAGTCTTTGATAGTGAGTGCATAGGTTGTAGGCACATTTCAGTGAATTAAGTGGGGTTGTCTCCCTTGATTTAAGATCCTGATGGCTGAGGGGTAATAACTGTTCCTGAACCTCGTGGTGGGAGTCCTGAGGATCTTGTGCCTTCTTCCTGACGGCAGCAACGAGAAGAGAGCATGGCTTGTGTGGTGAGGGTTCCTGGTGATGGACGCTGTTTTTTCCTGCAACAACGCTTGGTGTAGATGTTATCAATGGTGGTGAGGGCTTTACCGGTGATGGACTGGGCCATATCCTCTACTTTTTTCTTTGTAGCATTTTCCATTCAAGGACATTGGTGTTTCCACACCAGTGCCTGGAGAAGTGCTGGACTGTCTAACCTTGATTGGTTAAGTGTTTGCTCTAGCCGGTAGTGCAGGATGGGCAGGACAGCCCCAGGGAAGGCCAATCACATGCAGCCATAGTGACGTTGAATCACGTGGCTGAGTGGTTGGGTCACCTGGCGGCACAGGATGGGCTGGAGCAGTCTTAAGGCTGGTCAGGCATGTGTAGCTATAGTGACATTGACATCACATGGCTGGGTCACTTGGTGGTTGCCGTCGCCGGGTGTGAGGGCGGCTCCTGTCCGGACATCACTGTATGCAGTACGGTTTGTTATGGTGTTTCCGATGGCTATGGGGCTGCTTCTGGCCCTGGGTTCGGAGAGGTAATTGGGGAGAGGTGTTTTCGGGCACGGGCACTTGCTCAAGGCTTCTGCCCAGCTGCAGTCCGCCCAGACTGCCTAAGGCTGGGCTTGGCCCACTCCCCTTCCCACTGCGCCCAAATTTCCCGTCTCCGCCGCCCTCTGTGCTGCGTGAAAGAGGAGGGAAAGTGGCAAGTCCTGCAGATTCCGCCTGAAATCCAGAAGCGTTTCATGGGGAGAGAATGGGGTTTGAAGAGCACAGTGCCTCCAAGTCCCATCCTCATAGAAAACTGACAAAAATACAGCAGAAATCAAATAGCAGTCATAAGACACGGAAAAGGCTCTTCAGCACAACTCATTTGTGCCAACTGCGATGCCTACTTGAACTAGTCCCATTTAGCCCATATCCCTCTACACCTTTACACCTGTCCGAATGAGATACAGTATATTGTAATTCCACCAGCTCTACTACTTCCTCTAACAGTTCATTCTAGATATCCTCCTCCCTATCTACAGTTTAAGTCTTTCCTCTCTCTCTTTAAATCAATGCCCCTAGCTTTGTTTGTTTTTAAGGCTGTACCTTCTTTTTTACTGTGATATGTTGCAAGATATCACCATTCTCGGAATTCCTGACCTTCTACTAACACCAGGGTACATACAAACAAAAAGTACTGATTTAGGATTTCATCCCTATCCTGTAGCTCCAATATATAAATGGTCATATTGATCCTTAAGGGGTCTTATACTTCCCCTAGCTACTTTTTTGCTCAGAATCCTGTAGGCTTCTCTTTCACCTTATCTTCCCAAGCTACCTCATGTCCTATATTTCCACTCCTGGCTTTCCAATTAAGTGTACTCCTACTTCATTTATGTTCCTCGCTTGACTCCCACTATTTGTATTCCCCTTCCTGATATCTTCCTCTTCCATTTTCCTGCCCAGAGCCCCAATATACCTTGTGAACTGGGATTTCCCAATCCTGCCAACCTTGCCCTTCACTCTAACTGGAATATACTGACCCTGAGCTCTACCTTTCTTGCTTTTAAAGGCATCCCCTTGCCACACATCCCTAAACAGCCTCACCCAATCAAACTTTGCAAGTTCCTGTCTAACGCTGTCAAAATTAGCCCTGCCCCACTGTTAGGATTTTAATTTGTGGACTAATATCATCTCTTCCATAACTACTTTAAAACGATTAGAATTATTGATACTAGTCCCTAAAGTGCTTCCCCCACTGACACTTCAGTGAGTTGCCCAGCCTCATTTCCCAATAGTTTGAGTGTTGCCCTGTCTCCCGTGATTCTTTAACACATTGCTTAAGAAAGCACTTAACAAATGCCATTCTATCTAGTCAATATTAGGAAAGTTCAAGTCACCTTCTTTTGTTCCCTAATATTAGAATAATAATCTATTAGAAGAATAATCCTATTATTCTTAGTTGTCTGTGGATTCCCTACATGTTGGCTCCCCTAATTTCCAGTGATTAATGGGGGTGGGGGGTCAATATCATCAGTGACCACATTTATTTCAGAATTCCACCTGTATAGCCAAATAGCAACCACTAGATGATTTCCTAAAAGCAACTCCCCTTCTCTCTTACCCCACCTCCTTCAGACCTGTAGCATCTGTATCTGGAACATTAAACTACCAGTCCTGCTATTTCCCCAATCATGTTTCTGTAACAGCTGTTATTTTCCAGTACCATGTGCCTCTCTATGCTATGACTACCATGTACCTCTTCTTTCAGCGTGACAGATTAGCCCATCAGATTTTCCTTGCTGTCTGTTCTGTCTACTGAATTTGCTTGCTCTAACTTGGGACCCACCCCCAACTAGACTAATCTGAACCCTTCCAAGTAGCACTGGCAAATCCTCCTGCCAGGATATTGCCCCCTTCTTTTCCTCATTAATTCAGGTGCAACCCATCCCCTCTTGTTTTGGTCACTTCTGCTCCAGAAGAGCTCACAATAGTCCAAGAACTCTCCGTCTTACATCAACTCCACAGCCTTGCATTCATGTACCCTATCCATTTCCTACCCTCATCAGGATTTGGCACCAGAACACCCCTGGTTGTCTTGTTTTGCAGGATTTCGTTCCATCTTCTACTTTTGTCATTAGTACCAATGTCTATAATGATCTTGGACTTTTTATTCCTGGTGACTTCTGCAACTGATAGAGACACCCTTGACCCTGGCATCTGAGGGACAATGAAGCATCTTTTCTAGATGTCAACAGTAGGGAGCTTTAAACTAAATGTGAGGAATGGTAGGTTCAACTGCTTGGAAATGTAAGGATAAAGTAAAAAGGGAATGCAAGAGAGGTTATGGAAGTCTCCAGAATAAAAAAATAAGTTTAGAGAGGGTTAAGATTTTAATTTCTGGTAACATGAAGACAAAGTAGAAAAGTAGAATACAGGACTGAAGATGTTATATTTGAATGAATGCAGTATATGAAATAAGGTAGATTTGTAGCACAGTTAAAAATTGTCAGGTATGACATTGAGGCATCACTATGTTGTAGCTGAAAGAAGATCACAGTTTGGAGCTTAACATCCAAGGATACATATCATAACTAAGGGATAGACAGGGTGGGTAAAGTGGGTAGAGTGGCTCTTTTAGTAAAATGAAACTAAAACCTCAGAAAGAAGTGACATATGACGTAGGATCAAAAGATTGTGAGATCCTTGTAGGTAAAGTTAAGAAACTGCAAGGATAAAAAGACCCTGATGGTAGTTACATACATGCTGCCAAACAGTAGCCAGAATGTGGGGTACAAATTACAATGGGAAATAGGAAAGAAATGGAGAAAGAGCAGTATTATAATGGTCATGGGAGAATTCAATATGCAGGTAGATTAAAAAATTCAGGTTGGTACCGGATCCCAAGAGAAAGAATGTGCTAAATTCCTACAGTATAGCTTTAAAGAGCAGCTTTTGGTTGAGTGCATGAGGGAAAAGGTAAATTTGTATTGCGTGTTTTGTAATGAACCAAATTTGGTTAGTGAGCTTAAGGTAAAGGAACCCTTAGGATAGAGTGATCATAATATAATAGAATTCCCCTGCAGTTTGAGAGGGAGAAGTCTTGGAATCTATTCAAATTCAATAGAACTCAACTAAAACAAAAATAGGGAGAGAAAAGATTAAATTTGAAGGTAGGATAGCCAGTAATACAAAAGAGGATACCAAAGGTTTTTTCCAAATATATAGAGTAGAAGAGAGATGAGAAGTATATTGGACCCCGGGAAAAAGAAAGAGGTGGCTCAAAAGATTATGGAGGCATAAGTTCTTATCTTTCAGAATTACTGGATTCTGAAATGGTTCTGGTTGGTGGATTGGAAGGTTGCATGCAAATATTTAAGAAGGGAGGAAGGCAAAAGAGAAAATGTATAGGCCTGTTAGCCTGACCAGTGATTGGTAAGATATTGGAATGTGAGGCTACAGAAAGACTTAGACAGATTAGGAGAGTGGGCAAAGAAATGGCAGATCGAATACAGTGTTGGGAAGTATATGGTCATGCATTTTAGTAGAAGAAATGAATGTGTTGACTATTTTCCAAATGGAGAGAAATACAAACAGTTGAAGAGGAATTGGACTTGGCAGTCCTTGTGCAGGATTTCCTAAAGGATAATTTGCAGATTGAGTCTCTGCTGAGGAAGGCAAATGAAATATTCACATTCATTTCAAGAGGACAAGAATGTAAAAGCAAAGATGTACTGTTGAGACTTTATAAAGCACTGGTGACGCCTCACTTGGAGTGTTGTGAGCAGTTTTGAGCCCCTTAGCTTAGAAAGAATGTACTGAAACTGGATGGGGCTCAGAGGAGATTCACAAAAATGATTCCAGGATTGAAAAGCTTGTCATGTGAAGAGCGTTTGATGACTTTGGGCCTGTATTCATCAGAATTCTGAAGAATGAGGCCTTGATAGAGTGAATATGGAGAGGATGTTTCCCATGGAGGCAGAGCCTACTACCAGAGAACACAGCCTCAGAATAGAGGGGCATCCTTTCAGAACAGAGAGTGGTGAGTCTGGAATTCTTTCCTACAAGCAGCTGTGGAGGCCAAGTCTTTATATATATTTAAGGAAGATTCTTAATTGGTCAGGGCATGAAGGGATATTGGGATAAGGCAGGAGATGGTGGCTGAAAGAAAAACAATATCAGCCATGATGAAATGGCAGAGTAGACTCAGTGGGCCAAATAACCTAATTCTGCTTCTCTATCCTATTGTCCTATGAGACTGCAAAACAAGATGAGCCTATGGCATTACAGGAAAGACAATAGAATGGGCTGAAGATTGGCTGACTGCCAGGAAGCAAAGAATGAGATTAATGGGGATTTCTCCTGGTTGGCTACCACACTAGTGGTGTCCCGTATAGACAGGTGTTGGGCCAGCTTCCTGTGTGTCAGTGATCTGGATAATGGAATTAACGGCTTCATGGCTAAGTTTGTGGACAATACAAATAGAGATGGAGAGGCAGGTAATGTTGATGAATCAGAGAATCTGAAGGAGGACTTGAACAGATGAGAAGAATGAGCAAAGAAGTGACAGATAAAAAACTGTGCAGGGAAGTGTATCATCATGCACTTTGGTTGAAAAATTAAAGGTATAGACTATTTTCTAAATGGTGAGCATATTCAAAAATCAAAGCTGTAAAGGGACTTGGGAATCCTGATAGAGGATTCCCTAAAGGTTTATCCTTTCATTTTAAGTTCTTCGAAGTTCAAAGTACATTTATTAATAAAGTGCATATATGTCACCATATACAGCCCTGAGATTCATTTTCTTATGGGCATTCTCATCATCATCATTATGTGCAGTGTCATATGATGTGGGTGATCATGGTCTGTGACCTTGATTGTTCTTGGTAAATTATACAGAAGTGGTTTGCCATTGTCTTCTGGGCAGTGTCGTTACAAGATGGGTGACCCCAGCTATTATCAATGCTCATCAGAGATTGTCTATCTGGTGTCAGTGGTCGCATAACCATGATGCGATATGTACCAGCTGTTCATATGACCATCCACCACCTACTCTCATAGCTTCATGTGACCCCCCCACCCCCGCTCAGGGGCCTAAGTAGATGCTACACCTTGCCCACGTGTGGTGACCTGCAGGCTAGTGTAGGGAAGGAATGCCTTACACCTCCTATGGTAGAGATGTATCTTCACCCTGCCACCCAATAGAATAATAACTATAATAGAATGAATGAAAGACTGAACCAACTTGATCATTCAACTAAAAATACACCAAACTTTTGGTTTGCAAAAGACACCAAACTTTGCAAGTAAAAAAAAGAAAGAACTAATAAATAAATAAGTAATAAATATTGAGAATATGAGATGAAGTGTCCTTAATAGTAACTGCATAGATTGTGGGGACCTTTCAATGATGGGACAAGTGAATTTGAGTGGTTATCCCCTTTGGTTGAAGAACCTGATGGTTAAGCGGTAATAACTATTTCTGAATCTGGTGGTGTGAGTCCTGAGGCTCCTGTACCTTCTTCCTGATGGCAGCAGCAAGAAGAGAGCATGACATGGGTGGCGAGAGTCACTGATAATGGATGCTGCTGTCCTGCGACAATGCTTCGTGTAGATGTGCTCAGTGATGGGAATGGCTTTACCATGATGAACTGGGCCATATTTCAACACATCTATAGCAATTTATCAAAAGTTTTAGATATCATGTTGAATCTTTGTAAGCTAGAGAAGTGGGTCACTTTTATTTATTTATTTATTGCACTATTTGTCTTTTACGTATTAGATAGTAATCTGTCTATGTGTGGTTTTTCATTGTTCTACTGTGAATACCTGCAAGCAAAGGTACCTCAAGGTAGTATTTGGTGACATGAACGTACTTCGAACTTTGAGCTTGCAGGCCGAGTCACTACTAAGGAAGGTAAATGCACTGTTAGCATTCATTTCAAGAGGACTAGAATATTAAAGCAAGATGTACTGCTGGCGTTTGATAGGGCATTGGTCAGATTGCATTTAGAGTGTTCTGAACAGTTTTTGGTCCTTATCTAAGAAAGGCTGTGATGACATTGGAGAGGGTCCGGAGGAAGTTTATGACAATGATCCCAAAAATGAAAGGTTAGTGTATGAGGAGCATGTGTTGGCTCTGGGTCTGTACTCACTGAAGTTTAGAAGAATGAGGGGGTATCCAGTTGAAACCTATTGAATATTAAATGGCCTAGATAGAGTGCACATGGAGAGGATGTTTCAAGTGGTGGGGGAGTTTAGAGCCAGAGGGCGCAGCCTCAGAACACAAGGATGCCCCTTTAGAGAAGAGATGAGGAAGAATTTCCTGAGCCAGAGGATAGTTAATCTGTGCAATTCTTTGACACTGACAGACATTTTGTATACTTAAAGTGAAGGTGAGAGGTTCTTGATTAGTAAGGGTGTAAAAGGTTAAGGTAAAAATGAATGCTAACAGTGCATTTACCTTCCTTAGTAGTGACTCGGCCTGCACGCTCAAAGTTCGAAGTACATACATGTCACCAAATACTACCTTGAGGTACCTTTGCTTGCAGGTATTCACAGTAGAACAATGAAAAACCACACATAGACAGATTACTATCTAATACGTAAAAGACGAATAGCGCAATAAATAAATAAATAAAAGTGACCCACTTCTCGAGCTTACAAAGATTCAACATGACACAATCATTTCCTTGGTACTGTGACCACAGAGTGTGAGATTGCAACTGCGACACCACTCAACTAGCTGACTTATCTCACTCTTGTACACCTATGATTCACAATCTGAGATTCTTCCAACATCAGTGGTGTTATCTGCAGATTTACACAAGGCATTTGAGCGGTGCTTAGCCACAAATTGATGGGTGAAGAGGAAGCAGAGCAGTGGGCTAAGCACGCACCCATGTGTTGCGCTTGTTTTGAATCTTACTGAATCTTTGGCGTAACTCCTTCTGAAACTCCTGTCTGTAGTGGGTTGGATGGAACTCTTAAAGAAACAAAGATGTTCACAGGGAGATATGTTTAAAAGGAGGGATTGAGAACTTATAACTGTATCATTAGACTTCCTCAGTCGAGCTGCTGCCTCACAACTCCTTTCACCTGGGCTCAAGCCTGACCTTTGGTGTTGTCAGTATGGATTTGCACATTCTTTCTGTGAACCTGAACATTTCCTCTGTGTGCTCCAGATTTTTTCCTTGTCCAAAATATGTGTATTAGTAAGTTAATTGAACACTGTAAAGTGTCTCTCGTGTTGGAGAGTGGTGGAACTGGAGTGAAGTGGTGAAAATATCAGAAATTAGGATGAGAATCGTATAGAGGGTGAGCAGTGTGGATAGTTAACTTCATGCTCTATGATAAAGCAGTTGAAGGCCAAAACCAAAATAATGACTAAAGAAATTTGACTTGTCTCTCTTGACCCTTACCAATTTTTATCAATGCATCATCAAAAATATCCTTTGTGGATGAATGATGGCTTGTTATGACAGCTGCTCTGCAGTTGACATCAGGAAACTGTAGAGAATGATGGCATAGCTCAGCACATCACAGAAAGCAGCGTCTCCTGCATGGACTGTGCCTATGCTTCTCACAGCCTCAGTAAAGCAGTCAGCATAATCAAAAGACTCCACCCACCCTGGATATTCTCTATTCTCCCTTCTCGCATTGGGCAGAAGATACATAAGCTTTAAAACATGTACCATCAGGCTCAAGGACAACATCTACCCCATTGTTATCAGACTTATGATGAATAGTTCCCTAGTATAATGTAATACCCTGGTTAAAATCTCTTCTGCTATGCTATGTGGTATTTTACTTGTAGCAGTTTTCTGAGAAAGCAGTGTGTCCGAGAAAGCAGTGTGTCCTGTTAATAGAATGTTTTGGCTTCGGCTGAAGGAGCCATATTGTCCAACTTAGGAACGTTGTGTCAGCTAATCGGGATTGTCTTTGTATGTGTTGTAACTTTCTGTGCAGTGGGATATCATGGAACATTTGAGAAGGCTAGGCAGGATAAGCTTTCTGAAGGACAGTAGTCTGGTTTGGAATCCTTTGGGGGGAGCTGTGGAGCAGGGCACAAGAGAAGGTGCCGTTCGAAGGAGAGATCCAGTTGTAAAAGTGCTTTGTGCAGATGAATGGTTCAAAGGATGAAGTGCCAATACTCCTGAGTGAGCCAGTTTGTTCGAGATGGTCTTTGGGGGAAGTTCTAAATTTAGCTGGTGTCTTTCACGCAGAATGTGCGTTCAGAACATGAGTAAAATGATACACCTGACTACTCTAGAAATGAGCTCCAACATTTATGTGCACATTGCATTGGTTTAATGGGCCCTTTTATATTTCTTTTCTCTGTTAACTTTGGTAGAGTTGAAAAATTGGTAAATCTACCTTCTTTATAATTTTATGCTGGTGTATGATCTGTCATTTCTTAGTGGCCGATAATTTTGTATGGGTTAGTATTTACACAGTATTCGCTACAATCAATGTTCTTTCATTGGAACATCCAAACTTTCTTGTTTGGTTGAATC
Source organism: Hemitrygon akajei (assembly GCF_048418815.1). NCBI lineage: Eukaryota > Metazoa > Chordata > Chondrichthyes > Myliobatiformes > Dasyatidae > Hemitrygon > Hemitrygon akajei. The sequence continues at coordinate 139,467,112 of NC_133130.1, forward strand.
CCAAATCATACCAATCCTAGACATATATTGCGTATGAAAGGTGGCCTTCTCACCGCTGAGTCACGTGACCATTAGCAGAATTAACTAACGAGCCAAATTTGTATACAGACCAGTGAGAGTGTCGCAATAGTAAAATGAGATCTGCACCTCATAATCTACCTCGCTATGATCTTGAACCTTATTGTCTACCTGCACTGCATTTGCTCTGTAGCTCTTGTACTTTATTCTGCTTTCTTTTGTTGCCTTATCTTGTACTGCCTTGATGTGTAATGATTTGTTCTGTATGAACAGTAATTCTAAAACCTACATGAAAATGTTTAAGTGTTAGATTTTGTTGTATTAGAAGCTACTGGAAGTTGGTGAGAAGAGATGTGATGGTGAATGGGGCTTGGCATGAATTGGGATATGGGTAGCAGAGCTTAGATTGGATGAAAGTGTGGCTGATGATGCCCACTCTGTTGCTGCTGGGCACTGCCACAAATTACCATCCTGTCACATTCTCCAAAGGATAGAGGGGGAAGATGCAGCTCTGCCTGTCAGTGATCTCCTCCTCTCCCCTCCCCTGTAGCTGAAAGTAGCTGTTTATCACCTGTCTTTATCTCTTTCAGGTGAAGGTTCAGGAAATTTTGCCAAACAGTTGCTGAGTTCCGCAAACAAGTATCGGGTGAGCCATGGAGCACAATCTTTAACCCTGAACTCTCAAATCAGCAACGACGCAGAGAAATGGGCAAAGCATCTCGTCCGCTCTAGAACACTAAAGCACAGTGACACACCGTATGGGGAGAACATCTGGTGTCAGCAAGGCCCTGCAGGTTGCCAGGTCACAGGTCTGTTGCATCGCGCTCTGACGTCCTTTGATGGTCATCCTCTGTGAGGGAGCATACGTTGTTTGGATATTAATAGGTCATGCCTCATGGAATAAGATTATTTCTACCAGAACCAGCATGCAGTTTATTTGATCCAAGACTCTTAATTCTTTAACTATGCAAATCATTTTTCTTCTGTGGAAATCCATTGAAATTCCAACACATGCTCCCAATTTAGATAAACAGCGCCATCTGTCATTCATTTGGTAGCATACTTCTTCCTTTTGCATGAATGGGGTATGGTTCAGGTGCTGCTCCAGAAACCTTGAACACATAATCCAGGCTGAATCCTGTTGGCACCGAGGTTTTCTGGCATCATCAGATGAGGTTAATTGGTCCCCTTGGACCTACTGGCACTAGTTGAAGCGCAAGAAATCCTACATCTATCCTGAGACTTTTTTTAATTCCTGTCATAGGTTATCCGGTAATCCATTACATTTTGTTAGTGGAATCTTCCTATACTACAACTTAAGAGCTATATTTATTTTTAGTTGTAAAGCACTATTGTGCACAGATGCTATTTTTCATTTTACATTACACGACTGGACTTCAGGAGCAATTAAGCCTCATAAAGTGTATGACCACCTTTAGTCACCTTTGTACACAATGTTGTTGTAAAGTACATTCGGACAACTTCAATTAAAGATATCAGTAATTTACCTTTAAGACAGTCCTGTTGGAAAGAAATGTAGTTTTAATTTTAAATTGTCATGAGGAATCAAAATTGTTTAATTAATAATCTTTAGTGTCAAAATGAGTGGAGAATTTAGATATTATCAGCATAATTTTGCAAGTTTTAAAGATCTGGATGTTACTTTGAATTGCCATTTTTAAGTGAGAGTATCTAGTTCTGAGTCTTTCTCCCATATAGTGCAATCAATAACTTATTAACAAAGCATAGTAAAATATCCCGAGCTCCCTCTATCCAAACTTCTCTGAAGGGGCAAAAGACCGCAAAGGCTGGAATTCTGCGTGATACAAAAGGCACAGATACTCAGCAGGTCGGACAATATCTGTAAGAGAAGCAGTTAACACTTCAAATGAGTTATCTTTGCACAAGTTCCAAACTTAAACTTATTCATAACTAGGGCGGCATGGTACCATTGCGGTTTACACGTCACTTTAAATCGAATCAAGTCTAATTATCATTCAACCATACATAGATACAGTGAACGAAACGGCGTTCCTCTGGAGCCAAGGCAGTAAACATATAAAGTAGCACATTCATAATAGCGAGAGAAGAAACATTCATGCGCAATAAATACATATAGTCCAAGACTCTGAGCAGCATGTCCCACAATTAACTATACAGTTTCCTAGCAGTGCACAGAAGCACACAATCCTGCTTTTCATTCCACTGCTCAAACAGGGGAGGGTAGCACTGACAGGAGAGGCCAGCCTCCAGCCAAGCGCGGATGCCAGCGTGTCTCCCACGGCTTGAGGCCTAGTCCACACTACAACCAAGACTACACAGCTTCCATATCGTCTGTCGCACCACCAGACAAGGGTAACAGGCCTGCTGTAACTTACAGTGCTGATAAAAAGTATTCACCCCCTTTGGGAGTTTCCATGCTGAATTGTTTTACAACAGTGAATCACAGTGGATTTAATTTGGTGTTTTTGACACTGATAAACAGAAAAGGACACTTTCATGTCAAAGTGAAAGCAGATCTCTACAAAGTGATCTAAATTAATTACAAATGTAATACACAAAATAATTGATTGCAGAAGTATTCACCCCCTTCAATTCAGTATTTAGTAGATGCACCTTTGGCAGCAATTACAGCCTTGACTCTGTGTGAATAGGTCTCTTTCCGCTTTGCACATCTGGACACTGCAATGTTTCCCCATTCTTCTTTACAAAACTGCTCAAGCTATGTCAAATTACATGGGGGTTGTGAGTGAACAACACTTTTCAAATCCAGCTGGATTTGAAAATTCTCAATTGGATTGAGGTCTGGATTCTGACTTGGCAACCCCAGGCTGTTAATTTTGTTGTTTTTAAGCCACTCCTGTGTAACTTTGGCTTTGTGCTTTGGGTCATTGTCTTGCTGGAAAACAAATTTCTCCCAAGTCACAGTTCTCTTGCAGACTGCATCAGGTTTCCCTCCAGAATTTCCCTGTATTTTGCTGCATTCATTTTCAGCAAAATGAAAATGAATTCTACCTTTCCAGGCCTTCCAGGACCTGCTGTAGTGAAGCATCCCCACAGCATGATGCAGCCACCACCATGCTTCACGATAGGGATGGTGTTTTTTTGATGATGTGAGATATTTGGCATAAGCATTTAGTCTAATAGCCAAAAAGCTCATCATACCATAGAATCTTCTTCCAGCTGACCTTAGAGTTTCCTACATGCCTTCTGGCAAACTCTAGCCAAGATCTCGTGTGAGTTTTTTTTTTCAACAGTGGCTTTCTCTTTGCCATTCTCCCATAAAGCTGCGACTGGTGAATCACCCTGGTAACAGTTGTATGTGCAGTCTCTTCCATCTCAGCCGCTGAAGTTTGTAACTCCTCTAGAGTTGTATAGGACTCTTGGTGGCTTCCCTCACTAGTCCCCTTCTTGCACAGTCACTCAGTTTTTGAGGATGACCTGCTCGAGGCAGATTTACAGCTGTGCCATTTTCTTTCCATTTATTGATGATTGACTTAACTGTACTCCAAGGGATATTCGGTGACTTGGAAATTTTCTTGTATCCATCTCCTGACTTGTGCTTTTCAATAACTTTTTTGTGGAGTTGCTTGGAGTGCTTTTAAGTCTTCCTGGTGTAGTTTTTATAAGGATACTGACTCACCAGCTGTTGGACCTTACAGATACAAGTGTATTTTTACGATAATCAATTGAAACACCTTGACTGCATACAGGCCTCCAATATCAAATCTCCATTTAACTAATTATGTGACTTTTAAAACCAATTGGCTGCACCAATGATGATTTGGTGTGTCATATTAAAGGGGGTTGAATACTTATGCAATCAATTATTTTGTGTTTTATATTTGTAATTATATCACTTTTGTAGAGATCTGTTTTTAGAGTCTATTTTCTTTTGGTCAGTGTCAAAAAAGTCAAATTAAATCCACTGTGATTCAATGTTGTAAAACAATAAAACATGAAAACTTCCGGGGGGGGGGGGGGGGTGGGAGTGAATACTTTAGATAGGCACTGTACATTGTTACTGTTCAACAGAGTCTCACGACCACAAGTGAGATGTCCGTGACAATCTCCCACGGTTATATTGCACACCGCCTTCATGCACCAACTCCAATGTCTCCCAGTAACAGACAGCAACACTGTCTACAACCAGGTCAGCTCCTCCGAACCCAAACCAGCTCCTATGACATCCCAGCAGGCTCCTCCGACATCCCGGCTGCCTCCTTCCCCGACATCCTGGCCAGTCCCTTCGACATCTCAGTTGGCTCCGCCTCTGACACCAGTCCAGCTACTCCAATCAATGAGCAGCTTACTGATGGAGTAGACCCGCAGTACCCTCTGCTCTTGGAGTAGAATTGTCTTACAATGGTAAAAGACACACTTAACAAAGAAAAAAGCAGCTTTGGTTTATCTCTGAGAAGCTGCTGCGTGTGAACATGCCACCACCTTACCAGAAGCCTTACAGTGCCAGTGATCACTGATCGAGATTCAATTCCCACTATTGTCTGTAAGGAGATTGTACATTTCCTCATGAAGCTCCAGATTCCTCCCACATTGCAATGATGAACATTGAATTGCGGGCATGCTATGTTGGTACCACCAGCGTGGCAACATGTGCAGGCTGCCTTGCACAATCCTTGCTGATTTGATACAAACAATGCATTTTGCTGTGTGTTTTCATATTTTAACGTACCTGCGACAAATAAAGCTAATCTGTATCTGAAAAGTTAAAGGAGTTTTGATGACAGTTCCCAAAATGCTTACTCACTGAATGGCCAGTCACCTGGACCTGCCCGGGTTCATTTCCTAACACAGGTTCAGTATGGTTGCTCCACTAACTGGACTATGCACATACTGTTTCAAACAACCCTCTTGAATGAACAGATGAAATTCTACCCCATCTAAGACCCATGCACTAAGTCAGTACTGTGGAAAGTAAAGTCAATCGCTACTAAAAACCCTGTTGCTTTTACATTTTTTCGTAATTTGCCTGCATACGTCTATTCCTCTACCTCTTGGTAGTTATTGCAATTTAGAGGCAATTGTAACTGATACTACAAAATGTGTCTTGCAAGGATATTGGATTTAATTTCATTCTCAGTCCAGCTTTGCACAGAAATAGATTTAATCAAATCATTTCTTTCATGTTTTCAGGACAGGCAGTTGTTGATTCCTGGTACAATGAAATTAAAGATTATGACTTCTCCTCCCCTGGATTTCAAAAGAATTGTGGTAAGTTTTTGATTAAGTGGTTCTATGTAACGGCTATATTGAATTGACAGAATATATGAAACAGAAATAGCTCATTCAGCTCCAGTCTGAGTTAGTGCTTACTCTCCACAAGAATCCCCTCCCAACAGTTGTTTTTCAGCATTTTCTACTCTTCCTTTTTCTCCAATCTACTTGAATTTCATTTTGAAAGCATCTGCGATTCTGCTTGTTCATCTTATTGTGGCAAAATTCACACTCTAACCTCTCCCTCAATCTTTCTCTCCTCCCTCTCCTCCACCCATTCCCCACTTCCCTCACCTCCCCTCCACAAACTTCCCTCTCCCCCTCACTCCACTCTCTGAACCTCACTCTCCCCCAACTCCCCTCTCCTAGATATTACTCCTAATTCACCTCTCCTACACTCTACCTACCCTCCTGCCCCTCTCCCAACCTTTCTCTACGAATCTTCCTCCCTACCCTTCTCTCACCCTCCCCTTCCCTCCCCCTCTCCCCTGCTCCCGCCTCTTTGCTCCTCCCCCTCTATACCCCTCAGCCATTTCTCCGCACTCTCCCACTCACCCATCTCCCCACACTCCCCATCTCTCCCCCACTCCCCATCTCTCCCCCCACTTCCCCTCTCTCCCCCACCCCATCTCTCCCCCCCACTCCCCCTCTCTCCCACACTCCCCTTCTCTCCTCCCCCTCTCCCCCCACTCCCTCTCTCTTTCCCTACTCCCCTTTTCCTCCCCTCTCTCTTTCCCTACTCCCCTTTTCCTCCCCTCTCTCTCCCTCTCATCTTCCCCTCACTCTCTCCCCTCCCTCGCCTCCCCCTCTACAAACCACCTCCCTCTCTCCAAAACACCCCACTCTCTCCAGCCCCCTTTCCCCCTCCTCTATCCCCCATCTCTTCCTCTCCCTCTCTCTCCCATTCCCCCTCCAGACAGATGCAAACTAATGGACTTTTAGGAGGTCAAATTCTGACAGAATGTATAAAGTTACCTGCAGAGACCTTAGGAGTACTGATGTATGAGAGATCCTGGAGTGCAAGCCCATAGCTCCCTGAAAGTGATGTCAGAAGTGGATAGGCCAGTGAAAAAGGCATTTAGAACACATGCCTTCGTAGGCCAAGGTGTTAAGTATAAGAGTTGGATCATCATGATGCAGCTGTACAAAAGACTGGAACACAACAGTTCTACTATTTGATGGATGTGGCGGCAACAGTGAGAGCACAGAAGAGCTGGTGCCTGGAATGAAGAGCTGTAATTACAAGAAGAGATTAAATCGGCTGGGTTTATTCTCACTGGAATGTAGGAAGCTGAGGGGTGACCTTATTGAGGTTTATAAAGTTATGAGGGTCATGTATAGGATAGATATTTTCTCCCTTAGGGTATGGGAGTCCACATCTAAAGGGCACAGATTTTAGGTGAGGGAGTGAAAATTTTAAAGGAGATCTGAAAGGCAAGTCTTTCAACACATAGCAAGCCAAGGAGGAGGTGGTGTTGACAGATGCAGTAATACTTAAAAGATATCTGGACAGAAATGGGTCTAATGCAAGCAAATGTCATTAGTATAGATAGGCATTACAGTCAGCGTGGACGAAGCAAAGTGTGAGTACTCATTTCTATGCTGCACCTTTCTGTGAATCCATGAATGCTGTTGAGGCAACCTCCAGGCACATGGAGGTTATTCCATAATCACACTCCTGGTTTCTGCTTTATAGATGGCTTTGTGCTGTCAAAAAGTGAAACACTTATCATGAGATACCCAGCTTCTGAGCTGTTCTTGAAATTGTGGGTTTGGATTGAGTTTCTGGTCTGCAGTGTTTTGGATGATCTCAAGTTTATAAACAGTCGTCTTTCTAATAGACCAATGTATAGATGGAAGAATATATTAGATATTACCTACAGACCACATTGTTTTCTGTCCTTTGCATGTTCCTGTCTGTTCTTTGCAGGCCATTTCACACAGCTGGTATGGCAAGATTCCAAGGAGATGGGGGTTGGCCTGGCATCTGATGGCAAAGGTTTCACTGTCGTAGTGGCTCAGTTCAACCCAGCTGGTAACATCACCAATCCGGGCTACTTTGCTAAAAACGTCCTGCCCACTGGCAGCAAGGTGCAGCAAGGTGGATCAGCCCACAAAGAAAAAGTCGAGACATCTGACACTCCAGAAAAAAGGAAAGCGGCACCAGTTTCAGGTACAAGTTTTGTTCTTAAAGCATGTCCTATGAAGACATGAAAACAATGTTTAATATTGTTCAGTAATCTAACGGTGTGTTCCTGCTCCTGAGTACTCTGGAATGCTTCTTGTAATTTGGTTTCTCCCATCATATACATGATGATGATGGACAATTGCATTCAGAAATGACAGGATAGGATGATAAAGCAGCAGGCAGAAACTGTCAGAGATTTGAAATTCTCATGGGTTAGATGGGACACTTTACCAACATATAGTCACTTGACCTGGCTGACAGTTTTAACTAACAGTTTCTGCAAATAGCCACAGTTCTGTAGGATGGTCATTGGTGATTAGTGTGAATGTAGTCATGGATCTCGGAATGGTGGAGAGGGAAGTTCCCTATAAAGGAAACACAAATTATTTCTGTGAGGCCTGTTGTGACTATCAACGAATGCCTCCAGAGAGACACACAGCTGCTAGAATAAAAGTCCTGATTCGGCACACACAAGCTGAAGGTACTTGGAGTGACTCCGGAGAGATACTCCCAGACCCAACATTACATCACATTATTATCTGCTAAAGATCAAAGGTAACAGCAGGGCAATTTCTAAAGTTACAATGCGTTCTTAATGCATCCTTTGAGTTACACCTAGATCTTCACATCAACATTCCTAAATGAGTGTTAATCACTGCTGTCTCTTAGTTGCATTCATGCATATGCAGACATCCCACAAACCCATCTTCCATCCTTGGACTCACTTTACACCACATGCTGTCGGAGCAGTGCTGCCAGGATAATCAATGACAAGACCCATCCAGCCAACACACTTTTTGTCCCTCTTCCCTCCGGGAGAAGGTTCAGGAGCATGAAGATTCATACGGCCAGATTTGGGAACAGCTTCTTTCCAACTGTGATAAGACTGCTGAACAGATCCTGACCTGGATCTGGGCCGTACCTTCCAAATATCCGGACCTGACTTGCAGTACCTTACTTTCCCTTTTCTATTTTCTAATTATGATTTATAATTTAAATTTTTATTATATTTACTTCGATTTGTACTTCAGGGAGCGCGAAACGCAGAATCAAATATCATTGTGATGATTGTATGCTCTAGTATCAATTGTTTGGTGACAATAAAGTATTACAGTATCTCAGGTCAATGTGATGTTTCCTGGTTTGTAAGCGACCCCAATCTGCAGCTCCAGGAAGACTATTGTTCTAAGCTGCATTTTAAATTCAATCTACAATCCTCTTACACATCTGAAGAATGGTTAGTTAAGTTTAAACTTTGCTATTTTCCATACCTCCAGAATATGCCCTAACAAGTTCAGGCAAAAGTACTTGGCCCTCCTAGAGTCCCATGTCTTATTGCTCCCTACAGCCATTAGCATGCCTGACAGGTGTCATACCAGCAACTGCTCCTAAGTCATGATCTGGTACAGTAGTTTGAATGCACATGAGCAAAAGAAGCTGCAGAGAATGCTGGACTCAGCCCAATACATTACTGACACACCCTTTCCAACCATCAAAAGTATCTGTTGTATGTGTTGCTGCCTGAAGAAGCAATATCTATCATCAAACATCTTTGCTATTCACAAGTCATGCCATCTTCTCATAACTATCACCGGGCAGAAGGAACAGTAGCCTGAAGCCCTACACCACCAGGCTCAGGAACAGCTACTTCCCTTCAATCATTCAGTTCTTGAACCAACCTGCACTACCTCAGTATATCAACTATCAATTTATAGTTTCCTTGTGAATTTAGTGTATCTAATGCTATGATGGTATTGCAAGTAGGTTTTTCATTTTCTGTGCATATATGTACATATGGCAATAAACGACTTTCATCCTGAAACATAACTTACCTGACAAACAGCATCAGTGCAAGATGACAGAAAGAAAACGCAATGTAGTCCAATCTAGTATTCGGATTTTTCAGCTTGATTCAAGAACCTGTTGTTGTTGAGCCTTGAAGTGTCTGCCTCCACTGCCTGATGGCAGCATGAAGTAGAGGGCATGGCCCAGATGGTGGAGTTCCTGGATAACAGATGTCACCTTTCTGAGATATAACCTCTTGTAGAAGTCCTCAATGGTAGGGAGAGCTGTACCAGTGAAGGAACTAGCTGAGTCCACCACTCTCTGTAGGATTCAGAATTCTAAAGACACTAAGAAAGTGGACACACTGGCAATTTTTCATGGTTGCATCGATGTGTTGGACTTAGGATACACCATGTCATTGTAGTTTTATGTTGAAACAGTAGATAGATTGAATCCTGGCAAGGATCAAAAACAAGGCACAAGTTTAACGTGAGAGCAAGGAGTTTCAAGGGGGATGTGAGGGAAAGAGTGCTACACAAGGAGGGGATGATATCTGGAACTCCATGCCAGAGGAGATCATGGAATCACATACTACTACTATATTTAAAAGACATTTAGACAGGCACTTAAGCTGACAAGGCATTGAATGTTTATGGACCTTATGCAGTAAATGGGGTTTGTGAAGTTGGGCAAAGTGTTCAGCAGGGATGTGGTGGGCTGAAGAGCCTGTTTCTGTGTTAAACAACTCAGTATAGCTCTAGGAATGGGAAGTTGTGTTTGGAGTCTTTATTGAGGATATAACTGGTAGAAGAAATGAGGGAAAACTATTGTTTATTCCATTCCTGGATTTTCAGTAAGCCTTCCATAAAGTCCCACACAAATGGTCAGTGAGCAAAATTAAAGCACGTGCCATTGGATGTAATACATTGGTGTGGACTGAACATTGGTTAACAGGCAGAAAAGAGAAAATTATCTCTCTTTTTCAGGATGGCATACAACTACTCACATGGTACCATGGGGAACTAGTGCTGGGTCTCCACTGTTTATCATGTACATCAATAAAATGGATGAGGGAACCAGGTGTAATATTTCCAAATTTAGCTCCAACAAAGAATTGGGTGGGATTGTGGATTTTATGAGAAATACAAATGTATATTAAATATACCTATCAAAACCTATTGAAAGGGATTTCAAATACCTGGACAGATTGTGCAAGTGGGCAGAAATGTAGCAGATGTAGTATGATGTGGGCAAGTATAATCAGACAAGGCTGATAATTTCATAGAAAAATCAAGACAGTGGTATTTAAATGGCTTGTGCATTGGGAAATGTTAATATGCAAAGAGACTCTGGTGCTCTTGTGCACCTGTTACTGAAAGCTGGCATACAGATACAGCAAGCAGTTAAGGCGAATAGTATGTTGGCCTTCACTGCAAGAGGATACAGAAACAAAGATATCACTTAACAGTTATACTAAGTGGAATCTTACCTGGAATACTTTATGCAGCTTTGGTCACATTCCTTTAAAGAGCATCTACTTGGCACAAAGGGAATTCAGTGAAGAATCTCTAGACTGAATGCTGGGATAGAAAGATTTTTGAAAGAGCAGAGATCAAGTAAGCTAGATTTGTATTCACTATTTAGAAAAACGAGAGGGTATCCAATTGAAACATTCAATAGCGCAAGACAGAGTGGAAACGGGAAGATGTTTTCCCTGGTTGAGGACTCTAAAATGAAGAGCATTAGTGTCAGATTAAAGGAGAAAAGAGCAAACCTTTGGAATTGAATCCAGTGGTTTGGAGACTTGATGGAGTTAGTTCAAAACACAGATCAACTTATTTCTGAATATCAAGGAATATGGGGATGGATTGGAAAAATGAGGCTGAAGTAAATCTCATGAAGAATATTATTCTGTTTGAGGTCTTTAATTAAGAGAAGACTTATTTGGCATTGAGGAAGTACAGCAAAGATTCACGAGGCTGGTTCTAGAAATGGTTTAACATACAAGAAGGACTTAATTCTATTAAGTTCAAAAGAATGTGAAACAATTTCATCAAAACTTTCAAAATTGTTAAAGGGCTTGATGTCCAGATAGATGTTTCTGCTGGAAGAGGGATTCAGGACCAGACGGCACAGCTTGAGAACAGCTTCAGCTGTTCCTGCCTGAAATGAAAAAACGCTTAAACACGCAGGGGTTAGTAAGCTTTTGGAATCCTCTCCCCAGAGACCTATGAAGGCATTCAAATCACAGATTAATAAATATAAGGGAAATGGGGATAATGCAGGAAAATAGATCTGATGTGGAAGATTGACCATGGTAGAGCGGGCTCAAAGAGCCAAATAGCCTTTTCTGGTCATAATTGTTGTTTTTCGGTTAGAAGAATAAGTTAATAGGTTTAGGTCATCACTGGAATGCACAAATGGAGCATTACCACCTTGGACCAGAACAGAGTGATCTGTTTTGATGCTTTAAGTTCTCTGTGTAAATATGGCAATTATATCTACAGCAAGCTCTCCATTTCATTAAATTACAATGTGAACAAATATCACTTAAGTGCCTCAGTATGATCCACAATTTGTGTTTTTCAGGCAATGAAAAGGATGCTTTTATTGCTGAGCTGCTTAAAGAGCACAACAGTTTACGAGCTCAACATCAGTCACCACCGCTCCAGGTCAATCCTGAACTGTCTATACAAGCACAGAAATGGGCAGAGCATCTTGCCAATATCAAAACACTCAAGCACAGTGACACCCAATATGGAGAGAACCTCTGGTACAAATGGAGCAGCAACAAAGCACTACCAACAGGTACAGAGCTGATTGGAAACTTTGATTGTCTGTATAGGTAGAGATAAGGGTTGATGAGCTCCCATTAACAGTGATCCCTCCTAGTCAGCAACCTGTGAATTTGGAGTGATCATTCAGGGGTGGAGAAAAGAGGGTTTGGAGTAGTCTGTTGTCAGTACTGTAGGAATTATTAACACTAATTGTTTGTGCAATAATGAATATTGGTGGATTGTGTAAAGAAATGTATTTGAATATTAGTAAAGAGAGACCAGGCGATTTGTAAAATACAAGAGGCCTTTTGACCTCTGTAGGTAAACATTTTCAGTGAAAAGTTAAAATAAATCCTTCCTATATAACTTTAACAAAATCTACTTCCCCAGAAACCTTTCAACCCAAGAAAGGTGACAAAATGGATTTTCTCTGGACCAAAGTTGCACCAATGTTTATTAAATGCAATTGAAAATAATGATGATCAATGGTTTGTTTGGCAATGGTAGTGAGAATTCTCCTGATTCCTTTGCAAGTTTGTGAAGCTTCAGAGAATGAGCTTTGCAGTTTGACATTGCCATGTGCATGTTAAGGTCATCAAATTGTATAGTCATATAACACAGAAGCAGGTCCTTCTGCACCAACAATATAAGCCCCCATTACTAATTCATCGCTAATCCCATTCTACTCTCCCCACATTGCCATCAATTCCTCCCATATTCCACCACACTCCGATGCTCAGAACAATTAATAATAATGTTATGAATATATTATATATGAACAATATTTTATAATGTTATTTTAATAATTTAATGATAAATAATAAACAATAATTGCCAACTGACCTAGCAATCAGCACAATGTTGAGATGTGAGGGAGAAACTGAAATGCAAAACACATCAGAGAAGTAAAAGGGTATCAGGCCCTTCAAGCCTACCCCATCCCTGAATATGATTGTGGCTGATCTGGGCTGACCTTAGCTCCTCGTCTGTGCGAGTTCTCCATCACTTATTTATCCTAAAGAAGGGTCTCGGCCGGAAACATCAACTATCTATTCATCTCCATAAATACTGCCTGACCTGTTGAGTTCCTCTGGCATTTTGTGTGAGTTGCTTTGGATTTCCAGCATCTGCAGACTTCCTTGTGTTTATAAGTATTAATCCATCTTCATGTTAAATACCTAGAAGAAAGCCATAGTCATAGGAAGGATGTGCAAAATCCACACAGACATTGCCCAGTCAGGATTGAACTCTGGTCATTGGAGCTGTGACCAGCAGTATGTGTCCAATGTATTACGACAGCATAACAATGGCTGCAAATTGCAGGGACATTTAAAAATCATGAAAGCTGTATTCTGATCTAAAGTTGTGCTTGACATGACTTACTACAGCTATTTGGTGCATTTCATTCAGTTTGTTTAGTCAGTAGGTTGTATGGATTGTCAACAAGGGAAGAAAGATGAATGAGAACTCTGACCAACTTTGGAAAATCTTTATAAATTGTAGCATGATTCAAGGCTGGAGATGAGAAAAAGATTGTTTCCACTTTATAACCTGCCCAGAAACATGATCAGTGGTAAATACAAGGGGGCTGTTTCCCTGTATAGAATATCTTGAGCTAAAAAACATAGTTTCAAGTGAGGGGTTTGACCTTTCAGAACTGAAATGAAAAGGTCCTTTATTTGGCTGGCTAGTGTTGCAGTGGCATCAGAACTGGACTTTGAGCCGGACTGTCCTGAGTTCGAATCCAGCCGGGTCCCAACCTGGACAGCAGCAGAAGAAAGGCCTGGCAATCTGCTTCACTGAAACATAGTGTTGCTGGGATGGAAGGTTAACTCAGCTCGGTTTGTATTCACTATTTAGAAAAGTGAATTTCTCATCTAGAAAAATGAGAGAGACTGGAAATGGATAGGTGTCTAGAATGAAGGGCATTAATGTCAGGATAAGCGATCAAAGAGTGAAACTTTGGAGTTGAATCCAATAGTTTGGAGTCTTGATGATGGAGTTAATTCCAAACACAGATCAACTTATTTCTGAATATCAAAGTATATGGGGATGGATTGGAAAAATGAGGCAGAAGTAAATCTCATGAAGAATGTTATTCTGTTTTGCTTTCCTTAATTAAGAGAAGACTTATATGCCTTTGAGGAAGTACAGCAAAGATTCACAAGACTGGTTCTAGAAATAGTTTGCCGTACAAGGAATACTTTATTCTCTTAAGTTTAAAAGAGTGTGAAGCTGTTTCATCAAAACTTTCAAAATTATTAAACAGCTTAATGGCTAGATTGAGGGAGAATGTTTCCGACCAATGTAGGGTCGCCATGAGTCGACAACAACTCAATGACACCCAACAACAACATCTTAAGGAATCATGTATCTGAGAGCTGAAGGTTCCAATGATTGGGTACATTCACGGTTCAGATCAATGAATTATTAGACACCTAGAGAAGTAGGAGACATGGGGATCAAGGCACAGATCAGCTGATGGCATGGACTTTGAGGTTCACTCCTGTTTTTATTGTTACACTTTACTTCTTCCAGGGATAGGAGCTGAAATCAAATCTCTTCATGATTAGACTCTGTAGTCTTGATCACTTCATTGTGAAGAAACAAACTGAGCTTGGGTTTAGTTATAACAGGTAAAAGACTAGGAGAATTGTCATTAGATCTGCAGATAGAGTGTAACTGAAATGTATGAAATATCTTTTTTTTAATTTGTTTCAGGGAAAGAAGTGAGTGAATCCTGGTACAATGAAATTAAGGACTACAACTTCAAAGCTCCAGGATTTGGTAATAAGACAGGTAAGTGTTTAAGAGCATTTGTAGGTTGATGTTGAAGATTCATTCAATGACATTGGCTTTTGTTGGCTGGAGGTCACCATCTCCCAAAATGCAGCCTTTGGTAGGAAATTTTACACTGAAGTTGGAAGCACAAGAAATTGCAGATGCTGGGATTTGCAGGGAGGTGGTAGGGTCCTTTGAGGGAAGGAGATGGGAGAGGACCTGGGGAAGGAGATGAGAAAGCAGAGAGATGGGAAGGAGGGAGAGTGACAGAAGGCCCAGAGAGGGAGAGGAGGGTTGGGGGAGCAGGGAGGGAGAGGGGTGTGAAACCCAATCACAACCATTTCTGATTCATTTTGCATAATGGAGTTTGCACATTCTCCCTGTGATTGCATGAATTTCCTCCCATGTCCCAGAATTCAGGTTGATGGGTTAATTGGCCACTATAAGTTGCTACTCTTGTAGATAAGTGAATCTGTAGGGAATGAGGGGAGAATAAAAATCTAGGATCAACGTAGGATTAGTGGAAACGGGTGGTTGTTGGCTGACATAGATTTGATGGGCTGAAAGGCTTGTTTCTATGCTGTATAATTCTATAATGGTATTGGCCCATCATCCTCCGGTTTTGATTCCAGGACACTTCACCCAGCTGGTGTGGAAGGCAACAAAAGAGATGGGGGCTGGACAAGCGACGGATGGGAAAGGCACATTCTTTGTGGTGGCAGTCTACAAGCCAGCAGGGAACATCAGCAATCCTGGCTATTTTAAGGAAAATGTGTTACCTCCCAGGAAACAATGAGCCAGGAGGATGAATAAGGGTGGCACTTGGCACATGTAGCTGCCCCATACAATGCACAAATAATATCTTTTTGAAATTTAATTAATGCTTTAATTTGTACTTTTTTTCCAGATTTGGGTGGTTTTAGTTCACATATTTTAATAATAATAAGATCCAAAGTTCAGTGAGTAAATACGGATACTTGTTCAACTCCAATTTTCTTCTCCCTTCTGTTTTTGCTTGTGGTTTTTACTGCCTGGGTTTAAGGTATGAAATTGCAAAATATATCTCTCTGCTGCTTTCTTTTAAGGCTGTCCTTGAAATCATCTGCATTTCATGATAGTTTACCTTTTCTAATTTCCCTATGTGCTTCAGTATCAAATTGTTAACCCCTTTCACAAAAGCAATAGGCTGTTTTAATACAATAAAATCGCAGTATACTATACACCTCCAAGGTCTGATCCCTCAAGTCTTCATTGTGCTAGACTGGTAGATTTTAGACTTGTAGATTGCTGTTTTTAATAATATTAAATTGAAAAGGAATGAGGGACAGAACTGCTAAATGTAGATGGAGCTAGGGAACTGAACATAAATGAGTTTTAAGGGAATAGTCCTGGGTGTCTCAAGTGGGAAAGAAAGCCCAGTGAGCCATTAAGACTGCCGTTGGGATTTGGATAATTAGTATTTCACGGTATGTCACTGAGATGTTTGAAGCACAACCTATATTGTAATCCTAGTCAATACAGTGAGAAAGGTGTGAGTGAATAAGAATCAGGTTTGATATCACCAGCATATGTTGTGAAATTTGTTAACTTAGCGGCAGCAGTACAATGCAATACTTGACATAGAAAGAAAAAATAAATCAATTACAGTAAATATATATACATATTAAATAGTTAAATTACAAATAATGCAAAAACTGAAATATTAAAATGAGGTAGTGTCATGGGTTCAATGTCCATTTAGGAATCATATGGCAGAGGGGAAGAAACTGATCCCGAATCACTGAATGTGTGCCTCAGTCTTCTGTATCTCCTTTCTGACAGTGACGAGAAGAGGGCACGTCCTAAATGATGGGGGAACAATCCCATATGCAGAGTGCATACACAATAATTAAAGAAGATATTTTATTAACACAATTTGTATCAGAGTTTGGGCAGGGAAATGTGTAGGACTTTTCCTGCCAATATGTATTTTGTAAAAAAAAGCTGGGAGTGGTCTAAGGGAAAGTTATGCTAATTTGTTTGCTGACTTGTTTCTCTTACTGGAGCTGATTTCATCACTCTTCACTTCCTTCTGAGCACTAGTGTTAAATACTTTCCTACTGCTGTCATGCTGTTTTTCCTTCAACCAGCCACCAATGAATAACACCCTTTGAATGCAAAGGGACACAGACCTCCTTTGGGGCCTTTATGATGCACCATAGCAACAGTGAGCTGAAGTAAACTGCAGATTTTCCAATCTTAAAGCCTTTCATGATGTTAGTGAGATGTTTGGTATTAGTATGTGGAAACTCTCATCCATTTATCCATTGTATTTCGTCGATTGTTAAAAGTGACTGTTTTTAATGCTGCTTTTATTTTACAAATGATGCTCTCAGCTGCTGTAGTGATTGTAGAGACAATTAGAATAAAGAATCACTTGGTCATCAGCTACTGAAGTCTATTCAGTTTGTCACCCACAAAGTACACAACCTGCCATACCTTGGCAGCTATTGGAGTGGTGGTGATGCAATCCCGTAGATGGTGTGTACTGTTGGGGGCAATGATTGTCGTGCATCCAGCCTGACTGTTTTATGGTGGGAAGGCAATTTCTCAATCATGTGTTGAGGGGTGGTTGGTGGCTGACTCCTCATGGTTGATATAAAGTACCATTACACTCGTTCTTGCTGATGAATGTGCACACCATACCCATGCTAAGTGAGCTGGCAGCTTCCACCACTGCTGGCAACATCCTAGCCTGTCGCCCTGGCCGCTGACTTTCACTGAGACTGGATGATCCAAAAGTGCTGACGGGAAACAACACTGTAGCTCCAGACTCCTGACGAATGTGGTTAAAGATGCAAAGTTGGGCAACACCCTCAGCACCTCAGAAGCAAACGGGAGCGGTTGGGGCATTCTGTGCACCCAGTTCTCAAGGAGATATTGGATTGTATAGCAGGGTTGAGGGGGAGAGAGTTCAAAAGAAGCGGAGGGGGGAGAATATTCAAATCAAGCAAACAGGGAGTTGGGACAATCAACATGCCACAGTCCCCAATGAGATGTTGAATTGTGCACAATTAGAGCGCTGGGGTTCACAGGCAGAATAGTGGAATGCTCCTCTTGTGGGATAGAAACATAGAAAACCTACAGCACAATACAGGCCCTTCGGCCCACAAAGCTGCGCCGAACATGTCCCTACCCTAGAAATGACTAGGCTTACCTATAGCCCTCTATTTTTCTAAGCTCCATGTACCTATCCAAAAGTCTCTTAAAAGACCCTATCATATCCACCTCCACCACCGTTGCTGGCAGCCCATTCCATTCACTCATCACTCTGAGTAAAAAAACTTACCCCTGACATCTCCTCTGTACCTTCCAAATCTACTCCAGCTAATTCTTGTTCCATGCCTCAGCACTTCCAAAACAGACCCCGAGCACTTTCACACCTGACAGAGAATTAGTTGGACCAGTTGACTCCACAATAAGGACTCCCCTTCCTGAAATTCACAATCATTTCCTTGGTCTCACTGACTTGGAGACCAAGGTTGTTGCTGTGACACTAATCAACTAATCTTATCTTGTTCCTGCAAGCCTTCTCATCACCATCTCAAAATCTACCACAACAGGGGTGTCATCTGTGAATTATAAAAATGACATTATATTCAGCGGTCAACATTAAATGTCCTGCAGACATTGCGAGATAGGGACTCAATGGATACTGTGGAGCAAACTGTCCAAATCATCTTGCAGAATGCTTCATCACCAGAAATAGGACCTTGCTTGATTGGTGGTGAGAGGGGCCCACTCAGTCAGATTCTTGTTGTACGGGCAACATATCATTCCCACTCTTCACTGTCCTCAGGATGGCCACAGTGAGGAAGTGAGGTCAAGTCACCCACCTCTTTTCAGACTGTGGATTTACTAAGGTGATGAGGGGAAGATGCAAGACTGTTCATCGCTGTCCATCCCCAGTAGCTGTGTAACAGAGGAGATTACGGTGAGAAGGCAGGAGAATTGGGTTGAGAGGGAAAATAAATCAGCCATCAGCAAATGGCAGAGCTGTCTTATGGTCTTATGGACTCTCTGAACAATGGGCTGTTCTTGGGAACACACACAAAGACATATCAAGTCCTGCTGGAAGGTCGTCATCTTGATGAAAGACTTAGCATGCTAAGTCAGGAATGCCCCTATCTCACCCCTTGCCTACCGTCGGCAGGTTTAGTCTGCCTGTCAAAGCAGTGTACCTTCGCATGCAAACAGCTACTTGGAACTAAAGGTGAAAGCTAAGTTTCCAGTGACAACCAAAGATAGCATTCAAATAGTTTTTGATATCATCAAATTCTTCATAGTCCCTAAATTGTTGAAGGAGTGAAATCATTTCATTTTCACTCCCAGCCGTTACTGGCATCTCCAAGCCCTTGAAACTGCAGTGAACAAACCAGTTCTGAATTGTGTTACTGATTATTTCTTGTCAACTATCAGGATCAAAAATCTCTGCCTTTTGAACACAAACATGCAACTGATGCTTTTTAAAATCTTTGCTCTAAGCATGGTGCAGTGTCTAACACAAGCAAACACAAATGACGTTAGTTAGAAACTGTTCAGCAACAGTCTCCTGTCCCTACCATAGTAGCCCAACTAAAGAAGGGAATCCCAACTATTTTCTCAATTAATTTTTGTTCTTTACGAGTTGTCCCCAATAAATGGCTTCCCCAAATGACCAATGGCCCAATTAACCGAAACCCACAATAAATATAAATACGTTAGAAAGCTTATATACCTAGATTGATTGAATGTTCATAAAGTGAAAACAGACACAGGTGTGTCTGTACATAAGGTGACTGACAGAAAATGATAAAGTAGTGGTGGCTGAGGCTGTGAAGGGGTGGGTTAGTGGGTGGAGATGTTGATCTGCCTTACTGCTTGGGGAATGTAACTGTTTTTGAGGCTGGTGGTCCTGTTGTAGATGTTATGTAACCTGCTTCCTGATGGGAATGGACACAGTCCATGAGCAGGGTGGGTGGGATCCATGGTGACGTTACTGACCCTTTTCTGTTACATTTCCACATATATGTCCTTGATGGCAGGTAAGTTGGTGCCAGTAATGCATTGGGCAGTTTTGACTACCCACTGTAGAGCCTTTCTGCCTATTGCAATAATGCAGCTGGTCAGGGTGCTCTCTACTGCACATCTGTAGAAGGATTGATGTACATCATCCAGCTCTCTTCAGCCTCCTCATAAAGGAAAGGAACTGGTGAGCTTTCCTGATTATGTGGAATGTGTTCGTGGACCGTGAGAGGTTGTGCGAGATGTGTGCTCCCAGGAGTTTGATACTGCTTGCATTTTCCGCTGCTGAGATGCCAATGTAACGAAGCATGTGAGTGGTACGAGTTCTCCTGAAATCAATAACAATCAGTAAGAATAAAAGCTAAATGCGATTCTTCCTTGGTATATACTAAAATAAAATGGAAGTCTGTCGGACAAAATGGTGTTAGTTTGGAGTGGGACTGTTTTAAGACCATAGGATATAGAAGCAGAATTAGGCCATTTGGCCCATTGTCTGTTCTGCCATTTCATCATGGCTGATCCATTTCCCTCTCACCCCCAATGTCCTGCATATCCCTTCATGCCCCGACTAATCAAGAATCTATCAACCTCTGCCTTAAATATGCCCAATGACTTGGTCTCCACAGCTGCCTGTGGCAACGAGTTCCATGGATCTACCACTGTCTGGCTAAAGAATCTCCTCATCTCCTTTCTAAATAGATGCCCCTCTGTTTGAGACTGTGCCCTCTGGTCTTGGACTCCCCCATCATGGCAAACATCCTCTCCATATCTAGCTTATCTAGGCCTTTCAACATTCAATAGGTTTCAATGAGAATCCCCCACATTCTTCCGAATTCCAGCAAGTGCAGGACCAGAGCCATTAAACGCTCCTTATTTGATAAGCCTTTCAATCCCAGATCATTTTTGTGAGCCTTCTCTCCAATGTCAGCACATCCTTTTTTCAATTTGGGGACCAAAACTGGTCACAATACTCCAAGTGAGGTTTCACTGGTGCCTTATAAAGCCTCAGCATTTCACCCTTGTTTTTATATTCTAATCCTCTTAAAGAGAGAAAGTACAAGAGAACCAGTCCTCAACAATGTTTTGAGAAGGTCAAGGAAGTACGTCTACAACCATAATTGTGGAAAGTGGTGAAAAACTTTGGTTTGGTCTGGTCTGAATGTCATAAGAGATAGGTGGGTGCAGCTGGTACCAGTGTCAGGTTTTGAAGGATATAACAAGGAGCATTTTCTTTGTCCAGTGGGATGAGAGTTTTGTTTTAGGTTGGGTCTCAGCTGGTCCTCAGAGAGAGAACAGTACTTTGAGAGAATCAGAGTATGTCGAGTCAGAGTTAGAGATTAAGAGAAAACGGGCTGCGTATGAGATTGTCACATTTGTGGCCCCCTCCAGATTGGCTTGCTTAGTAAATGACAAGTATTATTTTGATTTCTGCACTGCTCGTACCATTGAGATTTGTATTTTCTTTCTGCATTCTATTTGTGCTAGTTCTGTTAAAGTGTTTTCTTGTGGCCTTGAACAAGTTTATCTTGTTTGTTTGCAAATATATATGCAATTATCCTGAGCTGAACCAGGAAAAAACACTTAACAATTTAAAAAATAATTATCATTTACACCACCTCCTTCATCTTGTTGGCACTGAGGAAGAGGTTACTTGTCTGGCACTGGGCTCGAGTTCTTCCAGCTCTTCTCTGTAGACCGTCTCATCATTGTTGGTGATGAGTCACACCACTGTTGTGTCATTAGCAAACCTGGGAATGTGTTTATTCGAGTATTTGGCCGTGCAGTCATGTGCGAGCAGAGTGTACAGCAATGGGCTCAGCACCAAACCCTGGGGGCATCCGCGTTGTGGGTGATGGGGTAAGAGGAGCGGTTGTGCGTCCTGACTATCTGAGGTCTGTTGGTTAGGAAGTCCGACACCTAGTTGCACCATGGTGTATTTAGACCGAGGAGTAGGAGATCGTTCACCAACATCTGTGAGACAATAGCATTGACTGCTGAACTGAAATCCAGCATTTTTCTTCAGTCCTGCTGAAGGGGTTTGGCCCGAAATGTTGACTGTGCCTTTTTCCATAGCCTGGCCTGCTGAGTACCTCCAGCATCTTGTGTGTGTTGGTCTAAACACATGCCAGCTTTACAGTGGCACAACAATTTCCTCAATTTTCTGGGCTTCTATTTGCAGGCTCCAAATTGCTGGGGGCATTGGGTTAAAATAAGTCCATAATCTGTTAAACGGATGACCAACTGTGCTGAGGAATTAACTAACAAAACTATTCAACGTTATACTAGTAGAATGTTTATTTTTCACAATTGCTGACATCACCAGCAGTACCTTTAGTTCCCTCCAATGGCAAAGCAACTCCATGCATCATAAAGAGTTAGCAAACACTTCACATGGCTTCAAAGCCATCCCACACTCTCATCTTGGCTTCATAATGTCCATAATGTTAATCCTCTCAGCATACCAACCATTGCTGAAAATAGAGGAACCAGTCAAAAGGAGCATCACTGTATAAGGCAATCTCTAAGCCTCAGGACTGTTCAAGGGAGGCACCACAGAGAAGACACAGACCTTGGGGAGCATGGCTCATCTGTCACTGGCGACATCAGTAAATGTGCAGATGAAGTTGGTACCTCAAGGATGGTCATGTCATGGCCCAGCCAGAAGCCTTGGCTGAATGCAGAGGTTTTCTCCCTACTAAAAGCCCATGACCCTGCCTTCAAGTCTGGAGACAGAACAGCACTCCGAGCAGCCAAGAGAAACCTCATCTTAGGCATCAAGAGGGCAAAGATGGTCTTCACACAAAAATATTCAGCAACAGCTGTCCGATAACGAATACCGACATATGTGGCTGGGCATCAAGGGCATTAATAATTAGGCAAGCAAAAAGCTAGGAAGTTGAATGATGAAAGAGACATAAGGCCATGGAAAAAAGAAAAAAGAGGGAGAAGAGCACTAGAGGGAGGTGATGGGCGGGCAAGAAGATAACATGAGAGAGGGAAAAGGGGATGGGAAGTGGTGGGGGGGTGGGGGGAGATATTACTGGAAGGTTGAGAAATCGATGTTCATGTCATCAGGTTGGGGGCTATCCAAACAGATTATAAGGTGTTGTTCCTCCAACCTAAGTGTGGCCTTATCACAACAATGGAGGAGGTCATGGATGGACATATCAGAATGGGAATGGGAAGTGGAATTAAAATGGTGGTCACTGGGAGATACAGCTTGTCCTGGCGGACAGAGGGTAGATGCTCGACGAAGTGGTCTCCCCATCTATAGCAGGTCTTACCGATATACAGGAGGCCACACTGGAAGCACCAAACACAGTATATGACCCCAACAGACTCACAGGTGAAGTGTCGCCTCACCTGGAACTGGAATGACTGTTTAAGGTCCTGAATGGTTACATCTGGTCTCATCTATATACAGCTGGCCACACCGGGAGCACTGAACACATTATATGTAAGTCTGCTCTTACCCCATCCTCCCACCACCCTCAGGGATAGGGTTCCTCTTATCCTCACATACTACCCTACCAGCCTCCACGTCCAGCACATAATTCTCCGAAACTTCCGCCACCTCCATCTGGATCCCACCACATCTTTCCCTACACCCAACTTTCTGTTTTCCACAGTGATTGCTCCCTATGTGACTCCCTTGTCCATTCATCCTCCCCCACTGATCTCCCTCCTGGCACTTATCCTTGTAAGCGGAACAAATGCTACACCTGACCCTACACCTCCTCCCTCACTGAGTCTGTTGGGAGTCATATACTGTGCTTGGTGCTCCTGGTGTGACCTCCAGGTGAGACCTAATGTAGATTGGGAGACCGCTTCGCCGAGCATCTATGCTCTGTCTGCCAGAACAAGCAGACTCTCCCAGTGGCTACCCATTTTATTTCCACTTCCCATTCCCATTCCGATATGTCCATCCATGGCCTCCTCCACTGTTGTGATGAAGCCACACTTAGGTTGGAGGAACAACACCTTATATTCCGTTTGGGTAGCCTCTAACTTGATGGCATGTACATTGATTTCTCTAATTTCCGGTAATGCCTTCCCCACCCCCCCCCCCACTATATTTTCTTCCTTGGCCTTCTGTCTCTTTCATCAATCAACTTCCTAACTCTTCGCTTCATCCCTCCCTTTCCAGGTTTCACCTATCACCTGGCGTTTCTCTCTCCCCTCCCCTACCTTTTAAATCTACTCCTCAGTTTTTTTTCTCCAGTCCTGCCGAAGGGTTTTGGCCCAAAACATCGACTGTGCTTTTTTTCCATAGACGCTGCCTGGCCTGCTGAGTTCATCCAGCATTTTGCATGTGTTGCTCGGATTTCCAGCATCTGCAGATTTTCTCTTGTGTGTGTTTAGATCATGAGATCGGGTCAATTTGTATAGCTTGACATGTGTAGACTCATCAACGTGTAAATAGAAATCAAAAAACTGACATGACAGAAATCTGAAATTAAAACAAAAAATGCTGGAAACAATCAGCAGGTCAGGCAGCATTTGTGGAGAGAGAAACAGTCAATGTTCCAGGTTTCAAGACGCTTTATCAGACAAATAAACGTTCATTACTCATTATCCAATCTATAATTGGATAGGAGCACAGACATCCCATGGATAACAATGATTACAAATACCACTAAGAGTCTCTCTCCTGTGTAAAACCATTAATGTGGGTGTCCTCCTGTGCTGAAATCTCAGCTCTGAAAGTATCCAGTGGTGGTAGTGATGTGAGCAAAGTGTCTTACTAAGATTCTCCTTCATTTCTATAGTAATTTCCACATAAAGGTGCTGCTGCTAAGGACAAGAGATTGATAGGATGTAGAGCTGAGCTGAGAAGTGGCAGATGGAGTTTAATCCGGAGAAGAGTGAACTGGTACATATTGGAAGGTTGAACTTGAAGGCAAAGTGCAAGCTTAATGACAGGATTCTTAGCAGTTTGGGGGAGCAGAAGGATCTCGGGATCCACATCCACAGACCCCTCAAAGTTGCTGCACAAGTTGAAAAATTGGTTAAGAAGACATATGGTCTGCTGGCCTTCATTAGTTGGGGGACTGAGTTCAAGAGCCATGAGGTAATGTTGCAGTTCCTTGTAAACCTGGTCAGACCATACTTGGAGTATTGTGTTGAATTCTAGTTTTATAGGAAGGATGTAGAAGCTTTGGAGAGGTGACCCTGAGACAGTGGTGTCAAGAAAACAACCTCTCCCTCAATGTCACAAAAACAAAGGAGCTTGTTGTGGATTACAGGAGGAACAGAGACAGGCTTACTCTGTATTGACATCAATGGATATGGGGTTGAGAGAGTGAACAGCTTTAAGTTCCTAGGCATACACATCACCAAGGATCTCACGTGGTCTGTACATACTGGCTGTGTGGTGAAAAAGGCACAACAGCGCCTCTTTCACCTCAGACGGTCGAAGAGGTTTAGTATGGGCCCCCAGACCCTAAGAACTTTCTATAGGGACATGACTGAGAGCATCCTGACTGGCTGCATCACTGCCTGGTATGGGAACTGTACTTCCCTCAATTACAGGACTCTGCAGACAGTGGAGCTGACAGCCCAGCACATCTGTAAATGTCCCACTTTTCAGGACATTTACAAAGACAAGTCTGTAAAAAAGACCCAAAGGATTATTTGAGACCCAAGTCACCCCAACCACAAACTGTTCCTGCTGCTACCATCAAGGAAACGGTACCACAACATAAAAGCCAGGACCAAAGGGCTCCGGGACAGCTTCTTCCACCAGGCCATCAGACTGATTAAATCATACTGATACAATTATATTTCAATGTTATATTGACTGTCCTGTTGTAAATACTATTTATTGTAAATTACTATAAATTGCACATTGCACATTTAGATGGAGATGTAACATAAAGATTTTTACTCCTTATGTATATGAAGGATGTAAGAAATAAAGTCAATTCATTCATTCAAAGGAGACTTACCAGAATGCTGCCTTGATTGGAGAGCATGTCATATGAAAACAAGTTGAGCAAGCTAGGTTTTTCTCTTTGGAGTGAAAGAGGATGAGAGGTGGCATAATAGAAGAACTGTATAAAAGATGATAAGAGGCATAGATGGAGTAGGAAGCTGGTGCTTTTTTCCCTGGGCAACAATGGCTAATATCATACAACATAATTTTAAGGCAATTGGAGGAAAGTATCGGGGGATACTTTATTTACAGAGTGGTGAGCCACCCCTTCTCATTCTGAAGTGCAGTGTTAGAGGCAGATACATTAGGGAGATTTAAGAGAATCTTAGACAGAAACATGGATGCAAGAAAAATGGAGGGCTATGTGGAAAGGAAGCATTAGATTGATCTTGGAGTACGTCAAAAGGTCGGTGCAACATCATGGGCCAAAGGGCCTGTGTAGTGCTGTACTGTTCTGTGTTCTGTGTAATCTTTATCCTAATAATCTGTAAAGTAGAGACTTCTCAGATTCCCTGGACCCAACACATAAGTTGCTGTTCCTTCCTAATTATGGGCAGGCTTGGTTTTGGTAGCTCCTTAACACAGAGACACCACAGACGTGGCTCAGGGGGATCTCACAGTGTTTAGCGACATTCCCATTGACTGACAGATAACCTCATTAGTACATGCATCTGTCAACAGTAAATGAGCAGACAACATATTCACAAGAGATTCTGCAGATTCAAGTTCAAGTCAAGGTCAAGTTTCTTATCACCTGACTGTACATATATGCAACTAAATTGGACTACGGTGTACCCACACAACATTAACCCTAATACACAGCACATAAACCAAGTTAATACTATATAATTCAAAATGCACAGAGTAAAGTGCAGCATAGACAAACAGTAAGCAGCTCGCTGTCCTGGTGACGAGACATCGGTGGTAGCAGAATATTCATTAGACTCACAGCCTGCCAGCCCTAGTCCTGATGCTTCTGTACCTCCTTCCTGATGGTAGTAGGTCAAAGTGACTGTGGGATGGCTTTTAGTGATCCTCGATAATGTTTTTGGCCCTTCGTCTGCAATGTTCCCGGGTAAGTGTCACAAATAGGGGTGGGGGAAGAAGACTGCAATGATCCCCTTGGCAGCTTTTATGTCCTCTGTAGGGTCTTGTAGCTTCCTTACCACACATTACTGCAGCCAGACAGGACATTCTCGACGGTGCTCCTGTAGAAAGTTGTTAGAGTGGGGGGAGGGGGAGCCTTGCACGCCTCAGTCTCCTCAGAATGTGCAGACACTACTGAGCCTTCTTGACTAATGAGGAGGTGTTGTGGGTCCAGGTTTGATCATCTGTTATGTGCACACCAAGGAACTTAGTGCTCTTCACTCTCCACTGCAGAGCCATTGATGTGCAATGGAGAGTGGTCAACCTGTGCCTCCCTGAAGTCCATAATCGTCTCTTCTGTCTTGTCTGTGTTGAGACTCAGGCTGTTGCTCTCGCACCATTTAACAAGCCCCTCTACCTCCTCTCTGTATGCTGACTTGTCATTGTTCTGAAGAGGCCAACGACTATCATATCATCAGCAAACTGGCTGATGCCGTTTAAGCTGAATCTGGCAGTACAATCGTGAGTCAGCAGCGTGGAGAGCAGGAGACTAAGCATGCAACCCTGGAAGGCAGTAGTGCTCAGTGAGATGGGAGCTTGAGATGTTGCTGCCAACTCAGACTGACAGGGGTCTTTCCAACAAGAGGTCCAAGATCCAGTTACAGAGTTCCACTGAGGACAGTTTACCCATCAGCCTCAGAAGGATGACTGTGTTAAGCACCAAGCTGAAGTCGAAGAACAACATCCTGGCATATGAGGCATCATTTTCTTGGTTAGTCAGGATGGAGTGGAAGGCTAAGACTATAGTATCATCAGTGGACCAGTTTGAGAGGCAGGCAAACTGAAAAGGGTCCAATGTAGCTGCAAAGTGGGATTTTATACAGTCCTGTAAATTCAGAGCAACATGCACAAAATGCTGGAGGAACTAGCAGATCAGGCAAAGCATCTATGGAAAGGAATAAACAGTTGACGTTTCGGGCTGAGACCTTTCTTAGGACTGGTAGAAAGGAAAGAGGACAAGAGGAACTCTAACCCTGTTCAAGTGCAGGGAAGGCATCCATTCAAAGGCATTGGTGTTTCCAGACCAGGCTGTGATGCAGCCAGTCATTACCATCTCCACTACACATCCAGAGAAGTTTGTCAAAGTTTTAGATGTCATGCCTCCGCAGACACTGAAGTAGAGACTCTGCCACGCTTCCCTTGCAATTGCATTTGCATGCTACATCCAGGACAGATCCTCTGGAATTTAAAGTTGCTAATCCTCTCCACTTCTGAAACTCCAATGACGACTGGCTCATGGACCTCTGGTTTCCTTTTCCTGAAGTCTACAATCAGTTCTTTGGTCTTGCTGACATTGAATGAGAGCACAAAGAAATCTGCAGATGCTGGAAATTCAAGCAACACACACAAAATGCTGGTGGAATACAGCAGGCCAGGCAGCATCTATGGGAAGAAGTCCTGACGAAGGGTCTCAGCCTGAAACGTCAACAGCGCTTCTTCCTATAGATGCTGCCTGGCCTGCTGCATTCCACCAGCATTTTGAATGAGAGGTTGTTGTTATAACACCACTCAGTCAAATTTTCAATCTCCCTCCTGTATGCAGATTCATCACAACCTTTGATTCAAGTCCACAACAGTGGTGTCATCAGCAAATTTGAATATGATATTGGAGTTGTACTTAGCCACACAGTCGTAGGTGTAAAGCGAGTAGAACAGGGGGGCTAAGCACACAGCCCTGCGGTGCACCTGTGCTGATAGGAATCGTGGAGCAGATGTTGCTAATCGGAACTGACTGGGGTCTACAAGTGAGAAAATCCAGGATCCAATTGCACAAGAAGGGATTGAGGCCAAGATCTTGGAGCTTATTGATTAGTTTTGAGGGAATGATGGTGTTAAATGCTGAGCTGTAATCAATAAAGAGCATCCTGATGTATGCATCTTTGCTGCCCAGATGTTCCAGGATTGAGTGAAGAGAAAATGAGATGGCATCTGCTATGGACCTGTTGCTCTGGTAGGCAAATTGGAGCGGATCCAAGGTGCCTCTCAGGCAGGAGCTGATATGTTCCGTCATCAGCCTCTCAAAACACTTTATCACTGTGGATGTAAGTGCAGCTGAGAAAAAGATACACCCTGTCTACTCTATCTATGCCTCTGATAATCTTATAAACATCCATCAGTTCTCCCCAAGATTGTCCAGCCTGTCATAATACACATGCCCTCTAAGATAGGCAGCATCCTGGGTAAACCTCTTCTGCACCTTCTCCAAAGCCTCATCATCATTCCTATAGTGAGGCAAACAGAACTGTATGCCTAACCAGAGTTCTATGAAATTGCAACATAACCTCTTGACTTTTGATCTCAATGTCTTGACTGATAAAAGCAAGCATTCCATAAGCTTTCTTAACCATCCGATTGACTTTCAAGGAGCTATGAACTTGGACCCCGAGATCTCTCTGCTCAGCAAGACTGTTAAGGGTCTCCTTGCATTTGCCCTACCACAGTGCAACACCTCAGATTTTTCTGGGTTAATCTCCATCTGCCATTTCTCTTCCCATACCTGCAACTGATCTATATCATGCTGTATTCTTTGCCAGTCTTCCTCACTATCCATAACTCCACCAATCTTGGTATCATCCGCAAACTTACTAACCCACCCATTTACATTTTCATCCAGAGGTACTAGGACAGATCCCTGCAGAACACCACTAATTACAATGCCCCAGCTTGAGTAAGTCCCCTTGACCACTACCCACTGTCTTCTCTGCACAAGCCAGTTCTGAATTCAAACAACCAATTCTCCATGGACCCCATGCATTCTAATCTTCTGGATTAACCTCCCATGAGGGACTTACTCAAATGCCTTATTAAAATCCATGTATGCAGCATCCACTGCCCTACCTTCATCAATCTCTGTCATCACATTGTCAAAAAAGCACAATCAAGTTGATAAGACATGATTTTCCCTGCACAAAACTATGCTGGGCTCTCCATAATTAGGCCATGGGTTTTCAAATTCTCATATATCCCATCCCTAAGAGTTTTCTCCTGCAATTTCCCTACAATTGAAGTGAGACTCACCAGTCTATAGTTTTCAGGATTTTCTCTTGTTCCCTTCTTATATAAAGGTACAACATTAGCCACTCCTCCGGGACCTCGCCTGTTCCTAGAGAGGTCACAAAGATACTGGTCAAGGCCCCAACAATCTTATCTCTTGCTTCCCTCCATAACCTGGGGTAAATCCCATCAGGCCCTGGGGACATCCACCTTAGTGCTCATTAAGATGCCCAACACTTCCACCTCCATGACCTCTAAGTACCTTAACATATTTATACACTCAGCTCTCATCTCCTGGTCCTCCATGTCCTTTTTCCTGGTAAATACTGAAGTAAAATACTCATTAAGGACCTCACTCACATTCTCCACATCCAAGCAAACGTACCCCTCTTTATCCTTGAGTGGTCCCACCCTTTCCCTAGTTATCCTCTTGCTCTTGATGTATGTATAGAATGCCTTGCCATTCACCTTAACCCTACTTGCCAAGGACTTTTCATGGCCCCTCCTGGCTTTCCTAATTCCTGTCTTGACTTCTTTTCTGGCTTCTATATAATCCTCACATGCTCCGTTTGATCCTAAAGCTTTACATACTTTTCCTTTTCTTTCTTGACTAAATTCATAATTTCCCTGAATATCCAAGGTTCTCTTATCTTTTCATCCCTGTCCTTCCTTCTAATAGGAACATACAATTCCTGTACTCAGTGCAATTGATCTTTAAACAGCCTCCACATGCCTGATGTAGACTTGCCAGAAGAAAGGTGTTCCCAATTTAACTCTCGTTATTTTTTGCCTAATAAGTGACCTACTCCAATTTAAGGCTCTCCTGCAAGGACCATACCCATCCTTATCCTGAAAGTTAAGGAGCTGTGGTCACTGTTCCCTAACTGCTCACCTACTGAAAGGTCAGTCATCTGGCCAGGCTCATTACCCAACACCAGGTCCGGTAGAGCCCCTCGTTTTGTTGGACCATTGACATATTGATCTAAGAAACCCTCCTGGATATACTTAGCAAATTCTACTCCATCTAAACCCCTTCAACTAAGAAAGTCCAAGTTTATAACAGGGAAGTTGAAATTCCCCATGACAATAAGCCTATTATTTTTACATATTTCCTTAATCTGATTACATATCTGTAGCTATTGGTGGGGGGGGGGGCAAAGTACAATCCCATCAGTGTGATTGCACCCTTCCTATTCCTGAGTTCCACCCAAATGGACTCAGTGTCTAACCCCTCCGTTATCTCTCCACTGAGTGCTGCTGTGATATGGTCCCTGATTAGTAGTGCAACTCCCTTCATTTCCCCTTTTACCTCCTTCTCTACCTTTTCTAAAACTTCAAAAATCTGCTATATTAATCATCCCCTTCTCTCAACCAAATCTCTGTAATGGCCACAATATCAGGGTATTATTAAATCTCTCCCCTTTCCTTGTAAATCTATACTCTCCAGTTCTTGATTCCTGAAACCTGGGGGAAAGACTACACATTCACTCTATCTGTGTCCCCGTAATTTTATGCACCTTTATAAGATCACCCCTCTTTCTCCTGTGCTCCAATAAAAGCAAGTGCCAACCTGATCAACTTCCCTCAAATCTCTACAACATATTCATTAATCTTCTCTGCACCCTTTCCAGCTTAATGTCATCTTTCCTATAACTGTGTGACCAAAACTGAACACAATATTCCAAACACAGCCTCACCATGTCTTTAACAACTGCAGTATAATATCCCAACCTCTACATTCAATGTCTTGACCGACAAGTCCAGCCTGCCGTGATATTTTGTATGAGATAGTATTTGTATGATGATCAGGACAGGACTGCTGGAGAAATCAGTTCTTACTTTCCTGACTCAGCAGCAATGAAGCTAGGCATAATTCCTACTAGCCTGTTGTCGCACAGGCAAAGCATGAACTGGAATTCAGTGCAAGGAGATCTTTTTTGCCTATCTGGCAATTCCAGCAAGATATACTTCCTGGTAAGTGGATATTAGCAAAGGAGCAAACTGGATGCATGTGATGTTCTCCTCAAGCCCAGCAACTTGTTTATATTCAGTATTTATTTATGACTATACCCAAAAACTGGTGTTTAGTAGGAGGTAGCAGAGAATGTCTGCAACTCCAGGAACATGTACAGTACTCCGACAGAAGGGAGATCCACTGACTACATTTCGACTTTCCCATATTAATTGTGATCACTTCAGTGTGAAAGGAATAGATAGGGAGGAATTCTTAAAATGTATCCCAGAGAATTTTGTGTTATATGTATATAGCTCTGCTGGAGATTGGACATTGCTAGGCCTAATCCTAGAGAATGCATAAAGTGTCATTGGGAGCCACTTTGAAGATAGTTGACCATAAATCTAAGTTTAATCATAGCAGTGGAAAGAGAATCTACACTGAACTCTACTTGACTCAGGAGGAAGACACCATGAGGTGTGACAGTGCTGAAGAATCAGTGTGGAAGGACAGGAGCATTGGAAAATGACACAATGCTGTGCTCGTATCATCATTCCAGGAATCATTATGGTGTAGGTGAGGATGTCTTTGATTGTCATTTGTGGTTAGACATTGGATACTAGTTTTGCATTTGATGGCAATCATGAAATTCAAGCTAAGCTTGGAGAGGGGCAGACATTTAGAATAATGCGCCCAATAGTGTGTTTGAAGAGGACGTCAATGCGGAAAGTGAAGAGTCACTAGAGTAAGCGAGCCCAAGAGAAATCCTGGTTAATTCTAAAGCTGATGTAGAAATGAAAACTTGATCACACCAGACTATTACGGAGTTCCAAGAAGTACAGAGAGATACCTTAAAGAGTTAAATCTGTAACTTATATGTAGGAAAACACATTTCTTCTATGTTTTCGTTTTAAAGGGGAGAGTATTCATTTGCTTAATATTAGTTGTAAAAAAGAGGCTGTCTTTAAGTCTATTGCCTCAAGCTCTCTGGGTTGTATTGATCGTCTGGACAGGCCCTTGAAATAAATGGATTCAGTGCTGAATTCCTGCTCTGTGAGTCTGTTCAATTCCTCATTGACTAAGCCTACACTCAGGATAGCACTGGAGCACACTCAGCAGGGTAGAATTTATCTTTGGTGTTCCTGAACTTGATCTGAAAATCACAATAGCATTTACTTTTGTACCTTCTGCTACACGAGTCACTCAATACTTTGTGAATGCAGTACATCAAACAACAGGGAGGTGGTGTATGAGGTGGTTGGAGGAGCAACATCTCATATTCCATTTGGGCATGAGCACTGAATTCTCTAACATCTAGTAATTTCTACCTCCCCACCCCCCCCACATTCTTTCATTTTCCATTCCCATTCTGCCTCCCCTGCCCCTTCCCTTCTCTTCACCTGCATATCACCTCCCTCTGGTGTCTCTCCTCCTTTTCTATTTCCCATGATCCTCTCTCCTCTCCTATCAAATTCCTTCTTCTTCAGCCCTTTACCTCTTCTACCTATCACCTCCCAGCTTCTCACTTCATCCAGCCTCTCCTACCCACTTACCTTCCCCATCACTCAGTTTCACCTATCACCTATCAGCTTGTACTCCTTCCCCTCAATCTACATTCTTATTCTGACTTCTTTCCAGTCTTGATGAAGGGTCTCAGCCCAAAACATCAATTGTACATTCCTCTCCATAGATGCTGCCTGACCTGCTGAGTTCCTCCATCTTGTCTGCAGAGCAGAAGATCACAGAGTGTGTTTGAGACAGTTCCTTGTAGACCTTACACATCATCGTTCGCTCTCTTCCTAATAAGATGGACGAGCTGCTTCTTCTGACCAGAACCAGCAGAGACTTTGCGAATTCTGCGGCTCTTTGTTTCACTGAAACGTGGCTCGGTGATTCCGTTCCGGACGGAGGTCTGCACGTCCCCGGCTACCAGCTGCTGCGAGCGGACCGCGTCACGGAGTTATCGGGGAAATCAAGGGGTGGTGGAATCTGCTTTTACATCCATGAAGGCTGGTGCACTGACGTTAAGGTTCTTCACAGACACTGCGACCCGAACCTGGAGTTTCTCGTTCTGAACTGTAAGCCTTTCTATTCTCCGCGAGAGTTTTCCTCATTTATCCTTGTCAGTGTTTATGTTCCACCTCAGGCCAATGTGAGCGAGGCCGTTCGGCGGCTGGCTGATCATATTATGCGTTTAGAACGGGAACACACAGATTCGCTGTTGATCATCCTAGGAGATTTCAACAGAGCTAAACTGAATTACGAACTCCCGAAATACAGACAACATGTTAACTGCCCCACCAGGGACAGTAACACTCTGGACCATTGTTATACTATCCTAAATAATGCTTACCGTTCTATTCCCCATGCAGCCTTAGGACTCTCTGACCACTGTCTACCTCATCCCAACCTATAGGCAGAGACTTAAATCTGCTAAGCCTGTGGTGAGGACAGTGAAGAAATGGACCAGTGAGGCGAAACAGAAACTTCAGGACTGTTTTGACACCACTGACTGGGGTGTCTTTGAAGCTGCAGCCACCAATATACATGAACTGACAGATACTGTGACATCCTACATCAGTTTTTGTGAGGATGCATGTGTACCCACAAAAACTTTCCGGACCTTCGCCAACAATAAGCCATGGTTTACCCCCAAACTCAGACATCTTCGCCAAGCTAAGGAGGACGCCCACAGGAGTGGGAATAGGGCCCTGTACAGGCTGGCCAGAAATGCACTGACCAGAGAAATCAGAGTGGCCAAGCGGTTCTACTCCTAAAAGTTGAGGAATAATTTCTCAGCTAACGACTCATTGTCGGTGTGGAGAGGCCTGCAGGAGGTCACTGGCTACAGGAGACGCCCTGCCCCCCCTGCTGAGGTTAACAAAGCTTTGGCTGACGACCTTAATACCTTTTACTGTAGATTTGAGAGGGTCCATCTTACACCTGTCCCTCCCCCCTCTTCGATCTCTCTTCCTGCCTTCCCTCGACCATCACTCACTGGCACTCATCCCCCAATCACTGCAATCACCTCCCCACCATCTCTACCCAGCCCCCCTGGATCACAGCTTAGAATCAGCGAAGGAGAAGTATGTCGACTGTTCCAGCGACTTAAGACCCGAAAGTCTCCAGGCCCAGATGGGGTCTCCCCCTCCTGTCTACGAGCCTGTGCTGATCAGCTGGCTCCCATCTTCACTCAGCTCTTTAACAGATCTCTGGAGCTGAGTGAGGTTCCGACTTGCTTCAAGCGCTCTACCATCATCCCGGTCCCCAAGAAACCCACCATCACAGGACTGAACGACTACAGACCTGTCGCACTGACATCTGTAGTCATGAAATCCTTTGAACGCTTTGTGTTGATCCACCTGAAGACCCTCATCAGCAGCCTGCTGGATCCCCTGCAGTTTGCCTACCGGGCAAATAGGTCAGTAGACGATGCAGTCAACCTGGGACTGCACTATATCCTGCAACATCTGGATCATCCCGGGACCTATGCTCGGATGCTGTTTGTGGATTTCAGTTCGGCGTTTAACACCATCGTTCCACATACCCTCTGCTCCAAATTGTCTCACCTTACTGTGCCACCTGACCTCTGCGATTGGATTTACAGCTTCCTGACCAACAGAAGTCAGCAGGTAAGGATGGGACAGGTCACCTCGGATATTCGAATCACCAACACTGGCGCCCCCCAGGGGTGTGTCCTCTCTCCACTGCTGTTCTCCCTCTACACCAATGACTGCACCTCCTCCAACCCCTATGTGAAGCTTTTGAAGTTTGCAGACAACACTACCATCATCGGACTCATCCAGAATAGTGATGAGTCTGCATATCGACAGCAGGTGGACCAACTGGCGCTCTGGTGCAGTCGGAACAATCTGGAGCTGAACACGCTCAAGACAAAGGAGATGATAGTGGATTTCAGGAGGCATCCCCCCGCTATGTCTCCCCTCACAGTCCTCAGCAGCTCTGTGTCCACCGTGGAGAACTTTAGGTTCCTGAGAACCACCATCTCTCAGGATCTGAAGTGGGAGCAGAACATCAGCTCCATCCTGAAGAAGGCCCAGCAGCGGATGTATTTCCTGCGGCTCTTGAGGAAATACGGTCTGTCTCAGGAATTGCTGCTGCAGTTCTACACTGCAGTCATTGAGTCTGTCCTGTGCACCTCCATCATTGTGTGGTTTGGAGCCGCCACCAAGCAGGATAGAACCAGACTACAGAGCAACAGTGAGGACTGCCGAGCGCATTATTGGAGCCTCCTTGCCCTCTATTGTGGACCTGTACTCTTCCAGGTTGAAGAAGAGGGCGGGGAACATCATAAAGGACTCCTCCCATCCTGCGCACGGACTGTTTGATCTGCTTCCGTCTGGTAGGCGCTTCAGATCCCTCCAGACTAAGACTAATAGGCATTAGAGAAGTTTTTTCCCTACTGCGGTCACTTTGCTGAACAGTTAACTGCCGGTTAACCGTCGGCTAACTATTACTTGGATTGCACTACCTGTATGTATAATCTATATTTTCATTTATATTTATCATTATTATTGTTATGAGCAGAGAGACAACATCTGCCGGAAGTAAATTCCTTGTATGTGCATAGGTACTTGGCGATTAAAGTCTGATTCTGATTCTGATTCTGATCTTTAAAAAGTGAGAGAGGGTTGTTGGGAGTTGTCTACAGAGCGAGAGATTGCAGAGTGAGTTGGAGACAGTTTCTTGTGGAATTTACATGCCAGTTTTAAAAAGCAAATAGGGCCTGTCAGGACATCTGCTGAGCAGGAGATTGCTTGGATTAATAGTAACTAGGATTCATTAGCAAGACCACAAAAAAGAAGTGGGGTTTGAGCAGAGTCGGCCATTGTAAAAGTGGTCCAGCTTTGGCTCATCAAGCTTGGCCAAGAACAGGCACAGGCTAGAGGCATAACAAGTGTAGGCAGGATGGTAGTTTTGGCAGTGGAATGATCCTCCTGTGAGATTTCAGGGTACCAGGCAATCTCCCTGATGGCCACATCTGCAGGATGTGCATACACTGCAGCTCCTGATTAACAAGGTCAAGGAACTGGAGCTGGAGATGGATGCATTCAGGACCATCCAGGAGACTGGAAAACTCTTAAAAGAGGCTTTTACTGAGGTGGTCACAGCCAGAGTGTAGGCTTAAGATAGTAGATGGGTCATTGCCAAGAGAAATAAGGGGAGCAAGCAGTTAGTTCAGGGTTCCCTTGTGGACATTCCCCTCAAAAATAAGTATATCCCTTTGGATACTGCTGGGGAGGGGGAGAGGAATGACCTATCAGGGTACAGCAGCTGCAGTCAGGCTATAAGCATTATGGTCAACCTTGG
This sequence comes from Hemitrygon akajei, assembly GCF_048418815.1. Lineage (NCBI taxonomy): Eukaryota > Metazoa > Chordata > Chondrichthyes > Myliobatiformes > Dasyatidae > Hemitrygon > Hemitrygon akajei. Next base: position 139,504,299 of record NC_133130.1, read on the forward strand.
GGCTCAGAAAGGCAGGGTAAAGTCAGGCAGAGCGATAGTGCTAGGAGACTCAATAGTTAGGAGGATGGACAGGGGATCCTGTGTCCTTGAAAGAGAAGCCAGGATGGTGTGTTACCTCCCAGGAGCTAGGGTCTAGGATATCTTACTTAGAGTGACTACAGAAGACTCTCAATGGGAGAGTGAGCAGGATTTAAGGAAAAAGCTGAAGAACAGGAGCTCCAAGGTAGTAATCTCTGGATTACACTCAGTGCCATGAGCTAGTCAGGGCAGGAATAGAATTATGATGCAGAATGAGTGGAGGAAATAATGCAGAGAGGGGCGTTTCAGATTTGTGGATCATTATGATCACTTCTGAGGAAAGTATGGCCTGTACAAAAAGGATAGGTTACACCTGAGCCCGAGGCAACCATTATCCTTGTGGGCAGGTTAGGGAGGGTTTAAAGGTAAATTGGCAGGCAGACAGGAACCAGAGTGATAGAGCTGAGGACTCAGTATACAAATCGATGCAGTGTGTAGTGAGATTGAGGATGGATGATTGGCCAAAGTTGCAGCCAATGGCACGAGGAGAAGTGTAACTTGGGAGAAAAATTGAAAAGGGTGACAAATACAGTGGCATGCAAAAGTTTGGGCACCCCTGGTAAAAATTTCTGTTACTGTGAATAGCTAAGCGAGTAAAAGATGACCTGATTTCCAAAAGGCATAAAGTTAAAGATGAAAACAACAACACACACAAAATGCTGGTGGAACACAGCAGGCCAGGCAGCATCTATAGGGAGAAGCACTGTCGACAAAATAGGGAGAAGCACTGTCGACGTTTCGGGCCGAGACCCTTCGTCAGGACTAACCGAAAGGAAAGATAGGGGTCTCGGCCCGAAACGTCGACAGTGCTTCTCCCTATAGATGCTGCCTGGCCTGCTGTGTTCCACCAGCATTTTGTGTGTATTGTTGTTTGAATTTCCAGCATCTGCAGATTTCCTCATGTTTGCAAGTTGAAGATGACACTTTTCTTTAACATTTTAAGCAAGATTACATTTTTTACAGTTTCAAAATAACAAAAAAGGAAAAGGGCCCGAAGCAAAAATTTAGGCACTCTGCATGGTCAGTACTTAGTAACACCACCTTTGGCAAGTATTACAGCTTGTAAACACTTTCTGTAGCCAGCTAAAAGTCTTTCAATTCTTGTTTGGGGGATTTTTGCCCATTCTTCCTTGCTAGTTCTGTGAGATTCTTAGGCCGTCTTGCATGCACTGCTCTTTTGAGGTCTATCCACAGATTTTCGATGATGTTTAGGTCGGGGGACTGTAAGGGCCATGGCAAATCCATCAGCTTGCGCCTCTTGAGGTAGTCCATTGTGGATTTTGAGGTGTGTTTAGGATCATTATCCTGTTGTAGAAACCATCCTCTTTTCATCTTCAGCTTTTTTACAGACAATGTGATGTTTGCTTCCAGAATTTGCTGGTATTTAATTGAATTCATTCTTTCCTCTATCAGTGAAATGTTTCCCGTGCCACTGGCTGTAACATAAGCCCATAGCATGACCCATCCAAGTTAACACATAAAGTTTAGTCTCTTGCATAAACATACATGCACGCACACACACCACACTACTTTTATATCTTCTACTTTAACTCTCTGCTGTGAGCAACCCGAACAGATCCAAGTATGAGTGCTAATTTTAAAAATACTCACTCACTCAGACTGCTGAGAACGCTGGATACATGATAAGTCACACAAAGAATTCCCAGACGAGGCCCCAAATGTTGTAATTGTCAATAAAGTCACTGGAGAGAGATTGAAGCAAGTGGATATTTAAGTGTTTTATCCAACAAAAACGTGCAGCAGGCATCATATTGAGGTCCCTTTTGGAGGAAGAGGCTTGTTGAACACAATATCACATGACATTTTATATGCTTATGGACAGTTCTCTATTTACAATTTATCTACAATGCTTCCTTTGAATTACATATCATTTTCATACTTCCTTCTTTGCACACATACTCCAGACAGCCAAAATGAACATTAATCAGCATGACACACAAAATGCTGGTGGAACGCAGCAGGCCAGGCAGCATTTTGTGTGTGTTGCTTGAATTTCCAGCATCTGCAGATTTCCTTGTGTTTGCTTTTTAAATTAATCAGCATGATCTGTTTTTCCAATGAGCTGGTGTCCACAGCTCCAGGAAGCTATTGTCCAGGGCTGCATTTTAAATTTAATCTACAATCTATATTCCAATCTAAATTTTGATTCCTGAAGCTAGTTGCTGAAGTAAATGTTTTGCTATATAACCTAACTCCAGAATATTTCCTAACAGTTTTCTTAAGAGAAAATCTTGCCTGACAATTTTTTGAGAAAATAACAGACAGTATAGACAATAGAGAGTCAATGGACATTGTCAATTTGGATTTTTGGAAGACCTTTGACAAGGTGCCACACACAAGGCTGCTTAATGAGGTAAGAGCCCATGGTATTACAGAAAAGATATTAACATGGGTAGAAGTTTGGCTGGTTGGATGAGGCAAATTTTGGGAATAAAGGAGGTCTATTCTAGCTGCTGCTGGTGATAAGTGGAGTTGTCCAGGGTTTGGTATTGGGATGGCTTCTTTTCACGTCATATGTCAACGATTTGGATGTCTGAATTGATAGCTCTGTGGCCAAGTTTGCAGGCAATACAAAGATAGGTTGGGGGGGGCAGGTTGTGTTGAGGAAACAGAATCTGTAGAAGGCCTTGGACAGATTGGAAGAATGGGCATATAAGTGGCAGATGGAATATAGTGTAGGGAAGTTTATGGTTCTGGGAATGAAAGAGTTATCATATGAGGAACACTCAATGGTTCTGAGGAGCATTTGATAGTTCTAAATGGTTGGAATTTTAAAAAAATGAGGGGGATCTTATTGAAATGTATCGAATGTTGAAAGACCTAGATAGAGTGGATGTGGAGAGGATGTTTCCTATAGTGTATGAGTTTAGAACCAAAGGGCACAGCCTCAGAATAAAGGAATGTTCATTTAGAACAGAGATGAGAAAGAACTGTTTTAGCCAGAAGGTGGTGAATCTGGAATTCATTGCCATGGATGGCTGTGGAGGCCAAGTCATTATGTATATTTAATGCAGTGGTTGATAGGTTCACGGTTAGGGTGTCAAAGGCTATGGGAAAGATGCAGGAGAAAGCAAATTAAACTAACATGTCAGAAGACTGGGACATTGTTGACATACAGAGGGGTGGGGGCAAGTTACAAACCAATATGGAAAGAATAACAGTCAAGGCAGCAAACAAGACATGGAAATGAAAAGGCTTATGGGAAGGATGCAAGTCTAAGTAGCAAGGACTCTGACTGGTAAGACAGGCAGCAGTTAGCACAATGTAATTACAGCTTGGGGCATTGGAGTTTGGAGTTCAATTCTGATGCCATCTGAAAGAAGTTTGTACATTTCTCCCATGAGCACATGGGTTTCCTCCCACATTCCAAAGATATACTGGTTAATAGGGTAATTAGTCATTGTAAATTGTCCTGTGACTAAGATATGCAGTGCTGGGCTGTTGGGTGGTGCGGTTCATTGGGCTGGAAGGGCCTGTTCCATGCCGTATCTCTAAATAAATCAATCAATCAAAACTAAGTGTTGCTCAGCATTTGGGAATATAATATTGTTGCTATTATGGAGACATGATTAAAAGAAGAGCAGAGTCATATTCAACATCGCAGAATAGTGCTTCAGGTGTGACAGGGAGGAGGTGGTGTCACAATGAAAGACCACATTACTGCAGGCATGAGAGAAGATACCCTAGATTGCTTTTGAAATTGCTCTTCCATTTAGGGAAAGTCTAGGAATAAAAAGAGAGGAGATCATTTTGTCGAGATTGTACTGCAGATCTCCAGTTGGCCCACTTTCAAGGTGGTTAGGGAAAGGAATAAAGGTAGAAAGGAAATCACAACAGCCTTGTAAATACCTGGCATACCCTAATCCCTGCTGCCTTTCTTGAGAGGTACCACATTCGCTGCCCTCCAGTCATCTGGCAGCTCACCAGCAATGGTTTAAAAATCTCTGACAAGGGTGCAGAAATCTCTTGCTTTGCCTTTCATGGTAGCTGGAATACATCTCATCAGGTCCTGGTGGCACTTTTACTTTTAAGCTCTCTAAGACATATAATGCCTTCACTTTAGTGATAGTAAGTTCTAAAATTTAATTGCCCCCCTCTCTGAATTCTCCAATTACAATGTCCTTTCTTTTGTAAATTAGATGAGAAGGATTCACTTAATATTACCCTTATGGACTCTGCTTCCGTAAATAGATTGCCTTAAGACATTTTCCTTATTTACCCTCTTACTCATAATATACCTTTAAGATGCTCTGGAACTTTTAACTTCCCCTCAGATGCTGCTCGAGCATCTGAGTTCCACCAGCAGACTAAGTGATATTTTGTTCCTCCTCTTTGTCCTCTTAGTTTCCTTTTAAAGTATTCTCTAACTTTCTATACTTCTGATGCCTATCCCTTTTTACAGTTCTTCATATCTGTGATTTGCTCCTTTTTTCCCCCTTTATCCAGCCTCTGATATCTTTTGTCATCCAGCTCCTTCAGGCATGTTGTTCTTACCTTTCACTGGTATGGTAACACACTGCTCCTGAATTCTGTTTATTTCATATTTGAATGACTTCCCCTTTTCAATATGACTTCCCCTTTTCAATATAGACTGCAGCTGCTTCTACTAGGTTCTGCTAACCTACTTCTGCTAGGTTTTGTCTTATGATACTGAAATTGGCCTTCCTCCAGGTCAGAAACTTAATTTCTGGACATCTTATACCTTTCCATAACTACCTGAAATCTACAAAATTATGCACTGTTCTCAAAATGGACTCCCACTGATATTTTAACCACTTGCTTAGCTACAGTTCCTAAGATTAGGACCAATGCTGCCTCCTTAGATGAACTATCTATATATAGGCTCAAAAGTCTCTCCTGGATGCAGTTTAAATACTTCACTCCTTCTCATCCTTTCACATCAAGATGATCACTGTTAGTATTGGTGCAGTTCAAATCCCCTACTACCTAGACCCAATAATTCTTATAGTTCTCTGTGTTACGTCTATGTATCTACTCCTCTTTCTGCTGGTGCCTGTTAGAAGGCCTGGAGTACACAAGATATTGCTATACTGTACCTATTTGAAGAGCCTTCTGAGGCATCTTTCCTAAACATAGGTTAAATTAGATTCAAAACTGAATCCAGTCAGGTGCAAACTGTCTGCCACAGTTTATTCCCCAAGCAATATGAGGAAACCTTTGTCTTTGCTCAGTGTGGGACTCAGTTCCAGAGTGCAGAGCCAAGGGGAGTCGGGGAGACAGATTCAATTGTCTGTTTCTGAAAGGGGGAAAAATCTAGAAAACCAGAGTTGTGGGGAGAGGGCAGGTAAATTTGTTACATACAGCTGCAAAGCCTCCATCTATGCTTTAACCATTCTATGATGTTCACTAAGATGTAGATAATCTGGTTGTTTACACTTAACTCTTTGTGGGAAAATGCAATGGGCAAAGTGGTTGCCACCTTTTCTAAATCAGACCATCAACTACAATTTCGGAAGGTAAAGCATAAATTACCCAGGGTTTCAGTAGGTCTTTCTCACAGAGGTGGAGGGAACACTTATCAGAGATTACAGCTATGAACTACAGGGAAGCGGACAGTGGGTGGAACTATACATAGGAGCTATATAGTATAGATCCAGTACTATGTTCGTACTCTGTTTTGCATCTTTGCCCCGGAGTAATACTGTTTTGTTTGGTTGTATTCATGAGTAATGACAATCAAGTTTGAATTTGATCTTGCGAAGAGAGTTTAGAATGATGTGAGGAAGAACTATTTTAAGCAGTGTGGTTGGAATCTGGAATGCATTACTTGCAGTGACTGCTAATCTGCAATGCAGTGGAACTGTCCATTCAATACCGACAGGATACTGAGATGTGTTAGCAGTGACTCAGCACTAGTCGGGGCACTTTCACCTCTGATTCAGCTGATTGTTAGTTCAAGCCACAAGCAACTCCACCCCCTCCCCTCCTGGAGACCAAGCCAGACAGAATTGAGGGGATTCTGCAGAGAATGAGCTGTTAAATTTGTATATTACTCCCTCATAAAGCAAAAATTAAACTGCTGGAGGAATTCAGCTGGTCAGGCAGCATCTGTAGAGGCTAAAAAGTATTTGATATTTTGTGTCGAGGCCCTTCAGCTGGACTTTTGAAAGATCTCAACCCGAAACATTGACTATACATTTTCCCTCTTCCCAGCAGCTTGCTACTTACTCCAGATTTCACATTTGTAGTCTTTTCTGTCTCCATTATTATCTACTGCATCTATATTTCAGTTCCATATCACATTGATTTCTTGATTAATGAACAATGCTTCCCTGCTTTCCCATTTTGTGTGTTATTTTTGAACATGGTATAACCTGATATATTAAGCAAGCAGTCCTGGTCACCCTACAACCACATCTCTATCATAATCTTAATCAAAGATAGTTAGTATGATTTTGTTAGGACAAGATTCTGTTTAATTCACTTAACTGAATTTTTTCAAAGAGGTAACAAAATGAAGGCACAAGAGATACCGCAGATGCTGGAAGTTCAGAGCAACACACAAAAAACGCTGGATCAACTCAGCAAGTTAGGCATCATGTATGGAAAGGAATAAGAAGACATTTTGATGTCCTAATGAAGGGTCTTGGACCGAAACATCTGTTTATTCCTTTCCATTGATGCTGCCTAACCTGTTGAGCGCCTACAGCATTTTGTGTGTATAAATGAAGGCATTGTGTTTGAAGAAGTCTACATGGACTTCAGTAACTCCTTCATAAAAGTCCCTCATGTGAAATTGAGGTCTCAAATGTTTAAAGCCCATGGGAGTCCAGGGCAAGATAGCCAATTGATTCCAAGATTGGCTTAGTAATAAGAAGCAGAGGTTGAAGGTAGAGGTTTGTTACTGTGATCAGAAGCTTGTGATCATTAGCATCAGTACCAGAACTGTTACTATTTGTTGTAAACATTAAGAATTTAAATGTGAATGTGTGAAACATGTTACAAAGTTTGCAGATGACACAAAAATTGGATAGTCTTATACTGGACTTCAGAAAACGTCAATCGATCAGTAAGATTAGTAGAGCAATGGTAAGTGGAATTTTGGTACTGTTAAGTGCGAGGTGATGCATTTTGGGAGGAAATACACAATGAATGGCAGGGCTCCGGGGAATATGAAACCATGAACATCATAACTCCTCAACTATACTTCCAAGTATTTCTGATATGTTATTAAGTTTTCTGCCTCGATTGAATCACCTAGGACAGAATTCAGAAGGTTGAGAGGAGATCTTATAGATCATGAAAGGGATAGATATGATAGAAGCAGGAAAGTTGTTTCCACTGGCAGGTGAGACTAGAACTAGGGACATAGCCTCAAGGTTCAGGGGAGTAGATTTAGGACAGAGATGAGGAGGAACTGCTGTTCCCAGAGAGTGATGAATCTGTGGAATTCTCTGTCCAATGAAGCAGTGGAGGCTACCTCAAAATAAATACATTTAGGATAAGGTTGAATAGATTTTTGCATAGTAGGGGAATTAAGAGTTATGAGGGAAAGGCAGGTAGGTGGAAATGAGTCCATGGCCAGATCAGCCATGACCTTATTGAATGGAGAGCAGGCTTGACGGGCCAGATAATCTACCCCTGCTCCTATTTCTTATGTACTACCCTGTAATTCTGTCAGTTCCACTTTTACCACCGTTTGTCCACAGTTTCCTTTTTACATCTATGCATCTGATTTTTGTCCTTCTGTTGTGGGAAAATGATCCTTCCTGTCTGATTTCTGTAGGGCTTTCATACTTCTATAAACTTCACTTTTATACTTAAATCTCTCTTCCAGAGGAAAGTTGCACAGCATATTGGTGCAGCAATTAGTGGATTTGGGTGCTGTCTGTGTGGAGTTTGCTCATTCTTCCTATGACCATTTGGACTTTCCCCATATGCTCTAGTTTCTTCCCAGATCACAAAGAGAAAGGTGGAAAAGGAAGAAAATCTTCCCAATTCTGATAAGGGTCTTTGACTAGAAATATTATGTTTTTCTTTCTATAAATGTTGCCTGACCTGTTAATTGGCTCTTGATAATTTTTGTTTTGATTTCAGTTTTTCCAATATTTATTATCTTTTATAAAAAAGTGATTTATTTTTCAATCCAGAAACTTAGTTGGCAATAATGTCATAACATTGGACATGAAATTTTAGAAAATGAGGTACCAAAATATCTAAATGCCATTCTTTCTACCCTTTTCATTGTCTGTGTCCTTGATTTTAGCTTTTCGGTTATTTCTGAAACACTGAAGTTCCAAACACACCTGCAAGTTGTGTTAAGTATGTAGTAGGCATATATTATCCATTATATAATAGTACCACAGTGTAATGGAATGCATGAATTTAATGTTAGAATTTTTTTCTGATTTTGGCTGGTTACATGCATTGCATTTCCCCTCACTCTATCAAGTAAGATGATTTAGAGATGTGGGTGGGACGAGCCTACATTCAAAACATTAAAGCTGCTTTATGTTACAGGCAAATACAGGAGTTGTAAATTAACATGATTTATTTCAATGAATTTCAATTTTTGCTTGCGGCTTCAAAAAAAGCAAAAAAAAAAAGTGACCTTGTACTGGCTTGTGTGGCGGACTTGCTTTATTTGGGCATTTCTGTTCTTTCTAAATGACTTCTAACTGCAAACACAGACCTATATATTAGGTTCAATGCCAAAATTATAGCCTGCATTGTCCAGGCCCGATTCTCAACAGACAAGGATTTACAGGTATGATACCAGAACTGAGAGGTTTTTGCCATCAAGACAGGCAGGATTTTGAAGGCTGAGGACTCATATTGAGGTTTAAGATTTTGAAAGAGTTTTAAAATTGGATGTAGGCACTTGCATGTGAGGGAATATATAATCAAAGTTCAAAGTAATTTTTATTAAGGTACATATATGCCACCATATGCAACTCTGAGATTCATTTTCTTATGGTCAATCACAGTAAATACAAGAAACACAATAGAATCAATGAAAGACTGCACCCAACAGGACAAACAGCCAATGTACGACAAACAAACTGTACAAAAAGAAAAAGTAATAATAATAATGAATATCAAGAACATGAGGTGACAAGTCCTTGAAAGTGAGTCCATAGGTTATGGGAACAGTACAGTGATGGGGCAAGTGAAGTTATCTCCACTGGTTCAAAGCCTGATGGTTGAGGGGCAATAAGTGTTCCTGTACCTCTGGTGCTGTGGCTCCTGAGGCTTCTGTACCTTCTTCCTAATGACAGCAATGAGAAAAGAGCATGGCCTGGGTGGTGGGGGTCCTTGATGACAGATGCTACTTTCCTGTGACAGTGTTTCATGTAGACGTGTTCAATGGTGGAAAGGGTTTTATTCATGATGGACTGAGCTCTATCCACTACTTTCTATAGGTTTTTCCATACAAGAGTATTAATGCTTCCATACCAGGCCGTGATGCAACCAATCAATATACTCTCCACCACACCTATAGAACTTTGTCAAAGTTTTAGATGACATGCCAAATCTTTACAAACTTCTAAAAAAAAGTAGAGGCATTGCTGTGCTTTCTTCGTAGTCACATTTATGTGCTGGACTCAGGACAGATCCTCTGAGATGATAAACACCAAGGAATTTAAAGTTGCTGACGTCTCCACCTCTGATTACCCCAATGAAGACTAGCTCACGGGTCTCCAGATCCCTCCTCCTGAAGTCAATAATAGTTACTAATGAATCCAATAAGAGATTGAAAATGAACTTTTATTCAGAGAATGCTTAGAGTATGGAACTGACTACAAATTGGAGTGATTGACATAAATAGTATGTATATTTAAGGGACAGGGAATAGGTGAGGAAATTTTAACTTGAGAAATAGGAGTAGGTTATTTGGCTCTACTAGTTTTCTAGCTGACTCTCTGTCAGCCACAAACTTGATGAAGTTGAGAGCAGTATCTTCTGCTACAGCATCATTTACATTTCCCTTGACCCCTTAATATCCAGGAATGTATTGACATCTGAAATAATCAACTCAGTGATAGGGTTCCAACTACCCATTATCCTGAGACTGTGCCTCCTGGTTCTAGACTCCACAGTCTGGATAAATATCCTTTCTGTCCCAGCCAGTGAGCCCTCTCTTTCCTCTCAACTTTAGATAAAAGAGTCAATTCTACTCAATCTGTTCTCATATGGCAAATCCACCATCCCTGGAAAAGTCTGGTGAACCTTCACTGCATTCCTCCTTTGATAAGCATTCCCGATGTTGGGGGAGTCCAGAACCAGAGGCCATAGTTTAAGAATAAGGGATAGGCCATTTAGAATGGAGTTGAGGAAAAACTTTTTCAACCAGAGAGTTGTGGATCTGTGGAATTCTCTGCCTCAGAAGGCAGTGGAGGCCAATTCTCTGGATGCTTTCAAGAGAGTTAGATAGAGCTCTTAAAGATAGCAGAGACAAAGGATATGGGGAGAAGGCAGGAACAGGGTACTGATTGTGGATGATCAACCATGATCACAGTGAATGGTGGTGCTGGCTCGAAGGCCCGAATGGCCTACTCCTGCACCTATTGTCTATTTAATAAATATATCCTTTTAAAGTGATATTTCATTTTTTCTGATATGCAATTGGTTTGCACAGTAATATAAAAAGCTCCAGAGAACCAAGGATCCAGCCCAATAGATCACAGGCACATCCCTACCCACCATTGGAGGTATCTACGGAGGCACTAGCTCATGTAGGTAACATCTATTAATGATCCCCACCCTCAAGGCCATGCTCTTCTCTCACAGTTAACATCAGGCAAGTTCAAGAACAGCTCCTTCAGTTTTTGGATGAAACAGCACAACCCTAATCACTACCTCAGTGATCACCTTGACCACTTTGCACGAAAATGGACTTCATGCTTTTTTTGTTCTATTTCTGTTCTTTTTTGTAAAAACTGTGTGTAATTTATACTTAGCTTGTGAATGCTATTTATATGATGTTCTGTGCCTAAGACACTGCTGCAAATAAGATTTTCATTGTATCTGTGCATACATGTTCTTGCGCACATGACAACAAACTCAACTTTGAGAGGACCAAAACTGCCTAAATATTTATTCTCTTGAAGCTTCTTTATACTCTCCTCCACACTCACAATCTTACCTTTCTATCACCAGGTACTTTGGAAAGTGATTTCTAGTGTTCTCAACCAAAACACTCTTTACATCACCAGCTACAGACCCCCAACCTGAAAAAGATGGCGTTATTCCATCTTCATTTTGTGTCCAATCACTAACTCATCTCAGTATCTTGCCTTCAACCATGCATGTCTAACCTTGTTAACCAACTTCCTGTGTGAAAAAATGAAGTAACAGAGAAACTTGCACGAAAGCAAGACTAGAAAAGCAGCTACATGTTTGTACAAAGGAAAAGGTCAGTGAAGCCAACAAATACCTAATGCTATCTTTACAGAATAACTTTCCAGTAGATCGGGGGAGTAGTCCAATGAAGAAGAGAAACTAAGAAAATTAGTATTAGTTAAAAGAAAATGGAGAAATTAATGGCACTGAAAACTAATAAATATTATGTGTCTGATAATTTGCATCCCAGTGTACAAATAGCTGTGGAAATAATGAATAAATTGGGTGTTACTTCCAAAATTCTATGGATATGGTTATAAAATGGTTCCTGCTATAAAAGTGTACAATGCAAATATCCCTCAAAATGACAGCAAAGGTAATGGGAACTATAAAAGAAGGCAGTTTTTCAGTATAATTTTGTAAAATATTGGTTAGGCCACAGAATCAGGATTACTATCATCAGCATATGTCATGAAATTTGTTGAAAAGAAACCTGTGAATTACAGTAAGTACACTGTATATATTAAATAGTTAAATTAAATTAGTGCAAAAATAAAGTAGTGAGTGTAGCGTTCATGGATTCAATGTCCATTCAGAAAACAAATGAGAGGGGAAGACACTGTTTCTGAATCATAGATAGTAACTCTATTAAATTTTGAACTTGGACATCATCCACCACTTACGCTGCCCACTCATTCCACACTTTCTCCACCCTTTGAGTGAAGAAGCTCCCCCTCAGGTTCATCTTAATTATTCTACCTTTCATCCTTAACCTATGAGTTTTAGTTCAAGTCTCACCCAACCTGAAGCACTAACCCTATCTATATTCCTCATAATTGGTATACCTCTATCAAATCCCTCATTCTCCTATGCTGGAGAATAAGGTCCTAACATATTTAACATTTTCCTTTAACTCAGGTCCTCAAGATATGGCAACATCCTTGTAAATTTTCTCAGAACTCTTTCAATCTTATTGATATCTTTCCTGTAGCTAGGTGAGCAGAAATGCACAGAATACTCTAAATTAGACCTCACCAATGTCTTATTAATATCAACATAACATCTCAACTTCTGTAGTCAATATTTTGATTTGTGAAAGCTCGTGTCATAAGATTTCTTTACGACCTTGTCTACCAGAGATGCCACTTTCAAGGAATTACGAATCTGCATTCCCAGATCTCTGTTTTACAGCACTTCTCAGTGCCCTACCATTCACTGTGTTAGTCCTAGTCTAGTTTGTTCTCTCAAAGTTCAACAACTTATTGTTGTCTGCATTAGATCTCATCTATTATTTTTCCAACTGGTCCAGATCCTGTTGCAAACTTTGATGGCCACCTTCTCTGTCCATTTTACTCCCAATTTTGGAATCATCCACAAATTTGCTGATTCAGTTTCCCACAGTGTCAAGCAGATTGTTGACATAGATGACAATTTTGAATCCAATTTACTACCTCATCCTGAATGCCAAGCAACAGAACATCGTTCACCAACCTCATCAAACACCTTGCTGCTTTTCCTTCATCAACTTTCCTGGAAATCTCCTTGAAAAGCTCTGTAAGATTGGTTAGACACAATCTACCACTCACAAAGCCATGCTGACTATCCACCGTCAGTCCTTGTCCATCCAAATACTTATATATCATGTTCCTTTGAATACCTTCCAATAGCTTACCCACAACCAACATCAGATTCACCAGCCTATAATTTCCTGTCTTATTCTTATAGTCTTTCTTAAAGAACAGAACAACATTAGCTATCCTCCAATCCTTTGGCAACTCATCTGTGGCCAAGAACGTTTTAAATACCTTTGTCAAACCCCCTGCAATTTCTGAACTAACCATCCACGAGGCCCAAGGGGAGAGACTGTCAGGCTCTGGGGACTTATCCACCCTAATTTGCCTGAAGACAGCAAGCACCTCCTTCTAGGAAATTCATATACAGTCCATGACCTTACTGCTATTTTGCCTCAGTTCAAAAGATGCTATGTCCATCTCCTGAATAAATAGAGGTACAAAAATCTATTTAAGATCTCATCCAACTTTTTTGGCTCTATGAATTGATGACCACGCTGACCAACAAGGCGGTCAAATTTGTCCCTTGCTGTCCTTGTGTCTTAATATATCTGTTGAAGCCCTTGGGATTCTCTTTCATCTTGCCTGCTGGAACAACCTCATGCCTTCTTTTAGTCCTCCTGATTTATTTAAGTGTCCTCTGGCATTTCTTGTACTCAGGTACTTCCTTTCCCCTTTGCTACTATACCAGCTGTGCTGCTGCTTCTTAACTAGGGCCTCAAAATCCCTAGAAAACCAAGGTTTCCTTAACCTTATAGCCTTGTCTTTTATACTGGAAGAAACACACAAAATCTATACTCTCAAAATTGAATACTTTTCTCCAATCACACTTCTCCACTTTGAACTCCATCTGCTGCCTCATCCGAACTCTGCATTCCATTGAAGTACTGTTTTAACCTTTGATAACCTTCTACACTATCCACAACTCCATCAACCTTCATGCCGTCTACAAATTTACTAACCCATCCTTCTACTTCCTCATCCAAGTCATTTATAAAAATTACAAAGAGCAGCTTGTCACTGACCTCCAGGCAGAATATGCTCCATCTACCATGAGGAACCTTATCAAAAACCTTACAGAAATCCACATATACCACATTCACTGCTCTACCTTCATCAACGTATTTTGTCAACTTGGCTCATGAGGCATGACCTGCCCCTCACAAAGCCATGCTGACTATCCCTAATAGACTATGCTTCTCTAAATGAGGAGTCCTATAGAAAAGTCTTGGCCCAAAACATTTCCAGCATCTGCAGAATTTCTTGTGCTCATAATTCCTATCTCTAAAAATATGCTCTAATAATTTGAATAACACACATTGAAGTAAGACACTAGTATATAATTCCCAGGGTATCCCTACTCCCTTTCTGAAACAAAGGAATAACATTTGCCATCCTTCAGTCATCTGGTACCACTCTTATGGCCAATGAGGATGTAAAGATCAATACCAATGACACAGCAATCCTTTCCCTCACTTCTCATGGTAACCCAGGTAATATCCCCTCCGGCCCTGGGGATTTACATATCTATCCTAATATTTTTCAAAAGTTCCACCACATTCTTTTTTAATGTTGGCATGTTGTAGCATGTTAGTCTGTTTGACACTGTCCTCACAAACATCAAGGACCTTCTCACTGGTGAAAACTGAAGCAAAATATTCATTAAGGACCTTCCCTACCTCCTCTGATTCCAGGCATGTTTTCTCTTCTGTCCCTGATTGGTATGGCCCTCACTCTAGTCGTTCTCCTGTACTTCACATACATGTGGAACACCTTGGGGGAGGGGGGGGGTCTGAATCCTACTTGCCAAAGCCTTCTCAACCCCCCTTTTAGCTCTCCCAAGTCCAATCTTCAGCTCCTTCCTGGCTACCTCGTAACTCTCTTGAAACCTGTCTGATTCTTGCGCCCTAAACCTGAGGTAGGTTTCTTTCTTCCTTTTGACTAAATGTTCCACATATATTGTCAACTATGGTTCCTTCACCCTACCATTCTTTCTCTGCCTCAATGGAACAAACCTATCTGGAACCACATGCAAATACTCCTTAAACAACCCCAACATTTCTGCTGCACATTTCCCTGAATATATTTGTTCCCAATTTCTTGCCCGATATCATAATTGATGCCCCCCAACTAAATACTTTCCCATACCATCTGCTCCTATTCTTCCCCAAGGCAATGGTAAAGTTCAGGGAGTTTGGTTCACAATGCCCGAAATGCTCACCACCAACCTGATCTGGTCCATAGCCTAGCACCAGATCCAGTGTGACCTTTCCTTTAGTCAGCCCATCTACATTACAGAGAAAATATGCAGATGCTGAAAATCCAAGTAACACACACAAAATGCTGGAGGAAATCAGCAGGCCAGGCAGCATCTACAGAAAAGAGTACAGTCAACGTTTTGGGCTGAGACCCTTCAGCAGGACTGGAGAAAAAAAGATGAGGAGAGTTAAAAGGTTGAAGGGGGAGGAAGAAACAAGGCGATAGGTGAAACTGGGAGGAGGAGGGGGAAGTAAAGACCTGGGAAGTTGATTGGAGAATGGGGAATCTAATAAGAAAGGACAAAAAGCCCTGGAAGAAAAAGGGGGGGAGTAGCACCAGAGATGGGCAGGCAAGGAGTTAAGGTGAGAGAGAGAAAAGGGGATGGGGAATGGTGAAGGTGGGTGGGGGCATTACCAGAAGTTCAAGAAATCGATGTTCATGCCAGCAAATTGGAGGCTACCCAGACAGAATATAAGGTATCATTCCATCCAGCTGGAATACAAGGTGTTGTTCCACTAGCCTCACCAGCATCGAGGATAATTTCAAGAGGCAATACCTCTAAGAAGCAGCATCCATCATTAAGGACCTCCATCACCTGGGACATATACTATAAGGTAGATGACATACAGCTCATATGGGAGAATGAGAAGGCACCTACTACTGTGTAAAAATTTTTGCCTTCCAAATCTTCTTTAAACGTTCTTCCTTTCACCTTAAATCTATGCCCTCTTAGACAAGAGGGTAAAAAGACTAGTGGCCCTATGAATGCCTCTTATAATTACATATTTCTATCCAGTCATCCCTTCTGAAGCTCCTAAAAAAAAATCCAAGTTTGTTCAGCCTTTCATTATATCTAATACTCTCTAATCCAGGCAACATCCTAGTGAATCACTTTTGCACCCTCTCCAAAGCCTGCACAGCCTTTCCATAAATCTTGGTAGCCAGAACTGCAACCAAATATAGCTTAACCAAAATGTTAAACAGCTATAACATAACTGTCCAACTTTTGTACTCAATGCTCTAAAAAAATGAAGGAAAGGATACTGTATTCTTACTTTACCACATTTAAGAGAACTATGGATCCACCACAAGATCCTTTGGTATATCAATGCTCCCAAAAGCCTTAGCATTTACCTTATACTGTCCTCTTACATTTGACCTCCCAAAGTGCATGTCCTCACACTTGTCCATACCAAACTCTACCTGTCATTTCTTCACTCATTTCCAACTGATCTACATCCTGTCGCATCCTTTGACAGCCTTCCCACAACTCCAATTTTCTTGTTGCCTGCAAACTTAATAATCAACCCACCTACATTTTTGTCCAAATCATAAGTAGTGCTGATTCTTGCAGAACACCATTGGTTACAAACTCCATTCAGACACTATCCTGTTTATGAACAAACTAACTTTGAATCAAGTTTCCACAGATCCTATGTACCTTGATCTTCTGGATCAGGCTACTATAAGGGAAGATGTCAAATGCTTTACTAATGTCCATGCATACAACATCCACTGCACTACTCTGATCAATCATCTACATCATCTCCTAAAAAAAATCAATTAAGTTTCTAATGCATGACTGCCTCCACACAAAACAGTCCCTAGTAAGCCCATGTATTTTGCAGATGTGAGTAAATTCCAGCGCCATGAATCTTCTCCAACAGCTTTCTATTACTGATGCAAAGCTCACAAGCCTACAATTTACTGGATTTCCCCCATTTTCCCTCCTAAACAAAGGGGCAAGATTGGCTATCCTCCAGCCTTCTGGGATCTGACCTGTGGCTAAAGAGGACACAAAGATCTTTGTCAAACTCCAATAAGCTCCTCTCTTGAGAATTTGAGAGAGATCACATTGGGGCCTGGGGACTCTTCAAGAGTCCCAACATCTTTTTAGTATAGTATACCCTAGAATATCAGTAGCCCTCCACCACCACCCCTAATCTCAGTATCCTCCGTATACTTCTCTTCAGTGAATACCAGCGTGAAGTATTCATGTGGAGTGGGAAGAGATTTAATGAGCCAAATACCAAATTTTATGCTGTCAATATTCTGTGATTGGGATTGGAAAATCTGGTGGCCTAAATGTGAGAACAAGAGGAGTACTTCTGCTCCTCCTGACCTGCAGGGATCCTCAGTATTTTGCCTTGGATCTGTGGCCAGGCCAGGAGACAATGTCGAAAATCAAAAGAAGTTGCAGATGCAGAAAATCTGAAATTAAAATTTTTTAAATCCTGCAAGCACTCAGATCAGGTAACAACCATGAACAGTCAGGACAGCAGGACTAACAACTGCTTATATTTGGATGCTGATGAATGCTTATTCAACTCAGTAAAGAATTCCTCAATGGCCTGAACTGGATTTGAACGGATTTAAAAATATTGGTCAATCCTATTATTGTAACCTCACTCTGAACCTGCCTTCTGGGGGCAAGGAGTGACAGTTAAGAATAATTATGTTTTTGAATGGATGTTTTGGCAAAGTTCACTACAGCTTGCTCATGAATATATCACCCTTCTTTCTCATCCCTTCCAGACAGTGGCTACCACCTGTTTCCTTTAAAGTTGTGTCGTTTTCCTAGTTTGAAATAAACAAATCTTGAATAATAACTTATTCCCTTTCGGTTTCAAAGAAACATACATTAAAAATTCTGAAACCTGCCTAAAGCTAATGTTAACAGTGCAAAGTGTACAGAATTGTTGATTACACTGGACAATGTGATCCAATAATTACTATGCTTTCACTGTCTCCCTTCACACCTAGGCATTTTTCATGTACATTTTGTTCTGAAATTTGTTACACCTCATCTCACTAAGCATACATATTGCAGATTATACTAACTAGCTGTGTAAAAAAAAACTTCCTATTTTCCCTAGAGAATGAAAACAGGCCATGCAACCCATCACGTACATGTCAACCATTGTACTCCGATCTGCATTCATGCCCTAATGTGATTCAAATCTTCCCCGGTAATTTATTCAAGGCACACAACTCCCTGGTTTTTAAAAAGTCTCCTTCAAATGGACTCTGGTACCAGAAATACACACAGCACTCCAACAGAGATTTGGCCAACGTTTTATAAAATTTAAATACAGCGTCCCTGCCCCGACTTATGAAGGACAACATCCGATGTTTTTTTAAAATCATGTTACCTGCACTACCGCCCTTATCCAGTGCTACCAATCACCAACATTTCTACGTTTCTGGGTCTTCATGCAGTTCTCCATTTTGCACCATTAGTGGCAATACTATGAAATGCGTATACTTTGTACCTTTGAATCTCTCCAACACCACCTGATACTCTGGTATCACGTATGCGCAGAGTAAAACGTTGGTACAGTATTTACTGATAAGGTTTTTTAAAAAAAGAAATTTAACAGTAAGAGCTGAAAGAGCAAGTATTTTAAACAACCATCTCAATTACAAATCGCCCATTGGGGTGTAGTACTTTGCCTATATTTCAGTTTCTACGGCTCATTTGTAAATAGGTCTGGACGCAAGTTTAGTCTGGGTGAAACCGTGGCTGTTTCCTGTCTCCGAGGCTGACATGTAATGAGTAATTTACCATCAGTCCTTAAGCTTTCGATGAGGGAGGCAAGGCTGCGGCGCTGGGCCGCACAGCCACCCCCTCTAGCTCGTACTTGTTAACGACGCAGACTGTTTCCAGAAACTTCATTTTCAGTCGTGTGCAAGCACTTGAGCCGTTGCTTCTCCCTCACACTGGCCACCTCCGCCCATTACCGAGGCACTTGCAACAGGAAAAGTGGGCGGGAAGGGCTGAGTCATTCTGCGGCGTGTGACATGCCAGAGAGAGAAAAAAAACTCTCTTTTTCAGAATAATAAGAGGTACAAAGCAATGATATACCCTCTCCTGACAAAACATGGAGGCAGTACGCGCCCAACCCCGGCCACCGCCCGCCAGCGCGCGCGAGCGAGCGAGCGAGCACGCGCACACCGCCAGCCACCGCCCGCTAGCCCAGATCGCGCCCGCGCGGCGGCTGCTGCAACGGCCATTCACTCCAAAAGCGGAATGCGGGCATTTCGCCGAGGTGATTGGCTGTGCACGCGACGGCGTGCGGCCAATGGGAAGCGGACGAGTGAGAACTGCCGTCTGGCTGCGCGTGCCGTGTGCAAATTGCGCGGGGTTGGGGCGGCAGCGGCTTTGACGGACAGCCCGTTCAGGCAATCGTGAGCAGCGCAGCCCGCCGGTAGAGGCGGATCCTGTATATTAAGCGCGACGCATTTCGCGGTAGCACAGTTCAGCACGGTTTCTTTTGTCGTGGTGGAGCAGCAGGAATTGGAGTCAGCAGTATGAGGGAAATCGTGCATATTCAAGCCGGCCAGTGTGGTAACCAGATCGGGGCCAAGGTGTGTGGTGTGCCCGCGGGCGGCCTGTCCCTCGGGTCTGCCGGGGGTAGAATGTGCAATGGCTAAGAATGACTTAGAATTCGTTCCTGGTCGGGTCTGGGGAGGGTGTAGGCCGCTCCCTTCGCTCTACCCCGGGGAGTTCTGGCGTGGAGGGGTTCTAGTCGGTACCGGGCCTAGTTGGGCGTGGGAGCCTACCGCGCCTCCAACATGACTTGCGCAGCGCCACTCCCTTAACACACTGCGTATCGACGGGAATGGGCGGGCCGACCCTCTGCAGGGGCCCGGCCCAACCCAGCACGGCCTGGCTGTTCATCAGCGGCCTGTGTTGGAGCTAGGGCTTTTTAGCAGTTGTAATCTAGAGTAATCCGGGATATTAGGTAATTACTGGAAGGGATCACTGAGAATTAATGTTACGGGGTTGGTTCCTATTTCTGAATAAAGACGGGTATTTCTGTGTGGGTAAGGTATTTCCCCTTGAGGCTTTTCTATTAAACTCACCACGTCAGGGATTTTTTTTGGATTTTCCATTGGATGAAAGTCGTGTGCATACTTCTAAATAAGTATTCATTATTATGCGGACAATCGGCTGGAGTAAAAAAAGGTAAGATGGTAGATCGACAGTAACAAACAATGGAGGACGATGTTTCAAATCTCAGGAAATCGGCAAGTCAAGGAAAGAAAATGCGTAAGATGTTATGAAAAACTGGTAAAGTCAGAATGGGTAATCTTTTTAGAACCCAGCTTGAGAACAAAAGCTACAGGAGTAAATTTGCATGTAATATAAAACAGGAAGTGTGGGCTAAAATGTATCTTAAGGACCGGGGAATGAAGAGATGGTGAAACTATATAGCTGTCTTGCAACTCCCAACACCTTGCATCTTGAAGTCGTCGAGTGGCTATGGGAAAGCTTATAATCCATAAACTAGATTCTGGGAAATGATTGGGTGGGGAAATCATAAATGTAATGCCACTGAAACAAACAAGTGAAAACAGAACTACAGTTAGCCTGTACCTTGCAATGGATGGTAATATCAGGGCGTGTAGAAAATCAAAAAGCAGTGTAGGGTCAATAGACAATAGGTGCAGAAGTAGACCATTCGGCCCATTGAGCCTGCACCGCCATTTTGAGATCATGGCTGATCTTCTATCAATACCTGGTTCCAACCTTGTCCCCATATCCCTTGATTCCCCTATCCATAAGATACCTATCTAGCTCCTTCTTGAAAGCATCCAGAGAATTGGCCTCCACTGCCTTCCGAGGCAGTGCATTCCAGACCCCCACAACTCTCTGGGAGAAGTTGTTTTTCCTTAACTGTCCTAAATGACCTACCCCTTATTCTCAAACCATGCCCTCTGGTACTGGACTCTCCCAGCATCTGGAACATATTTCCTGCCTCTATCTTGTCCAATCCCTTAATAATCTTATATGTTGCAATCAGATCCCCTTTCAAGATTTAGATAAATATGACAGTTAAAGGAGCGTAAAAAGATAATGCAAAAGCACTAGATGTTGCTTTTGGATGGCATTTGATGTGCTGCATAAGGGTTATTGTGCAAGAGGAAAGACTGGGATTCAAGGTTATATTGGCATGGATAAGGGAATGTTTAACTGAAATGCACTGGGGCTTAGACTCAGTTTATATTGACGATTTGTATGAAGGGACTGTACTGCACCCACATTTGCTAATGCAGATTGGTGAGCTACCAAGTTGAATAGGATGTAGGGTTCAAAAGGGAGAGGGCGAAAGTGACAGATGGCATATAAAGTGGGTAAACGTAAGATTATCCACTTTGGAAAGAGGCGTACAAGAGCATCTTAATGGAGTGAGAATGTGGTACAAGAGGGTCTAGTGATCCTAGTATGTGAAGCAGTTGGTATGCAGGTAAAACAAATAATTAAAAGCAAGTCAATGGCATATTACTGAGGAACACAGCAGGTCAAGTAGCATTGGTGGAGGGAAATGAGTTGGTTTTTTGGGTCAAGACACTTAATCTCCTTGGCTAAAAGAAGTCCCTTTCAGATTCATTCAAAATCTGTAGTTTGGTAACCAGAATAATTACCCCCATGACTGAAAGGGGAAGTGGCCAAAAGAGGTGAGGGTAAGTGGTGAAGCAAGAGCTAGGATGAAACATGGTGGATTCAATAAGGAGGGCCAATGGAGGGAGGAGTGGGAATAGTGAGGCTGGGAGGTGATGGATAGAGGTAACACTGAGGGCTGCCAATGATGGAAGGAATGGAGGCTGGAGCATTGTATTCAAATAAGGAATGTGGGGTTGGGTAGAACAGTAGGGGGAGGGGCCCAATGGGAGGAGTGTGGATAATATGCTGATCGGTGGATGGGGACAGAAAAATGCATGTTAGGCAGAATTTGGGGCTCCATCTTCTCTCTATTAGCATACCCTAATCTCATGGGCATGCTCTAAAGCTCAGATTTGTAACACACATGGCTGGTAATACCACTGCTCCATTAGCCCATTTAAATGGGGGACTTGTACAACTATTTGTCTTGAAAAATCCTTTCATATGCTTCAAGTCACCATTAATTGAGGAACTGTAGTAATTGCAGTCATCTGCTTCCTTTGTCAGAAATCCATGCGTGTGGAATGCAGATGTCCTTGGTGACTATATGCAGAGAGAATAAGTTCTTAACTGATATCTAGTTTTATGATCGAGTTACTATCATGTATATACTAATTGAGTAGGGGAGAAAGGAAGGCTATCCCCATGTTAACGCTTTCATTTTGTGAGCTTTAACTGGTGATGCAAAAACCTGTCCTGATCACATATATTGACAAGATTAAAAGAAAATTCCCACTTTGATGCAGATCATTTGATTCCCCTTTTGACATGATCTGCATCATGTCAAAGGGGGGACCAGTTTCATCTAGTTTCATCAGCAATCACTGAATATGAGGATAACTCTTAGATAACTGATAAAGCATGGGCAAAAAGCATAATGATGATAGCTGGTGAAGTGAGTTTGTAGTTTGTCGGTGTAACACTGACAAAGCAATTTGCAATGGCTTTTGCTAGTCTTGGCTGATTGAAGTGAAGGTAAACCTAGAGAAATTTGGGTAGGTCTTAAAAGGGCCATTAGTTTTGGCAGAACTGAATACTATGCAGTTTCCCTGGGGGTGCACTTTAGCATTATGAAGGTCAAAATTTTATAATTTATATCCATTAATTACATTCAAATATTTATGAAATTTCATACCGTGCAAAGCATGCACGAAGCTTCAATCTTCAATGAGAACATTTCAGTACAGGGGCCATATGTAGAATCTGCAGCTTTCGGTTCCAGCAGGTAATGTTCAGGCTTTCTAGACATTCATGTGTGATGTTTAGTTGTGCCTGAATAGCAACTAGAATTTAGTATATGGACATTGATATTGTGGTAGTTTAGTTAGAAAATGTGAACTTTTTTCTAATACATTTGAATAACTTTTACAATGTAAATGTATCTCAACAAAGCATATATTTGCTCTGTCACCTTGCAATTGAGAAGTTGCATTTGCGCACTTCAAATGACTATATTTGGTCTCAGGACATCAAGGCATCCCAGCAAACGTTACCCTCCACTACCCACCCGACCTTGCCCGACTTGATATTGCAGCTGTTGAAACTGTAGTGAGAAATCAATTTTCTCAATCCCCCGCATGTCAATTAAAACAGTTGCTCTCATGGTCCAGTACTTGTGGCTTCTACGAGTTTCCTCCTAACACCATGATTTTCTTTAATAGTCTGCAAGGTCAGGCAGGTTTTCTTTGCTGCACAGTTGGGCTGCAGCTCTTAATTTGCTTCTCATTTCAGCTTGTCCTCCCTATATTCCTTGTTTCCTTTAATGCCCAAAAATTATTTGACTCCTCTGGGGAAAAATTCCATTGTTGGACTACCTCAAATTTTTTTCTTTTTTGTCATAGACGGCTGCCCCTTATTCTGGTAGTTGTGCTGCCCACTTCTCTCTCTCCTCCCCCCCCCCCCCCCCCCCCCACACCACCACTTTGTAATGTACTTTTTGCTTGCTGGATATGCATGTTAGCTTTGTTTCTGATAAAGATCTAATGGATTAGAAGCATATGCTGCAGTGAAGCACCAAGACTCACTGGACAATCTCTTCCAAGCCCATGACCTTTAAGCTAGAACAACAAGGAAAAGCATGGAAGTATGGTCATGGAAAACTTCCACCACCTAGAAGTTGCTCTTCAAGCCACATATCATCCTGATTTGGAAATGTATTGCCATTCCTTCATTGTCACCTGCTCAAAATATAGAACTCCCTATAGCATTGTGGGTAGAACCAGAACAAAGACCTCAGGTGTGCAAGAAGGCAGCTCACCAACACCAATCTCAAGGGCATTTGGGGATGGACAACTAAATGTTGTAGAGCCCACTTCCCTAAATTAAAACAACTTTTCACATTTCTATATTCCTAGCTTCCCTCACTATGGCTTTTGTTTTTTATCTCATAACAGCTGTTCATAACCAAATGTCTAGGTTACCTCTACAATCTTAACAGCCTTGACCTTGCCCAGTAAGAGGATTTTCCCTCGGTCTGTTCTGACTTGCCCCTGATCTTATCTGTAATTCAATCAATTATTCTCAGTTCTAATGAAGAATTTTGCTCTGAAGCATTGCTACCATTTTCCTTTCCTTGGATGTTGACTGAATGTTAACAGTATTTTGTTTTTATTCCAGCTTTTAGCATGAAACGTTTGTGCTGCAGATCAATTGAATTGAATGGAGAGTGGGTGACTGATAAATTTTCAGTTCAAGGTTTGGTGTAGGTGCCGGTGGATGCAGTGAACCAGGAGTTGATGTTCATCTTGTATAAAGAAGCAAGTTTGAAGGATGAATAAGTGAATCACTTATTAGTCATGAATAATTGAGTGGTTTAATTACTTTCACTGTGTATCTGCTGGAATATATTCCCTCACTCATGTCCTTCAAAGGTCAGAAGCCTCAACTGCTAATATTACTATCAACTCAACCAAATTCTGACACTTGCCTACACAGTAGGAACAATTTATAAGGGCCAATTAATCTATCAACCCTTGGGATAATGTTTCTTCCTTTCAGTGTTTGTTTGGTTTTCTCCATGTCAGCTTTTTATTGTTTGGTCTGTGATAGCATGTGATAAGGGTTTCTAGCAAATTCATCTGTGGTCTTGTCTTGCATATGTGGCCTCTTTGTGGAGATTGAGAAATGGCATTTGTTGTAAACCTAGAGTTTCTGAAGATTTCTGATCTCATTCAACCTGTCCTTATGTAAAATTGAGCTGCCTGGGTTTGGCCAGGAAGCACACGAAACAATGTTAATAATTTGGCGCTGACTTAACCTACAGTCAGAGTAAGCTTCAGTTGAGCATTTATTTGTTTTTGTTAATGCTGAGAAAAATGTTCTTTTTTCCCCCATGTCCCAACCACGTGTATTGGTAGGTTAATTAGTTACTGTAAATTGCCCTTGGAATGTAGATGAGAGGTAGAAGGGTGGGGGGGGGGGGTGGTTAGAGTGTGGGAAGAATGGGTTACAGGGAGGAATGGCATTGCTCTGAGCTGCTATATCCCAAAGCAAACATTGTGGAACCATCAGCTATTGGAGATTCTGCAGTAAAATGGGAATAACTTGTACCTGGAGTTAGATTCTTTGAGTCATTTTTGAGTTTGTGAATTGGTATGAATCTTGTTTTCTAATATGAATATTTTCCTTTAGTTTTGGGAAGTTATCAGCGATGAACATGGCATTGATCCTACTGGTACCTACCATGGAGATACTGACCTGCAGCTGGAGAGAATAAACGTCTATTACAATGAGGCATCAGGTACAAATCCAGGTCTTGTACATGCTGCTTATGTTGTTGCTTTTTCATAAGTCTAATATTTTTTTGCTGTACTGACAGGTGGAAAGTATGTGCCCCGTGCTATCCTTGTGGATCTGGAGCCTGGCACTATGGACTCTGTTCGTTCTGGACCTTTTGGTCAGATCTTCAGGCCAGATAACTTTGTGTTTGGTAAGTGAAGCTTGTGTTAATAGCTGGCGCTGGTCAGTAACTTGTGCTGAGCCATTGACTCCAGCCTGAAAAATGGGGGCGGAGGGCATTTTATTGAAGTGTGTGCACACCTGATGGATGTGCAAATTGCTTCATCTACAGATTAATTGCATTGGCAAAAGGCTTGGTGTACCATCCCATCCTTGCTGTCTTGACACTGTTGGGAAAATCAGATTGTATATTGGGCATAGTCAGCCCCTGGTGTTCAAACTTTATTTGGTATGTTCTGCTAATTTGAATACTCCGGAAAGGAAATTGTAAATTGGCCCTTTGATAGATCACAATATATTTGTTTGCATAAGCCAGTATACATTAATACATAGAAGATGGGCTTGGCTGTAGAAGAACATTTGAGGGCATCATCCTTAAATTTCTCTTTGGGCCTATGAATATTCATTCCACCTTGTCTACACTTGTGTAAACTTCATTATCTGGGCAATAATGACCACAGAAATCTTGATTTAGCTGTAGTTTCTTCACAGTGCACTCTTTCTCCCCAACCTTTAATTGATTTCATTTAGCATGTAGACATTTGCCTGCTCTCCGGCATCACTAATCACCTTTTCTACCATCCCATCCTTTCTGCTGCTTGTACAATATGCAAAGGCTTTTCTGCTGCTGCTCTAATATTTTCCAATATACCTGTATTAAAGGGAATTTATGCAATACGTTTAGCTGAGTGAGCTGCAGCACCGGTGTTCTGTAATGTGTATTATAGGACTAGGTCAGTCTACCAAATTTGTCAACTGTTCTAGAGTAAGTTGTGTAGAAAAACTGGCAGTGTTCATACCTGGAAATTAACATCTTCTGTAAGTGACTGACTTTAGCTGGTTTTTTTTCAAGTCTGTTTGGATCATTGTAGGATCAGTTCCACACCAAGGCTGAATTTTGTGTATAATGAAGATATCTACTTATAAATTTAAACAAATCCATTTACTTGCCTATTCAGTTCATTAATGTTAAAGCTGCATGCCCTAAGTATCTCTTTAAAAAAATTTATTCTAGGGCAGAGTGGTGCTGGCAACAACTGGGCCAAAGGACACTACACTGAAGGAGCTGAACTGGTCGACTCCGTTCTGGATGTGGTGAGGAAAGAAGCGGAGGGATGTGATTGTCTCCAGGGATTCCAGCTCACTCACTCATTAGGTGGCGGTACAGGATCTGGCATGGGCACGCTCCTTATTAGCAAAATCCGTGAGGAATACCCAGACAGAATCATGAACACCTTTAGTGTTGTGCCTTCACCAAAAGTATCAGACACTGTTGTAGAGCCTTACAATGCAACTCTATCTGTCCATCAGCTTGTCGAGAACACTGATGAGACCTTTTGTATTGATAATGAGGCTTTGTATGACATCTGTTTCCGAACCCTCAAACTCACCACTCCCACTTATGGTGACCTGAACCACCTTGTGTCAGCCACCATGAGTGGTGTAACGACCTGTCTGCGTTTCCCTGGTCAGCTCAATGCTGACCTCCGTAAATTAGCAGTAAACATGGTCCCATTCCCTCGTCTGCACTTCTTCATCCCTGGCTTTGCTCCTCTGACCAGCCGTGGTAGCCAGCATTACCGTGCCCTCACAGTACCTGAGCTTACCCAACAAATGTTTGATGCCAAGAACATGATGGCTGCCTGTGACCCTCGGCACGGCCGCTACCTGACCGTTGCTGCCATTTTCCGGGGCCGTATGTCCATGAAAGAGGTGGATGAGCAAATGTTAAATGTACAGAATAAAAACAGCAGCTATTTTGTTGAGTGGATCCCCAATAATGTCAAAACTGCTGTCTGTGACATCCCACCTCGAGGCCTCAAGATGTCTGCCACCTTCATTGGCAACAGTACAGCCATTCAGGAGTTGTTTAAACGCATCTCTGAGCAGTTTACTGCCATGTTCCGGAGGAAAGCGTTCTTGCATTGGTACACTGGTGAGGGCATGGATGAGATGGAGTTCACTGAAGCTGAGAGCAACATGAATGACCTGGTATCTGAGTACCAGCAATATCAGGATGCCACAGCTGAGGAAGAGGGTGAATTTGAGGAGGACGAAGAAGTTGCCTAAACTGTATTGTGCTCAGAGCTAAGAATTTGTCCATGTCACTGATCTGTATGTCATTTTCTCTATACTTTTACACCATTCCTCTGTTCTGCATTTCTATCTTGAATGCTGTTTAAATTTCAGTTTAACCTCTTGATTATTTGGGGCATTGACTTGTATGATGGAATCATGTATACGTGTAATGAATTCGCATTTGCAACAGAAATTATTAAATGTTTTTCTCTTGTAAGGAATTCTGGAGAATGTTCCCCAAGTTAAAGCACTGCTTTCAATCAATGTTGGCTCAACACTGAGCAGATGACATTTTATTAGAATGGGAGTTTGATGCAGAACTAAGGAGTATTTTTGTTGTACTATCTGCTTCTGCCTCTAGGATAAAGGTTGATTGCCAGCCAACAAAACTTGGTTGTGCACAAGTGAGTATCTTTAAGTATGGAGACACTGGCTTGTCTTCAGATGGATTACGGACTTTCATCTTGTAAAACATTTTTACAATCCTAAGTTTTTCAATTTTTTTTGAAGGTAGTATTTGCTAAGGCCTGAATATTTGGGGCAGAGATTGATCATGTTGAAGTGAAAAGTTGTAAGATGTATGTTGATATTTTTGAATCAGTTCCACTGATTTGGAAGGTTTCCATAAAACTAAATTCTTTGCTGCTGTCTACTTAGTGGAGTTGCTACTTTTTGGCAGAGTGGATGTTCCACAGAAGTCAATCCAGTAAATTAAATGGGAAATCATCTATGATTTATCTAGTTCTCTACATACAGTTATAAATCTGTATTTGGCCTGATTGTAACTGTACTCTATGGCTAATTAGAATTTTGAAGTTGACAAAAAGTGGCAGCTTTACTATTGCAAAGCAGACTTTTTCTGCAAAGGTGGTAGTTTTCAGACGAGTCCACCAGTGCTCCAGACAGAATGCAAAAAAAGCTTCATTTTGTTGACCATTTCATTTAAGTGTCACAATCCAAGTTTTGGCTGAACACTAATGTTCTAAGAGCTTTGTATGGAGAGTGTTCATGTCTTGAATCATGTTTGATCATTAAAGTAGCGCACCAACTTGAAATGACTTAATTCATGTGGTCTGTTTTGAGATTGCAAGCTTTGAGGTTTAATATTTATGGCTCACTGGTACCAATTTGTTGTACCAATTGATTGCTGCTTTGTTGACTAAGTTTGATTTACTCGGGTTGAAGGAAATATTTCAACATTGGAAAAGCTGTTACATTTCAGCTTGATTACAAGGCATGATTCAATTCTTATCACTTACAAAGATAAGTTCCCATCATTCTTGATTAAGACCTGAAGAAAACTGCAAACTGATTATGCTAGCAGGATACCAATACCTCTGAGCTTGTCAGTAAAGCAACCTGGTAGGTTAGAGTTTATTTTTGTGGCTGTGTTCTGACCCTTTCTCCTGGCCACAGGCCTGTCAATTTCCCTTATTGAAAATCTGCACCACATGCACACAGGATACTTGGGCAGGACACTGCATACTTAGAATCCCAGGCATTATGAAAATGTCCATGCCTGGACCTGCCTATCATTTGCTGAGTTTCACGGAGAGCCCTCGTCAAGCTTTAGCTGCTGGTTATCAAACCAAGCTGAACTACACTATTCAGTCTTGCTGGCAGTTAGAAACTGTGTGCACATCTAACATGAACTTGTTTTACTTTCACATTGGGATGTTTATGGTCAGGTGAGGCTGTGCCAAGGATTACAGGCAGCCACGTGTAGGGTTAGGCTCTAGGGTTGTAACAGGTTCATTAGAATGAAGTTTATGATTATGCTGTCTGATATCTACCACTTATGTAATCTCATTTTCATATGAAAGTTTGAATATCAAATTTGGACAAGGTCTTTAGTGCAGCACACTTTAGCAGTGCAGATGGATGGGTGGGCTTCTCTCCAGTGCCTTGCCCAAATGTAATCTAAGAAGTTTGGTATTGAACTTCTGCAATATGATGTTATAATAGAGATAAATGTTTCAGTAGATCAACTGGAAAGTATTTCCCAAAAGTAGAGGAAAAGTTGTTGCTGTCTTGATATACAGCAAGTGCACTAATTCTAGTCATCCAGCCCACTGTTTGTGAAATATGGCCTTGTTAAATAGCTGTTACATTTTCCCAAATAACAATAAATATACTTCAAATCACTAACTATCCTATTTGATGTGAGCTGAGCTTCCAATTAGTGATCTGGTTAAGGTAAATTTAAAGGTTCCAGATCACAGCGAAACCAAACCTGAGCTTGTGTTACTATTAATACTTCAGTCCTGGTAAGCACTATTTCTATTGCTATAAATTTTCCATTGCTCAGATCATCAATTTCCACTTGAGTAATAGTTGCTTCTGACTGCCTTGCTTCATCTATTGAAACTTGTACACTGGCTTTTGACTTCATTTTGCCAGTAATTTGGCAACCTAAGCCTGCTCTCTCTAGTCCATCTTCAGGCAGTTCCTGTTTGGGCCATCAGACCCAGTCAACTCTCATCTTTGTTTCTGAGTCCTTCCATGGCTATTCTAAACAATGTCCTACATTTCTACCATTCTCTAGGTTCCTTGCCTTCAGATTTAATCTCGTGTCACAAATTTCACAAGTGCCGCCTCTGTTGTAAGAATTCCACAGATTCGCCACTCTTTGAATAACTTCCTAAATTTGTACTGAGACTGACTACACCCTTCCCCCAACATCTACTCTCTGACAAAATTGGGTTATAATGAGACTTCTTAAAAATCTAGTACAGTAGTATTTGGTTATATGACTTCAGTCACATTCAGTTGCCATCCTACAAGAGCCAGGGAACTATGTGCCGACCACCAGACATTATACACTTGCAACTATAGGCATAACTAAATCCTTTTGATTTTAACCAAATAGGAATACATGGTTGTCATATTCTCTGTAAATTCTAATTGAGATTTTGCTGATGCTTGAAATTCAAATTAACACACAATGCTGGAGGAACTCAGCAGAGCAGGTAGCATTAATGGAGGGGAACAAACACCAGAGTTTCAGGTCAAGTCTGGAAAGGAAAGGGGAAGAAGCCAAAATAGGTGGGGGAGGAGTGAAGTAAAAGCTGGTAGGTGATAAGTGAAACCAGTGAGGAAGAAGTTTGCTGGGGGAGGAATGATGAAGCTTGGAGGTTATGAGTGGAAGGGGTAAAGGACTGAGGGAATCGGGTAAGACTGCAGTGGACCATAGCAGGGAGGTGAGGATAAGAGGGGAGTCAGAACAGAGGATGGAAAATTAGGAGG
Organism: Hemitrygon akajei; assembly: GCF_048418815.1. NCBI lineage: Eukaryota > Metazoa > Chordata > Chondrichthyes > Myliobatiformes > Dasyatidae > Hemitrygon > Hemitrygon akajei. Next base: position 139,535,262 of record NC_133130.1, read on the forward strand.
AGAAATTACTAGAATTTGGAGAAATTAGTTCGATGTGTACCCAGATGGAATATGAAGTGTTCCTCCATCCTGTGTGGCCTCATTGTGCCTGTAGAGGAGGCCATGGACTGACATATGGGAATGGAAAGACAAATTGAAATGGGTGACTACTGGCAATTCCTGCCTTTTGTGGCAGATGGAGCAAAGGAGTTTGACAAACTGGTGTCTCAAACTGTCAGGCTTCACTGATACACTAGGAGCATCGGATACAGTAGAAGACCCTGACACTCACAGTTAAGTATCACTTCATCTGGAAGGAATGTTTTGGGCCCTGGTGAAATTGGATTTGTTTGAGTCTTGGTCGCCTGACTTGATAAAGTTTTGGAGACAAAACTTAAGTAGTTTGTCTGCAGTTACTTTGTTCCCAATTATTATTTCCTCCTGTCCTGATGGACCAACAATTTACCTTCAGGTTCATAGCTGTTGCTGTTGGTTTTCATCTTCAAGCTTGCTTGTACTTCCAACAATTAACATTTAGCTCTATGAATTCTGAATGGCTACCAATCTATAGATTTAAGGTGAGAAGTTTTAAAAGGGATGTGAGGGGAAAGTTTCATGGTTGAAATGAAAATATAGTAAAAGCTTTTATAATTCATGCAATAGAGGGTGACTAAAGTGAGCATTGGTCCCTTGGAAAATGAAAAAAGGGGGAATTAATACCGGACAATGTAAAAATAGCCATAACTTGGAACAGCAAACACGAGGAAATCTGCAGATGCTGGAAATTCAAACAACAACACACACAAAATGCTGGTAGAACACAGCAGGCTAGGCAGCATCTATAGGGAGAAGCGATGTCAACGTTTCAGGCCGAGACCCTTCGTCAGGACTAACCGAAAGGAAAGATAGTAAGAGATTTGAAAGTAAATCACACCTACTTAAGACGAACTACTTAAGTTTTGTCTCCAAAACGAAGGCACAAATGATTTATCAAGTCAGGCGACCAAGACTCAAACTAATCCAATTTTTTTCTCCCACATTCTTCCCATCACTTTCCCTCTTCCAAATTCTTCAATCTACACATTAGATGTGATTTACTATTTACTTTCAAATCTTACTATCTTTCCTTTCGGTTAGTCCTGACGAAGGGTCTCGGCCCTAAACGTCAACATCGCTTCTCCCTATAGATGCTGCATAACTTGGAACAACTGTTTTGTGTCGATCTTAATGTGGAGGACACATCTAACATGCCAGTGAGACATTATGGATGCAATGAGAGGTGGGGACCTTGATACAGTCGCTTTCACTAATGAGGTAGTGTTGAGCAAACTGGTAGGACTATGTGTGTCCCTGACTACTGATGGAAATGGCATAAGTTGCAGTAGAAGATATTTAACCAAAATTTTCTGGACTATGGGTGAGTTCTGGTAGATTAGAAGACGGTGATTGTTGTGGCATTAAAAAAGATGTAGGCAAAAGGCAGATAATTATAGACCAGTTGACTTAATATCCAGTTGGGGAAATGCTTGAAACTATCATTAAAAAAAAAATAGCAAGACACCTGGTCAGAAGTGGTTCTGTCAGGATGGATCAACATGGATTCAGGAAGGACAGGTCCAGTTTAACAAATTGATCTTATGTCTTATAATGAGCACAATGGATGAGAACAGCTGGAAGTTGTTCATTAAGTGGCTGCTTTATTAGGTGCACCTGTACATGTGCTCATTGATTTGAATATCTAATCAGCCAATCGCGGGGCAGCAACTATACATAGAAGCGTATAAATGTGGTCAAACTTCCGTTGTTCAGACCAAACTTTAGAATGGGGAATTTGTTACTTACATGAAATGATTGGTGGCAGATGAAGTGGTTTAAGTAACTCAAGCTGCTGATCTCCTGGGATTTTCCACACGCAAGTCTCTAGTTTACAGAGAATGATACAAAAACAAAAAACATCCAGTGAGTGGCAGTTCTGTGGGTGATAATGTCTTGTTAATGAGAGCAGTCAGGGGAATGGCCAGACTGATTCAAGCTGACAGGAAGTGCATGGTGCAGAAGAGCATCCTGTGCAGAACACACATAGTGGCCAATTTATTAGATACAGGAGTTGCATAATAACATGGCCACTGAATGTATATTTGGGTTTGCAGATTTTGATGTGCTGTTTAAAAGACTTGTCCATAAGATAAGAATACATGGAGTTGGGGTAATATAATTAGAATGATGGAAGATTAGTTAACGGACATTTCTCTGATTGGCAGTCAGTAGTGAGCAGAGTGCAATCAGTTGTTTGTCCATGCTGGGCCGACAACTGTTCATGATGAACTTGAGACTGATTGTTATGTATCTAAGTTTGCTGATAACACTCAATTGAATGGAAAATTATGCAGAGGATGTGGAGAGGCTGCAGATAGTGAGTAGGCAAGGGGCTGGCAGCTGGAGAACAATATTGGTAAATGGAAGGTCATTCACTTTAGACGGAAAAATAGAAACGCACATTATTAAATGGTGAAAGATTGCAGCATGCTGTTGTGCAGAGTGACTTGGGAGTTCTTGTGCGTGAATTGCAAAAGGTGCAGGAGCAAGTTATCAAGAAGGCAAATGGCATGTTGGGCAACATTAGAAGGATTGAATTTAAGATTAGGGAGGTTATATTGCAACTGTACAAATGTTAGGCCACTGCTTGAGTACTGCATGCAGTCTGGTCTCCTTATATGAGGGGAAAACCTGTAACGGTTATGGAAGCAGTATGGAGCAGGTTCACCAGGTTAATTCCAGAGATGAGGAAGAGCCTATGTGGAGAGTAAATCATCTGGGACTACATTCATTGGAATTCGGAGAATGCATAGATAGACAAGAAGAGGCAAAAAGTTGTTTCAACTTCTGGCTGAGGCTAGAAACAGGTGACTTAGCCTCAAGATTAAAAGGAATAGATTTAGGATGGAGATGAGGTGGAATTGCTTTTGACAGAGTGTAGTGAATCTGGAATTCTGTCCGTTTAATACCTCATTTAATATTTTTTTTATTGCATAGTAGGGGAATTGAGGGTCATGAGCAAAGGAAGATGGGTGGAGCTGAGTCCATGCCCAGATCAGTCATGATCTTATTAAATGGTTGAGCAGGCTTGAAGGGCCAGATTGTCTACTCCTGCTCCTATTTTTTTTATATCTGTCATATGCTATCAGAAGTGGTAGTGGAATCAGATTCAATCACTATTTCAGAGCCATTTGGTCAAGGCTGAATTGTGAACAAACAGACTGGGCAAAAATATGGGTGGGTTTAAAAGATCCATTTCTATTCTGATTGCTTTCTCTTTGAATCTAATGTTTTATTTCCATTATGCCATGGTTGAGCCTTCTTTCATGACACATCTGTGCATAAGTTTCATTACAATGTGACATTTTTAAGACATTTTCTTGTTTCTATATTTGTTCAGTTCCTCTTCAAGATTCTGGTTTATTTGTAACGTACATTGACACATAGTGAAATGTGCTGTTTGTGTTAACAACCAACACATTCGAGTGTGTGTTGGGGCAGCCACATGTCATACACATTCCAGTGTCAACATAACATACCCACAGTACTTGTGCAGAACACTTCAAGCAACAAGCAATAGTAACAACTACTAGCCCATTCCTCCCTCCACTGACATACAGTGTCTCCTAATCCTAGTATAGGCCTCCAGCAGACATGGACTTGGGCCTACAGATATTGTGCTTCAACTTTCCCAGTGGCTTGGCTCTGGCCAATGGGCCTCAACTTCTGCACTGCTGATTTGTGCTTGGGCATCAATCCCAAGACACGCAAAACGTTAGGCCTCAAACTCGGGTTTCATCGATTTGAAAACCAAGAGGGTCATTGAAACTTGTTATTCTTGCGTGCATAGAACTCTGATTCTAAAACCCACTGACAACTCATTGGCTGCGCTGGGGGGAGCTTTCTCCACTCTTGTCAGTCCCAACATCTGGCCATGGATGTCCTACAACACATCACCAGTCTTCAAACACAGACTGGAGACTTAGATTCCAATCTAATATGTAAGTCCCACACATCCCTCTTCCTACAACCCTAACCTACCTCCTACCTCTCCTCTATCCCCAAAGAAAACAATGAAAAACAATTTTTAAAAAGTACAGGTAGTCCCCGAGTCACGAAAGTCCAACTTACGAACCTAGGAAGGAGAACACCGTCCGCCATTTTAAGTCGGATCGCGGTGCCGTCTACCATTGTAAGTTGTTGCAGTTGACTCTGTGTTGAGTGTGTAACTTTGTATTTGGCTTAAATTTTTCTTAGCAAAATTCACCCTGACCCCACCCCACCCCCTTTCTGGTTGGCTGGTGGCGCAGTGAGATCAGCGCAGGGCTCGAGAACGGAGGTTCCCGAGTTCAATACAGTGACAGACCGCTCCCCAGCGTGCCGGGTTGATGTCAAGCTCGCAACTCAACCTCGTAAAAAAAAAAAACCCACTAGACTTCCAGTTTAAATTCCCACGCAGAATATTGTGGAGGACCAAATACCCAAACCCAGCACAGCCCCCACTTGTCCCATTTAACCTGTCTCAGTGCAGTGGTCCTTACGACCCAGCGGATCTCTGGACCCGCTGCCCGCAGTGTTTCTGTTCCATTGATGGGAAGCGATCACGATTGAAAATAAAGTGGAAATAATAAAGCGTCTGGAAAGAGGTGAAACATCATCAGTCATTGGAAAAACGTTAGGCTAGTCGGTCAATGATCGGAACAATTTTAAAGGATGAAGTGAGAATAATGGAGCATGTGAAAGGCCCTGCCCCAATGAAAGCTACAATTATTAAGCAATGCAGTGGTTTAATTATTGGAATACATACGTTTCTTAAGTTTTATATGCATAGAAAGGTAAAATATATACTATATACTAAGACAAACATTTGACTGACGCTAAATAATACCGGTTGTACTTGTTCTAACTTGCGTACAAATCCAACTTAAAGACGGACTCAGGAACGGAACTCGTTTGTAACCCGGGGACTGCTTGCACTCAACTACCGGTAAATCTGAGTTGTGACTTGAGATCTCAGCTTGGTGCCATTTTATTAAGTACCAGTAAGGCTACTCAGACTTCATTCAAGGGAGTTCAGCATAAGTGTTTGTGCCAAGAGCCCCTCCAGACTGGAGCCACCTATGATAGTTCCTTGTAAATGAGGTTGACTTGCTTCCAATCTTAGTTCTGTGGGCTTGGTGAGTTAACTGATGCTTGGATGGGGCACACAAAGTATGGCACAGTTGGGGTAGGATGAGTCAATGATTATCTTGCGGGGGTGGTTCAAACCCTGTGATATTTACACTGAGTTTGTGCTGTGCAGTGTCTACCCAAATGCTGTTGTTCATGTGCTAGACTTCCAAGAGGCTAGTGAGGGATTTGCACTTCAAAGATACATTGAGGATGTTTCTAACCTTTCCTGTATAGCTGATTATCTTTTCCCTTGACAAAATTTGGAGAAGAATGTGTGATCCAGGGATCTAGTGTTAGGTATGCAATTAATGTGGCTGGCACAAAGGTGACTAAAGGTCAGTAAATCTGCAAACATTCTCTGAACCCCTTCGTACCGAGGCACAGATTTGCAGGTGCACCCTGTACATCCACTGGGTTACAGGTCTATAGATCTGGGAAAAGGGGACACTGGGGAAGTCACCTATGATATAACTAGGCCACACCTTGGGATCCATGCCTAAAGTATTGCTGGAGGACAGCAAAGAAGGCTCTTCATACAAGATCATATGGGTCGAGCTTGGGAACAAAAATGGGTGGGTGGAATATTAGCAAGTCTTCAGGATATAGGACAGGTCTAACACGGAGATTTTAAAGATCAGATATTCATGAAAGATGTATGAGGAAAAGGGTTACATTACCAATGGATTTCAACTTTCCAAATACTAATTTGGATCCCTTAGTGTGAAAGGTTTAGAGGAGTTGGAATGTTGAAACTGCATACAGGGGAGCTTTTTGAGTGGAACACATCATACAAATCAGTAATAATAAACTGGATTCTACTTGTGACTATTAAGAATATGGTTTGGGAATTAAGGCTGTGATTTGGGGGAAGGTTGTGGGTTTGAGATATTTGTAAACTGGATCCAAAATAGGGCCTTGGAGTAGTAGTTGGATGGGTGTTTATCTGACTGGAAACAAGGTGTGTTCCACAGACAACAGAAAATCTACAGGTGCTTTAAATCTGAGCAACTCACAAAATGCTGGAGGAACTCAGCAGGCCAGGCAGCATCTGGGAAAAGAGTACAGGAGTCCTGCCGAAGGGTTTCGGCCCAAAATGTCGACTCTGCTCTTTTCCTAGGTGCTGCCTGGACTGTTGAGTTTCTCCAGCATTTTGTATGTGTACCACAGATATTGGTACTGGAACTTGTGTTCCTTTTGTATATGATAATCTGATTAATGGATTTGCAAATGACATGAGAATTGATGAAACTATAGAGAAAAAAAAATTCAGTTAGGAAGGCAGGGTGGTGACAGATGGAATTTAATCCAGCGAAGTGAGGCAAGGCATCATTAGGAGCACCTTGGTGTGCAAATCCATAGCTCCCTGAAAGTGGCAGTGGACAGTGTTGAAAGCATTTAACATGCTTGACCATGAAGGCTGAGGTATTAAGATTGGATCATGTTGCAAATGTACAAAATGTTGATTAGACAGCATCTAGAGTATTGTGTACAGTTCTCATCACGATACTGCAGGAAAGATGCAGTAGTTCCCAGAGCAGGGAAGTTTGGAACTAGCCGTAGTTCTCCCTTTCAAAGTGTGCATTAAAAAACATTGAGCTCATCTGGGACGGAAGCATCGCACCCATTTATGATGGGCTTTGCTTGTTAGGAAGTAATGGCTTGCAAACCTTGTCAGAGCTGCTGTGTATCAGATTCCATTTGTAACTTCAATTGGAATTGCTTTTTGCTCTTAAAATAGCCTTCCTTAGGTTACCTGAATTGAGTTTAATATCACCAGCATATGTATGAAATTAGTTGGGTTTTTTTTGCAGCAATGCATAGTAATAAATTCTACAAATTACAATAAGTTTATATAAAACAAATGAGTCAAAAAGAGAGGAAAAATGCTGAGGAAGTATTCGTGGGTTCATTGTCCATTCAGAAATCTGAGACAGCACTCCCATTCATGCTGTTAGGTTTTGCTTTATAGAACCCTACCAGAACTGATGTGCATCTGATTCAGACTCTTAACCTCAATTGGAATTGATTTTTTTTGCCCTTAAGATAGCCTTCTGTTGGTTGAACCTGGACAATTTAGAACAGTTTTGCTCACTGTGGTTTCAAACATTCAGGCTTGGAGTTGCCAGAAATGGCCGGTAATGAAAATGAAATTTAATTACTTCAAGTTAGGAACTACAAAGAAATTGAAGGTACCGACAATCATAGAGAAGTACAGCACAGAAACGGGCCCTTTGGCCCATCCAGTCCATGCCAAAATCATTTAAATTGTCTAGTCCCATCAACCTGCACAGAGACCATAGCCCTCCATTCCCCCACTATCCAGTACCTATCCAAGCTTCTCACAACCCTCTGAGTGAAGAAATCTCCCCTCAAACTACTCACCTTTCACCCTTAACCCATGACCTCTAGTTGTAGTCCCACCCAATCTCAGTGGAAAAGCCTGCTTGCATTTACCTTATCTGTACTCATTTTGTATACCTCTTGTCAAATCTCTCAAATCCTCAATGTTCTAAAGAATACAGATCAATAGTTCCATTTAATATCAGAGAAATGTATGCAACATACATCATGAAATTCTTTTTCTTCGCAGACGTCCAAGAAACCAGAAGAGTGCCCCAAAGAATGAATGAGTTAAAACATTAGAGCCACAAAGCACCCCCACTCTCCTGTCCCATGCACAAAATACAACCCTCCCAACCCACTTCCACTAAAAGCATTGGCACCCTCCACCCACCAAGTGTACAATAGCAAGGCCCTCAATAAGGACCATGACCTGCAGTACAACATAAACCAACTGTTCACCCAGCAATTTGGCATGCCACAGGCTCGCTCGCTCTCCCTATTAAAGAGGTGTCCACTTCCACAGCGAGAGGGGATACATAACAGCAACCCTTTGATTTACGGTGTTACAAGCCTGTTGTGCCACTTTTTTGAGTTCTGTGACTTGAGAATTGGTAATAATCTCTTCACTCACTGAAGAGAGAGAGACACTGCGACTTGCCGAGTACACAGCCTCTGACAACTGATCCGCCGTTCCTGATGTTCCGTTCTCTCCCACGACATCAGTTGGCACTGACTTAGAATCAGTCTGTCCACAGGGCCACGAAATCTCAGAACCCTGACGGCATGCTTATCTTCGAGGCTGAGTGTAACTCCGGGTCAGGGTCTTCAACAGAACCCCATCCACCTGAAAGGGAAAAGGAGAGACATCAAAGGTAGAAATTAATCTGTTAACGTAGATGAACGTGAGTGAGTCTCATTTCAGCACCATCATGATTCCGCCTCCAGTTCTAACCTATTCAATCTTTCCTTGTAACCCAGGTCCTCCAGACTTGGGAAACTCATCAATTTTCTCTCTACTCTTTCAACCTTGTTTACAACTTTCCTGTAGGTAGTTAACCAAAACTGCGCACAATACTCTAAATTTGGCTTCACCAACATCTTGTACAACTTCAACGTAACATCCCATCTCCTATACTCAGGATATTGATTTATGAAGGTCAATGTGCCAAAAGCTTTCTTTACAACATTATCCCAACGAATTATGGACCTATATTCCCAGATCCCTTTGTTCTACCACACTCAGTGCCCTAAAGTTCGCTATGTAAGACCTACATAGGTTGCCTACCAAAGTGCAAAACCTCGCACCTATCTGCATTTAATTCCATCTGCTATCTTTTAGCCCACTTTTCCAGCTGATGCACATCCCTCTGCAAGCCACGATAGCCTTCCTTACTGTCCACTACACCCAAATCTTTGGTGTCAAACAACAAATGACCCAGCACTGATCCCTGTGGCACACCACCAGTCAGAGAGGCAACCCTCGACTTCAACTGTTTTCTCCCACAAAACCGACATCTAATCCAATTTACAAACTCATTCTGAATGCTGAGTGACTGAACCTTCTTGACCAACCTCCCAGGTGGGACCTTGTCAAATGCCTTGCTAAAGTCCATGTAGACATCATCCATTGCCTTGCCTTCATCAACCTTCCTGGTAACTTCCTCAGAACTCTGAGATTGGTTAGACATGACCTGCCATTCACTGGCCTATAATTTCCTGGTTTATGTTTACAGCCATTTTGAAACAACAGAACAACATTGGCTATCCTCCAATCCTTTGGTACCTCCCCTGTTGTAAAGGATAATTTAAATATCTCTACTAGAGTCCCTGCAGTAGGATCTGAGGGAACATCTTGCAAGGCCCTGGTGATTTATCCACCTTGATTTGCAAACACCACCTCCTCTATAATTTGTACAGGGTCCATGAGATTGATGTCGTTTTGCCTCTCTTCTATAGACTCTGACTCCTGAGTAAATACAGATGCAAATAATCCCTCTGTTTTGGCCACACACATGAATTATCATTCTAAGATTTTAAGGACCAATTTTGTCCTTTGCAATTCTTTTGCTCTTAACATATCTGTAGAGTTCACTTTGTCTGCTAGAGCAGTTTCATATCTTCTTTTAGCCTTCCTGATCTCTTTGTGCTCTCTTGCATTTCGTATACTCCATAAGCACCTCATTTGTTCCTACTTGCCTATATCTGCTATGCACCTTTTATTTACTCTTAACCAAGGCTTCAATATCTCTTGAAAACCAAGATTCCCTACACTTAATATCTTTACCTTTAATTCCGCTAGTCACATACAAGCTTTGTACTCAAAAGAATTTTGTTTTAGAAGGCCTCTCACTTTACCAGAAAACAACCTGTCCCAATCACACTTACCAGATCATTTCTGATACCATTAAAACTAGCCTTTCTCCAATTTAAAGTCTCAACCTGCCGACCATTTTGAATGTTGCAAGGAAAATGAAGATTTGGAAGATACAACAATTTCTAATTAGCATCAGTTGTGTGTACTATGTGCCCACTAAACCATGCTTAAAGTGTTTTTAAATTGCGTCAGTTGCATAAACATATGTTTTGATGTTCATTTGGGCCAACCAACACAATTAAGAAGCAGCAATTTTTGACACTACGTCATGTGGCAGTCCAATATCTGCACTAGGTGTCTGCACTGATATTGTTCAGCAGCAATGTGCACTGGATGAATGCTTTTGTTAATAACTATCAGGAACTAATAGTTCTATAGTACTGTTGTAATATTGGTAGTGTTCTAATCTGTTACTCAGTTAAATGGTAGTTAATCTTTCATAAACTATTTCTATGGAAGTTTACCTAATTGGGTCGGCCGTTTAGTTGGATGAAAATGTACAGGCCCCAATTAACTGGAATCCACTGCACTAAGGCAAAAAGGTAAAATCTATGTGACATGATTAATGCACACTAGTATCGAAACACAAGGTTCGGGGGGGAAAGGACCAGTAATATCATGAAGGATCCTACCCACCCTGCTCATGGACTGTTTGTCCCACTCCCAGTAGGGAGGACACTACATAGCATCTATGCTAAGACCACCAGACTCAAAAACAGTTACTTTCCCCAAGCAGTAAGGCTGATCAACACCTCCACCCCACCACACACCCCCAACTACCATTACTATATCCTATTAGTCATCTTATGTACATTCTTTATGGACATAGATTAATTCTATCTTGCATATTTATGTTTGTGCTTTTTATTTTTTTTGTGCTTCGCCAGATTCAGAGTAACAATTATTTTGTTCTCCTTTACACTAGTGTACTGGAAATGACATTAAACAATTTTGAATCTTTTTGGCTCCCTGCATGATGACACACTGACTGGCTTCTCAACCCATTTTGACCTGTTACCAAAAATAACTAAAAGACTCATGCTCGACACCCTAGCAAAATTGCAGGATGAATTTCAAAAACTTTGGCTTACTTCACACATGTGTCCTGGAAGTGATAGGGTAGTAAAGAAGCTGTATGGCATTCTAGCCTTCATTGGTCAGGGCACCGTCTATAAAGGTGGCAAGTCATGAAGCTGTATAAAGCTTTGTTATTTCACAAATGAAGTATTGTGTGCAGCTCTGGTTAATGCATTACAGGAAGGACGTGAAGGCTTTGGAGAGGTGCAGAACAGGTTCACCAGGATCTGGACTGTATGGACAATGTTAACTATGGACAGGTTGGACAAAAGCAAACTGCCGGTGGGTCAGGCAGCATCTGTGGTGGTAGAAGAATAGCCGGCATTCAGGTTGAGATGCATCAGGACACAAGGCAGTGCGTGGAACATGCTATCAGGCAGGGATGGAAGCAGATATGCTAGTACATTTAAGAGGCAATTAGACAGGTGTATGAATAGGTAAGGAATGGAAGGATTTAGTTTGGCGTCATGGCCGACCCAGACATTGTGGGCTAAAGGGCCTGTTCCTGTGCTGGCCTGTTCTATGTCTAGGTCACTGTTATTTGTAGCATTAATGAGTATATTTGTTTTGGAAGAGAAACAAGTTTAAACTTATGTAAGCACATATTATATCTCTTCTAAAGCATTTGAATCCTGCCATTAAATTCTGTGCTTTACTTCAGTCACTATTGTTTATTTCAAAACATCCCTGCTTCACTGCAGTTAATTTTGACAGTCTAGATACATGATTGGTTCATTCTGCTGCAGAAAGAGCTCGGTTTGAGCTCTGGGATTAGGTGGCCAGATGGTAAGATTGGGATGCAACTGACAAGGAAGGTCACTGACCACAGGGACAGCTGAAATGGAGGCTGCAGATCCTGGAAGCAAGAGCAGCTAAGAAGATTTGGACCACTGCAGGCTACACAATTCCTGCAATGTTGTGAGGTAAGGAACACATTTGCTTTCCTTCTGAGCAAGTGGGCAGAGAATTCAGTCATAATGCTTCAAATCCCATTAACTGCCTTGCTCATTTCATATTTTGTCAAATCTCTGACAATTTAATGCGCTGTTGTGACCAACAATTTTAAACACAATTCCTGCCCGCTGGTGCTTTTCCAGTTCTCTTCAGTGCAATCTTACTACTTCCTCAGAAATTTAAAATGGGAACAATAGTGCAAAAAAATCCTGCTCATTTAAATGTTACACAGTATTAATTTTATCTCAAGATTAGTGTGTCAATGGTAAAAAAAAATGTCCTCACACTGGATTACTGCTGAGCTCCTAAAGATTAAAAGAGTCGCCCAGGGAACCCTTCAGCCCTGCTCAATGTTGAAATAAAAATGTTACTCTTACTCAATGCTTGCATTCTCTGAGTACAATTTCTGCTATTCCAAGCAGCCTTCCTCCTGGCACACCAGCACCTCAAGTACTTGAACAACTAAATCTCTATCTGCTGCAGCTTGTATAAGAGTATAATAGTGGTTACAATGATTAAATTAATAAATTGATGGGTCTGTGTTAAATCTCAGCCCTTCATTCTATAAATATGTTAATTAGTCCTAGGAGCTGGATTACTAATTGCAGGGTAATTGTTATATATATATATATATGATGATTAAGGTTTCACAGACTCATTTAAGGTTTCAGTAGGGCTGAACACAACAGTACAATGGCATCAGTAAATTGATATGAAAGCAATACAATTGTTGAACAATTCCGGTGTCACTGGAAATCTGGGAAGTCGCTGTTCAATGTGTCTGTTTACTTGAAGCTGTCGTATGTTTACTGCACGTATTCATATTAGAGTATAAGACATGGGAGTAGAATTAGGCCATTTGGCCCATCAAGTTTATCTCTCATTTAATCCTGGCCAATCCTTTTTATCCTCCTCTGCCCCACACCCTAGCCTTCTCCCAGTAATCTTTGATGACATGTCCAATCAAGAACCTGTCAAGCTCTGCTTTAAATACACCCAACGACCTGGCCTCCACAGCTGCCTGTGGCAATAAATTATGCAAATTCACCACCCACTGGCTAAAGATATTTCTCCATATCTCTGTTATAAATGGAAGCCCCTCTATCCTGAGGCTGTGCACTCTTGTCCTAGAGTCCCTGATCATGGGAAATACCCTTTCCACATCTACTCTGTCTAGGCCTTTCAACATTCGAAAGGTTTCAATGAGACCACCACCCCCCCCCCCCCCCCAAATCCCCATCCTTCTAAATTCCGACGAGTACAAACCAATGAATGAGTAAATATCCTTTCATTGCATCTCATTTTGAATGGATTCATTCTCAATATTAGATCTCTTCCTTGCAAAATAAAATCATCAAGACAGTAATGAGGGAGGTCTTAAAAGGCTCTTCAAATGGGAGTACCATATTGCCACAATCACTGAGACATGGTCGCAAGAAGGGCAGGACTGGCAGCACCCATTCAAAGAATTTCAGACATGTTGGACAGGGATGTAAAAGAGGAGGGATACTGCATTATTGATCAAGGAGACCATTAAGGCAGCAATGAGGAAGAAGGTCTTCATATGAAGCTATATGCAGAGAGCTTATAAATGTTTTTTTTTAAAAGTCTATCACTTTGAGCTTATACAACACACCTCCCAATAGCAAGAAATAGAGGAATAGATATGTAGACAACTCATAGTGTATAGAGTTTCTGTAGTAGAGATTTCAGCTTTCTTGTTTTAGGTTTTTTTTTACACAGGATTGGAAAAAGCTGCAGAGAGTTGCAAATTCAGCCAGCTCCATCATGGCCATTGGTCTCACCAGCATTGTGAACATCTTAAAAAGGCAGCATTCATTATTAAGGACATGCTCTCTTCATATTACTACTCTCAGAGGAAGCAGAGGAGTCTGAAGACACCTCATGTTTTAGGAACAGTTCTTTCCCTCTACCATTAAATTTCTGAACAGACAATGAACCAACCCATGAACACTATCTCACTATTTTGGCTCTCTATTACCACAATTTAAATATATATATATATATGGGAAAAGGATAAGGATAGTTTGAAAAGAAGACATCAAGTGATTATGGAAGGTTGCTCTTGTGATTGAAAGCCTGAGTCATGCAAAGCTGGGGCCCATGTGAGTGCCTGCTGCGACATATTTGGTCTGGAGAAAGTGGGAGGAACAGAAATAAATTCTTAAGGGTGAGTAACAGTTCTTCCAGACAGAGGGTGGGTGGCGGAGGAGAACTCTTATCCAGAAAGAAGTGGAGAGCCTGACACCTTCCTGACCAAGGAGAGTGTGCACACCCAATATATCATACTCTGCAACTTCCACCATATCCAATGCGATCACACAGCAGGCACACCCTTCCCTCCCTTCTCCGCTTTCTGGGGGGATGGCGCTCTCTCTGATGTCACACCTATCCCTATTCCTTCTCACTCACCGCCAAGTCCTTCACATGTGAATCCATCAGTGTCATTTATTGCATCTGGTGCTCCCGCTCCAGCTTCCTCTACATTGGTGAGACCCGAGGTATATCGGGGGGTCGTTTCATCAATTAATTTCATCCACTGTAACAGCCAGGATCTTCTGGTGGCCAGCTAATTACTTCTACTTCCCACACTGACAAAAGTCTGTCCACAACCTAAATGTAGATTAAAGGAACAGGACCTCATAACTGGCCCTGGTAGTCACTAAACTGACTCCCTTTTATCCCCCCTTTTTTCCCTTATCCCATCAACCCCATCTTTCCTCTCCCCATCCTGTCGATCTACCCATAGCCCACTGTCCTAACTGATTCCATCTTCGTCAGTCCTTTGTTGCTTCTATCTATCACCTCCCACTTCCATGAATCTGACTCTCTGTTTACTCCCCTGCCTATTCAACCCCCATCTGGACCCAGACCTCAGAAACTGATTCCATCTTCATCAATACTTTGTTATTTCCTCCTTTCACCTCCCAAATTCCATTATTCTGACTCTCCCTTTACCACCTGTCTATTACCCCTGCCACCCTCTTCCTCCAACCTGGATCCCAACCTTAGAAACTGATTCCATCTTCATCAATCCTTCATCACTCCTACCTGTCACCTCCCAACTTCCATCAGTCTGTCTCTCTTTACTCCCCTGCCAGGCACTCCCCCAACCTGGATCCCAAACTGCAGAAAATCCATCTCTTGCTTCTCTCAATAACCTGAGGTATACCCCATCAGACCCAGGGGAATTATCCACCTTAATGCTCTTTCAGAGATCCACACTACCTCCTCCTTTATCTCAAACTGCTTTAGCATATTAGGCTTCACATCGAAGCAACACACAAAATACTGGGGGAGCTCAGCAGGCCAGGCGGCATCAATGGA